>NC_090927.1:90312473-90621717 GCF_040938575.1 Ambystoma mexicanum
TAACTTCTAAAATGGAGACTCATTACACATGTGATATTAATACCAGGATTCACTATATTTGCACTACAGTTCAGCTTCTATGGGTGACCACCCTGCCTCCTCCATTCTCCAAACTCCCCTACAACATCTCCTTCTACAATCACCTTGTCCTAAATCGCTCGGGGGCCTGGGACTTCCGCCCTGCCCCCCCCCCAACATTCCCCTTTCGTAAATTCTATGAACTCCCTTGCCATCCTCTCAGCCCCCTCATACTTCCCTGCCCCTTTCTTGGTCACCCACCTGAAAACTTTCCCTCACCTGAGCAAACTGCTCTGGGGTGAAGGAACAAGTTACTTACCTGTAACTGTTGTTCTCCAGCATGGGTCTGGCATGGATTCACATGCTCATGAATATTCCCCGTCGTCAGGCTGGGAATCCTCGGTAAAGAAAAAAACAGTATCAGTTTCGTTTCTGATCTGTCTTTCGTAGTAGTAACCAATCACTGATCTCTGCGTCATATTGACCACAGCCAATGACTGCCCTCTACCTAAGCCCCGCCTCTGGCAGCCATCTTCAGATTTGGTAGCACGTGAAGTGGCAGTATGACCAAGTGAAGAGCCGCAGAGGGGTAGGCGGGAGGGTTCGCATGTGAATCCATGCCAGACCCATGCTGGAGAACAACAGTTACAGGTAAGTAACTTGTTCCTTCTCCAGCATGGGGTCTGGCATGGATTCACATGCTCATGAATAAAGAATACATAGCAGTACACACATGCACAACCACGGGAGGTGGCAAAGGCTCAACATTAAGCATTACATCAAACTCAACATTAAGCAAATCTTACCTCCTCACCAGGCTCACCTTAGGCGAACAGGTTGCGCAGCACTGCCTGGCCGACCCTGGACTCCTCCCTG
This sequence comes from Ambystoma mexicanum, assembly GCF_040938575.1. Lineage (NCBI taxonomy): Eukaryota > Metazoa > Chordata > Amphibia > Caudata > Ambystomatidae > Ambystoma > Ambystoma mexicanum. The sequence goes on from NC_090927.1 coordinate 90,313,368, forward strand.
GAATCCCGATCGACGCAGTAGAATTTCGTGAAGGTGTGGGTCGACCTCCACGTAGCAGCCCTGCAGATGTCCAGCAAGGGCACACCAGATAGGAACGCCGTGGTAGCTGCGATCGCTCTGGTGGAATGGGCTCTCGGACGGCCAGGCAGCGGTCGGTTTGCCAACCGATGACAGTACATGATACAGCCGGAGAGCCATCTGGAAATGGAAGCCTTCGAGAGAGCCTTCCCCTTATTGACAGGTCCAAAATTCACAAAGAGTTGTGACGTCTTCCGAAAACACTTTGTGCGGTCCACGTAGAACTTCAGCGCTCTAGCTACATCCAGTGAGTGCAAAGTCCTTTCAGCCGGCGACGAAGGCGACGGGAAGAAAACAGGCAACACCAAGGGTTCGTTGAGGTGGAAGTCCGACGGCACCTTGGGCATGAAGGAGGGGTGCGTCCTGAGCACTACCCTTGTGTCGTGAAAAGTCAAGTACGGGGCCTTGCAGGAAAGGGCCTGGATCTCTCCCACCCGTCGTGCGGAGGTGATGGCCACAAGAAACGCTGTTTTCCATGACAAGAACTTCAACGGAGCCGAGTGCAGAGGCTCGAACGGAGGTCCCATGAGCTTGGTCAGCACCACGTTGAGCTCCCACGCCGGGGCCGGAGCCTTCACCGGCGGGAACGATCTGAACAGTCCCTTCATGAACTCTTTCACCAGACGATGAGACCACAAAGACGTCCGCCCGTGGTTCTGGTGTATCGGGAGATCGCAGCAAGATGAATCTTGATGGACGCGTGCGCCAGTCCAGCTTTGGCCAGCGTCAGTAGGTACGGCAGTACTTGGGGGGCCGTAATCCGTAGAGGCACCAGACAGAGAACCTCTTCCATTTGTGTCCGTAGCATTTAAGAGTCGAGGACGCCCTGGCCTTTGCAAGAACCTCTCTGCAGTCGGCCGGTATGTCGTATCCTCCAAACTCTAACACTGCAGGAGCCAGGCCTGCAAGTTCAGCGACTTCGGTTCGTGATGGAGGATGGCGCCTCCTTCCCTGGAGAGAAGATCCACGTCCACTGGCAGCTTGATTGACGGGGACGCTGACAAGTCCAGAAGGTCCGGGAACCATATCTGCCTCGGCCACGCAGGTGCGACGAGGATCATCCTGCACCGTGACCTCTTGAGCTGGCTGATGAGCCGGATCAGCAATGGCAATGGAGGGAACGCGTATAGAAACAGGCCCTCCCAGGGGAACGAGAAAGCATCGCCCATGCTCCTCGGCTGGGGAAACCTGCTGGCGAACCTCCGGCACTTGGAGTTCGTCGCCGTCGCAAACAGATCGATCTGGGGTGTGCCCCACCGTCAGAAGAGGCGGTCCACTAGATCCTGTCGTAGTTCCCACTCGTGGCACGAGCGCAGCTCCCTGCTGAGTGAGTCGGCGATGGTGTTTCTTATCCCTGCCAGATGAAACGGCACCAGAAACATCCCTTGGGCGACGGCCCAATGCCACAGATCCTGCGCCTCCCTGGACTGGGCTGGGGACCTGGTTCCGCCCTGTTTCCTGATGTAGAACATGGTGGTGGTGTTGTCGGTGAAGATCCTCACCACCTTGCCCTTGAGGGACGGAAGGAAGGACCTAAGGGCCCAAAACACTGCACGGAGCTCCAGGACGTTGATATGGAGGGACTTCTCTGTCGGGAGCCAAAGGCCTCTCGCGTGCAAATTTTCGGTGTGCGCTCCCCACCCTTCCAGGGAGGCATCCTTGGTCACTGTCTCCTGGTGGCCGGGGGTCTGGAAGTCAATGCCCGCCGTTAGATGCGCGCGGGTGCCCCACCACCGGATCGCTCGTCGGAAACTCTCGTCGAGTGTGATCCTCTCCTCGAAGCTGCCCGTCGTCTGGATCCAGCGAGCATCCAGGAACTCCTGCAACGGGCGCATCCGGAGCCTGCACAGGGGGATGAGGTAAATGCAAGAAGACATCATTCCGAGGAGGGACTTGATGGACCTCACTCTGGCCGCGTCCGCAACCAGCATCCGCTGCACCTTGCCCAGAATGGCCCTCGTCCTTTCCTCCGACGGGGAGGCCAGAAGCGACACTGTGTCGAGCTTCGCTCCCAGAAACAGTGCATCTTGCACGGGCACCAGGTGGGACTTGGCGTAGTTTACGGAGAATCCCAGGTCCGTGAGAAGTTGGACGGTCCTTGCCGTGTGCTCCACGGCGAGCTCCCTCGTCTTGGCTCGGATGAGCCAGTCGTCCAGGTAGGGGTAGACGTGGATCCCCTCGCGGCGCAGCTGCGCCGCCACCGGTGCAAGGCACTTGGTGAACACCCTGGGTGCCGACCTTAGTCCGAAGAAAAGGGCTCTGAACTGATAGTGACGCCCTTGGACCACGAACCTGAGAAACTTTTGGTGTCCCTTTAGGATGGGAATATGGAAGTAGGCATCCTCCAAATCCAACGACGACAGGAAATCGCCCTCCTCCAGCTGACCCAGGACGTGTTGGAGGGTGACCATCCAGAACTTCTGTGCCTTGATGAATTTGTTCAGTCGTCGTAGGTCCAGGATGGGACGCCATCCTCCCGTCTTCTTCTTCACGAGGAAGTATCTTGAGTAAACTCCGGAGCCCCGAAGCCTCTTTGGGTCGAGCTTGATGGCGCCCTTCCTGAGCATCGCCTTTACCTCCAAGAGAAGTTGAGGGACGTGAAGTTCTTTCCTGGCCACAGGGGGGACGCGCGGGCACCTTCTTTGAAACTCGAGCGCGTGACCCTGGGCTAGGGCGTCCAGCACCCAACGGTCAGTGGAGATGGACTCCCACACGCTGACGAAGCTCGCCAGCCGGCCTCCCACCGGGGTGCTTCGGTGGGGGCCCGACCCCACGGCCGGTTCAGTCCTGCTTCGACGAGGCTTTGCCGCCTTGACCTCCTTGGCGACGACGGCGGGGTCCGCCTGACTTGCCTCGTCCCCTGTAAGCTTCCTGCGACGACGAACGGGCCGCTTCACGGTAGGTGGAAAATCCGCCGCCGGAACCTTTGGAGGCACCCTTGCCTCCGCCGCTCCGAAAGGGCGGCCGCTGTTGCTGGAGAACCCCAAGAGCCCGGGCCGTCTCCGTGTCTGCTTTGATGGCTTGAAGGGAATCGTCCACTGTTTTGTTTTCCCAAACAGGTTGTTTCCATCGAACAGCATGTCCAAGACTCTGGTCTGCACGTCTTGACGGAAGTCAGTAGCCTTGAGCCATCCACGCCACCTAAGGCACACGCCGTTGCCCAACTGGCGAAATCCAGTGTCGGCGATGTCCGTCGCAATCGTAATGGCGTGGTCCGACGCCACCTCACCTTCCTGCAAGATCTCTAGGGCATCCGCCCTCTTGTCGTCCGGTAGGAAGACCAGCAGGGGGGCCAGTTTGTACCACAGCTCCCTGTCGTAGCGGGCTACGATAGCCAAGGCATTGGCCGCCTTAATCGTCGTCGCTGCAGACGAGATGACCCTGCGTCCCATCGTATCCAATTTCTTTCCCTCGCCGTCCGGCGGGGAAGTCGACGTGGAGGCCGCACCCCCCCCGCTTTCTTCCTGGCCGCCACGGAGACGACGGAGTCCGGGGTCGGCTGTGCCCGGAGGCACAAGGGGGCCGCGTCCGGGACCCGGTACTTCTTCTCGTACCGATCCCTTCTAGCCGGCGTCGTGGATGGGTTCTTGAGGAGGCGAGGCCCTCATCCCAAATATCGTCCAGTAGAGGCACGGAGAGGACCGTCTTCCTCTTGGCCTCGCGCCGTTGATAAAGGAACCCTTCCTTCTTCTTCTCCTCCGGGCAGAGCTGGAAGAGCTCGGATGCCCTGGCGATCATGGAGTGAAACGATCCAATCTCGTCGGGCGGGGAAGCCCGGGTGGGAGGTGACGACGGCAGATCCTCGTCGTAAACCTCGTCGTCCGTACCCGTCGCGGCCGTGTCTGTCCCCGTATCATCCCCACGAGTCGTGGACGGGGAGGAGGGCTGAACAGGGCGCGATGGCTGAAAAGGAGGTGGAGGGTGAATCCTTCTTCTCTTAGGGGGAGGGCTCCCAGAAGGGCCTGGCTCCGGGTCCCCCGTCGGGAGCGGTTCCTCCGCTGGTGGTAACGGCAGTCTCGTCCTTATCTCCGAGCATAAGGACCGTATAGCCAACAAAATGGATGCCGAGTTGTCTTGCGGCGCTGGTTGAGGGGAGTCCGACGGGCGGTCAAGGGCCCCGTCGGGACCCTCGACGATATCGTCGTCTCCTACGTCGGGCTCCCTCCAGACGGGCTGGTCTTCTTCCACGCCAACGCCGTGTCTTAAGACCTCGATCAGCTCTTCCTCAGAGGTTGAGGCCGAATCCACGACAACCTCCTGCCCCCCCTTTTTCTTCTCCGTCGGAGGTTTCACGGGGGTCCTGTCGATGGGCATAAAAGAGGACTCCCTCCGCTGTGGCAGGGAGACTCTGAGCCCCGAGGTCGCCACTACTGGTGTAGCCTCCACAGGCTGAGCCAGGGCCGCCGCGACTGTCTCGATAGAGGCCTTGGCCGGATGGATTAAGGCTTTCACCACCTTAGGTGCGCTCACCGCCTTCTCCTTGGGGGGGGCACTGCCTCGCTCTCCCTCCGATGGGGCCTTCGAGCTCGACCGGGGCCTCTCCAGAGCTTCGCCGGGTGCTCGGCCTTCCTCTTACCCGAACCAGAGCGTTGGCTCGTGGTTGATGGTGCCGGGGAGGATGCGCCCTGCCTTGCGCCCGTAGAGCCCTATCGTTCGGTGCTCCCGGTGCCAGCGGACTCGCGGTGCTTGGCCTTGTGTTGGACCCCCGTCGCCGGGGCATCCTCAAAGGTCTTAGAAGACCGCTCGGATTTCTTCCTCTTCTTCTCGCCTGACGGGCTCTTCCTTTCCAGCCAGTTGGCGAGACGTTGATGGCGGTCCTTCATGGTCCGCTCCGACATATTGCCGCAAAACGCACAATCCTTCTCCACCTGCGTCTTGTCCTCAACTAGGCAGTAAAGACAAAAGGAGTGTTCATCCGCCTTAAATATATTCTGAAGCTGGCATCCAGGGCAGACCCTGTACAGCTTTCCGGGCGTTGAGCTTCCCTTCTCCTGGGCCATGTCCGAGATGGGCCTGAGAAACTTCTGGAGTCCTCCAAAAGCGTAGCTCGACAAAATCTTCACCCTTGAGGGGCATAGACGAATCCGACACGGGTCCCCGTTGATCGGATGAAGAATCAGTGGAGCTTGAGGCTCTTTTTGACCGAAAAAATCGAAGTTTTTGAGAAAAAACGTGAAAAAATAGCACTAACGCTCGAGAGCAATAGCACAAGGATCCCAACACTTGAACGTGCGGTAAAAATCTGAAGATGGCTGCCAGAGGCGGGGCTTAGGTAGAGGGCAGTGATTGGCTGTGGTCAGTATGACGCAGAGATCAGTGATTGGTTACTACTACGAAAGACAGATCAGAAACAAAACTGATACTGTTTTTTTCTTTACCGAGGATTCCCAGCCTGACGACGGGGAATATTCATGAGCATGTGAATCCATGCCAGACCCCATGCTGGAGAAAGTAAGATACATACAGCCTGGTTTCTGGCTCCTCTTATCGTGAGCACATTTCTTCCATTCTACCTGGACTGCACTGGCTCCCAGTGATCAGCAGAAAGAAATTCAAAGCATTGTGCATTGTGCATTGTCTACCATGCCCTTTATGGCAGAAAAACTGAATACCTCCAGTACAAATTCCGTCCGTATGTCTCGTTGATATTTGTTCACTCTGCCAGTGCACTTTCTATCCAGGTTATTCAGGGTTGTCGCTCCACAGCTGGTGGTTGCATGTTTTCCGTATCGGCTGCCTGACTCTTGAACAAGTTGCCACGCTCTTGACAACCACCTTATGTGTTGTCATCATTTAAAAACATTACTTTTTTCAAACTTGTACTTTCTGTGACTGTTCCCCTCGAGCACCATGAAGCCCTCAGGTGGTAGATGTGCTTTATAAGTAATTTTAACATAACATAATGACTGCAGCATGCCTTGTTGTATCCATATGGCAGGAACAGTGTAAACCACTGCGGTTCCGCATGCAGTACCACACCACACATAGCATATTCCTGAAATACTGACGGTGTGGAATAGTATTATTGCCCTTACATTGGTAAATGCATTGCCCAGATAGACCACGCAGGAAGCGGCATGTGGGAATGGTATACAGGAACACCCCCAAAAGCATATTGAGGCTCGAAGCCAAAAGATTACTTACTAAGTGAGCCAGTGTCAATGGCATTTTGGTGGCAGCAATTGCCAAATTCCTAACTTAGGGCAACTTTGCAAAGTCTACGCTGCTACCGCCATTTCTAAAAACAGTGCACTACTAAGTCTATTTACACGGTTGTCAACCATGGGTTTTAATGGACTGCAGTCCATAGTAATAGTCTAACAATTTGATCTTGTACAATGAGTTATAATGGACCCTCCACTTAAGTTGGTCTGAACTGGTGTAGGCCAATGGCAGCCATTCTCGACCAGATCTTGCATGAAATGCATGCAGCCAAAACTGATGCGGTGTGCTGGTCTTGGCTCCTCATGGATGATGCCTTAGGTTTCTATCATTTGAAAAAACTCCATGCCCTGGTTAGGTTTTATGGTAATGGCAATTGGACTTTACTTGAATGTTGTTTAGTAATGCTGAGCTCTCTGAAGCCTGAAGTAATTTTCAAATGTTAGACTGTACCCAGCCCTGCCAGAGTGAGGTGCCGTGATGATTGCTTTCTCTTATCATGCTGTAGACCGCCCATTGTGCGCCATAATACAAAGGTTGCAGCAATACAACTTGGGCCGCATGAAATGCCAGTTGCGGAAGCGGCCCCAAGCTCGGGTCATACTGGTTGCCATTCATAGAGCCATAGCCAAGGCTGGCGAATACCGACAATGCCTGCCGTAGCTCCTTAAAGGACATCAGTACCTTCCCAGTAGAGGGTTCCTGCTTCCAAGGGGGCAGGGTGTCCGGAAGTCAACACATGAGGGAAATCATGCTTAGGAAAATCATGGACTTTAGGTGCGCAGATAGAAACTCACAAGGGGGTAGGTGGAGACCTGCACTTTAGTGAAACAGGGAGTACACAAAGCTGGAGAAAGGACCAGACTGGCAAGAGAAAGAGGCTCACATGGCCTCATGCCGGCATATAGTCCAGCTTGGCCAACATCTACCCTACCATCTTTTGGCCAGCATCCCAGCTAATGGCTGCTCTTTCCTTGCTGCATTGATGTCTCGGGGGCACAGCTGTGAAAGGCATCTCCCTTGCACACTCACTCAAGGAGTGGAGTGAGCTGTTATACAATCCATGCAAATTTTTCGATCTCTCTGTTTTTGTGTGTTGCGCTAGTGGACATTCACTGGGGACGTCTGCATGATTGAATATTCATGGGTATGCACTTATAGTAGGGTTCACTATACCCTGGGGTTAGTTGATGAGCTACTTTAGGGTACTAATATCTGCCTGCACTACCATGACCCCCCCGTAGAAGCTTGAGCTTGACTTTAGCCCCGGGTGCCTTTGGAAAATGGGTGGTGGCCGCCTCCTATGGATGATGGATGGTTCTGCTTCTTAAAAAGATATAGGATATATTCCACCTGCTTCCAAGGACAGTATTAAAAGGTGTTTTATTACTCAGTTGTGGCGAATCAACTTCTGGGGCACCAGTTGTCCATGGATGAATATCAGTTTCTGAACCATCAATCAGCCCCACACCTCTAGAACACCAGAAGGGATCCGAACAGATTGGAAACGCAAGCAAATTATAAACCCCCTTGCCCAATTTTTGATAACTTGGACAGAACGGCACGCTTATCTCCACAAATTTGTGGATCGTTGGCTAGTTGCAACACAGCGAAAATACAATTATTACTCAATGATAAAAGGGACTGGCCAGTCAAGGATGTATGATATCTACTTCATTATTATCACAAAGACAGTTCTAGCACACTCCAAAATACAACCGACTGTATAATGGAATGCAGAGGACAAAAAGTTTCTCGAAGGAAAGGGATGCACTCTGGATGCTAACGGGAGGGTAGTCGGTATTGTTAATGACCACAACAGTTTGTTAAGGTTTCTTGGCTTTAGCACAAAGGGAGCAATGGGTCTTAAAATGTCTGTAGGGGCATTCTGGGAAGGACCAGGGGGACAGAACCACAATGCACCTTGTGCTGTAGATGTTCTTGGTGCTTGACAGGGTCGAGTCGGCTTCAAGACTCTTTGCAGACTTCTGTGACAGAGTTCAACATGGGAGTCGTCGGCTGTGGATATCATGTGGCTAGACGGTTCGGCGAGCAAATCTTAACGAACATCTGCAGGCCGACCTACACGGCGCCTTGGGTTCAGGAATCTTTATCTCGGTGGTGATCGGCAATTCTGAAGCACTGGTCGAGATGTCTCGGATGTCTTTAAGGGACAGCAGCTTGAAAACTGTTAGCGTTGCCACTGGTTGCAGCTCAAGGAACTCGACTGGCTCAAAAATGTCCTTTAAGGCAAAAGTCAATAGAGGCTCGTAGAGGCACTTCTCACAGCTTCTTCAATGGGCTTGTGTCGTCATTTAAGGCAGGCTGCCCACAGATGTGAAGTGGGTTGCAGGCAGCTGCCTTGTCCTTGGTTGTAGGTTCAGAAACCTTCTGACACTTCCTACCTAGGAAGCTTGCTGCAGAGCCTAGCAGGGCACACTGTGTTCTGCCAGGGTACTGGTTCTGAAGCGGCTGGATGGCCCTCTAGGTTCTGGATCTCCCTCTGTTCCCTAGGAGATGTTCAGGGGAATGATCTTTCTTCCCTTTTTTGGAAATACTGGCCTTCTTTCACTGGCAGAAGATGTAAGGCAGACTCTACCTTCAGCCAGGTTCCAAGGTTTTGTTTTTCTTTGTTACTTTTGATGAAGTCATCAGCTGATCTGCTAGAAGCACAGTCCTCTTTTGAAGCCAAGTGGGCGACTGTGATTGGTGTAGGCTAAGCCTACCTTTATGAACCAATCCTGGGGTCCCTACCAACAATCTCCTGTATGCATGATGTCATAACCGAGGTGCTTTGCGACAGGAAAGGTAAAGGGCTAAAGGGATGAAAACTTGTGATACTAAGTCCCACTCATCTTCCTGTCTGTTGTTAATCAAAGAGTCTCTCTGATTGATGGATCTCTCTCGGCTTCCTGATTAAAGCGGCAGGTCTCTCTTGAAGCTGTGGCTCCTGCAAACCACATTATTGTACCTTATAAATGGGGTACCCCTACCGGGATAGCCTACTGTAAACACACAGCCCCAGACATGATAGCTCACTGTTATCGATACTGAGGGCAGGAGCTTTCTTCAGGTTGACAAAGTTACATATGAAAGGTTATTGTTTCCTGTCTCCTTTGTTAAACTCTGTGGCCAGGCCTCATGTTGGCCTGTTTGAAGTAATCTCTAATTGGTTTGCTAAACGCTGCCACCAGATGCCTAACGAAAGAGCAGGGTGAATCCATGGAGCCTTTGTTAGTTAATCAGGCTGGCCATGGCAGGGGAAAGCTTTGTCCTCCCCCTTCCTGGAGATGACAGTGTACTCCTGGCTGTCACATTCCAACTACATATGACATATGTAGGTTGTGTCCACCCAGAGTACACAGGTTTATGCGTTTGTCGTGGTGTAAGCATAGAAAACTGTGTGTGGATTAGCCCAACACATTTTCCTGAGGTTGATCTACCATCATTCTATTTAATTAAATATTTCAAAAATCCCAGGCGATCGCGCACCCACTATGTGGATGGTCGAATTCCTCACACCAGAACTTCATTGTACTCATGCTTGAGTAATGTAGGTCTTCCTCACTTTCTGTTCATGCTGTGGGACCTGTTTCTATGTACACAACAGCAGCTAACCATGTGCCTGTTTTCACTGGGTCACATGTCATGCCACAGGGCCTCTAAGCATCAATATGTATGTGATGCTTGGATCCCTGAGACAGTGCATTCATTCACCCATCCCCTTTTACCCCTCTTAGGGTAACACCAAGCTCTGGTGAGTCCTGTGTGAGGAGTCAGAGATGCGAGACAGACACAAAAGTAGAGTCTTCCCACAAGATGCCATTCTATTCTTTTTTTTATTTTATTTTTTTTATTGAGCATTTGTTAGGCACCTATACAACATAATTGTGTTTCAAGGCGCCACACGGCTAATTGATGAGGGAACAGGGAAGTAGATAACAGTAGCAAAAACAGAAAATATGCAATTGAGGTCCTATTAGACCTTGTGGCATTCGGACATGCAAGTGTAGTGAAGAGAAGTGCAGAAGATAGGTACAGGGGTGTGGTGGGGAGAGGCAGCAGGATAGGGCAGGTTCTGGTGGGAGCCCAGAGGAGGGGGGAGTCCCAGGGGGAGCCAGGGAGGAGGCCACTGGCGAAGTGCTAGGGCAGAGGAATCCCTCTGCTTTGCTTGTTAAAGATATGCCTACTATCTGATTGACACATCTGTTTGTTTATCTACTTGGCCCTGCTTGGGGATTGCTCCATGCCTGAACTGGCTTTTGTAATGTGATCCTGGCCCACCTTAGCACGCCCTTTGGCACACCTTCGACCTACGTAGGTAATGGCTCTCAGCCCCCCTTTGCGGCCTATTAACCCATATCATGCGTTAACCTTCGCCTTTCTATAGTTGCAGGTGACATTAATTGTCGTTACTATGTTTTAATACCCTGTGAAGCCATATTAGAAATCTATTGTCAAAACTCCACCTAGCCTATATGCTAGCTCTTACTCGTTGGTTACTGATGCACTGCTTCATACTGCTTATTGCTTAATTGACAAAGTGGTCAAATTGCCAGTTTTGTCTGCATAGTTACATCTGCCTGCTTAAACATGCGCCATTATGCATTAGACTAACACGCATCACTATTAGGATTTTATCTAGACTGCATCCTTTGTGACTTTAATTACCCCCACATCTGCTCACTGTCCTACTACCGTCCCGAGCTGGGCCCCCTCTATAACAACCATGTATACCGTCACCTTCTTTCTTGTAAGATTTCTGTTAGCTCTTTCTGATGGTAGCACCTATCCTCTATCCGCAAACTTCTTTCCTCTAGATAATTCTCTCTCATCCCTCTAGTCGTGGGCTCTATCTCAAACCCTACAGCCTACCATGACTTCCTCTACTACTCTACACCATTGGGTAAAGACAAACACATTTCTGCCACCCCTCAAGCTGATGCCTCCTCCTACAACTATCAGACTAACTAAATTCCTGCCCCAGTTAAATCTTGAAACTAAGTATTCAAATACAGGTATCTCCCCTTCTGTTGGAGCTCACTGTAATTTAACTCCCAATCAATGGATTCAGCGCTTTGTTATCAGACCTCAACCGAACTTACCATGTTCCACTTCAGTAAGAAATTACAGGCTTGATTCTAGATTTATTAAAACCTACCCACTGTCTACTAGCCCTCTCCACAAACCCAATCAAAAAATTCCTTACCAGAAGAGTGACAAAGTAAAGATTAACAAAGCGAAAAGAAATGTTGGTCAGAGGAACGCACTTCCCGACTCTAACCTCTCTAGCAACAGATCCCCGCAAATAAAAGGTGCTCTGATCAATGCGAGATCCATGGTTGCCCACGCTGTAGACATAGCTGAACTGATAATTTCTAAAAAAAAACTAGACTTCCTAGCAATAACAGAGGCATGGCTCCATGCAGCTGCTGGTCCTTCCCTCTTACCTGTCATCCCCATTAGACAGAGAATCTTCTTGAGTTGGCGGCATTGCCTTCATTGCCAAGTCTAGCCTGGGACTCAGAGTATCCACACATCCCCCTGTCATGTCATGTGAACTGCTGACAGTGAAACATCCTCTCACTAACTCTCGCACCTTGACTACGCACCTGATATATAGACCTCCCGGCCCTATTGGCTCATTTCAGGAAGACATTACTACCACACTCTCTGTTAATATCAAACCCAACTCGCAAATTCTAATTCTAGGAGATTTCAATCTTGGTCTCAACGACCCGAATGATCAGCATGCCCTGGCACTTACTCCCTTACGGTACGGAATTAGGCTTCACGCAAAGGGTCAACCAGCCTACTCATGCAAAGGTAGAACCCTAGACAGCAATGACATCCACTGAACCTTACGCTTGGATAGACCATCATTTACTGACCGTCACTATCCAAATTAGCCTACCTATCAGGACCAACCTTCGAGCCCCTCACCAGGAGTAAACGTAACATCACAGTGGACAAGCTAAGGCCCCATCTATTCCCCATCTTAAACACCCTGCCTGTTGCTTCAGACCCAGCAATGCTAGTAGATTTATACAACTCTACTATTACCCTAGCTATGGATAAGGAACAAGTTACTTACCTGTAACTGTTGTTCTCCAGCATGGGTCTGGCATGGATTCACATGTTCATGAATATTCCCCGTCGTCAGGCTGGGAATCCTCGGTAAAGAAAAAACCAGTATCAGTTTCGTTTCTGATCTGTCTTTCGTAGTAATAACCAATCACTGGTCTCTGCGTCATACTGACCACAGCCAATGACTGCCCTCTACCTAAGCACCGCCTCTGGCAGCCATCTTCAAATTTGGAAGCACGTGAAGTGGCAGTATGACCAAGTGAAGAGCCGCAGAGGGGTAGGCGGGAGGGTTCGCATGTGAATCCATGCCAGACCCATGCTGGAGAACAACAGTTACAGGTAAGTAACTTGTTCCTTCTCCAGCATGGGGTCTGGCATGGATTCACATGCTCATGAATAAAGAATACATAGCAGTAACACACATGCACAACCACGGGAGGTGGCAAAGGCTCAACATTAAGCAGTACATCAAACTCAACATTAAGCATCTTACCTCCTCACCAGGCTCACCTCAGGCGAACAGGTTGCGCAGCACTGCTTGGCCGACCCTGGACTCCTCCCTGGAATCCCGATCGACGCAGTAGAATTTCGTGAAGGTGTGCGTCGACCTCCACGTAGCAGCCCTGCATATGTCCAGCAGGGGCACACCAGAAAGGAACGCCGTGGTAGCTGCGATCGCTCTGGTGGAATGGGCTCTCGGACGGCCAGGCAGCGGTCGGTTTGCCAACCGATGACAGTACATGATACAGCCGGAGAGCCATCTGGAAATGGAAGCCTTCGAGAGAGCCTTCCCCTGATTGACAGGTCCAAAGTTCACAAAGAGTTGTGACGTCTTCCGAAAACACTTCGTGCGGTCCACGTAGAACTTCAGCGCTCTAGCCACATCCAGCGAGTGCAAAGTCCTCTCAGCCGGCGACGAAGGCGACGGGAAGAACACAGGCAACACCAAGGGTTCGTTGAGATGGAAGTCCGACGGTACCTTGGGCATGAAGGAGGGGTGCGTCCTGAGCACTACCCTCGTGTCGTGAAAAGTCAAGTACGGGGCCTTGCAGGAAAGGGCCTGGATCTCTCCCACCCGTCGTGCGGAGGTGATGGCCACAAAAAACGCTGTTTTCCACGACAGAAACTTCAACGGGGCCGAGTGCAGAGGCTCGAACGGAGGTCCCATGAGCTTGGTCAGCACCACGTTGAGCTCCCACGCCGGGGCCGGAGCCTTCACCGGCGGGAACGATCTGAACAGTCCCTTCATGAACTCTTTCACCAGACGATGAGACCACAAGGACGTCCGGCCCGTGGTTCTGGTGTATCGGGAGATCGCAGCAAGATGAATCTTGATGGACGCGTGTGCCAGTCCAGCTTTGGCCAGCGTCAGCAGGTACAGCAGTACCTGGGGAGCCCTAATCCGTAGAGGGTTAATCTTCTGTGCGTGGCACCAGACAGAGAACCTCTTCCATTTGTGTCCGTAGCATTTAAGAGTCGAGGACGCCCTGGCCTTTGCAAGAACCTCTCTGCAGTCAGCCGGTATGTCGTATCCTCCAAACTCTAGCGCTGCAGGAGCCAGGCCTGCAAGTTCAGCGATTTCGGGTCGTGGTGGAGGATGGCGCCTCCTTCCCTGGAGAGTAGATCCGCGTCCACCGGCAGCTTGATTGGCGGGGACGCTGACAAGTCCAGAAGGTCCGGGAACCATATCTGCCTCGGCCACGCAGGTGCGACGAGGATCATCCTGCACCGTGACCTCTTGAGCTGGTTGACGAGCCGGATTAGCAGTGGCAAAGGAGGGAACGCGTAGAGGAACAGGCCCTCCCAGGGGAACGAGAAAGCATCGCCCATGCTCCTCGCCTGGGGAAACCTGCTGGCGAACCTCCGGCACTTGGAGTTCGTCGCCGTCGCGAACAGGTCGATCTGGGGTGTGCCCCACCGTCGAAAGAGGCGATCCACTAGATCCTGCCGTAGTTCCCACTCGTGGCACTAGCGCAGCTCCCTGCTGAGTGAGTCGGCGATGGTGTTTTTTATCCCTGCCAGATGAAACGGCACCAGAAACATCCTTTGGGCGACGGCCCAATGCCACAGGTCCTGCGCCTCCTTGGACAGTGCTGGGGACCTGGTTCCGCCCTGTTTACTGATGTAAAACATGGTGGTGGTGTTGTCGGTGAAGATCCTCACCACCTTGCCCTTGAGGGACGGAAGGAAGGACCTGAGGGCCCAGAACACTGCACGGAGCTCCAGGACGTTGATATGGAGGGACTTCTCCGTCGGGAGCCAAAGGCCTCTCGCGTGCAGATTTTCCGTGTGCGCTCCCCACCCTTCCAGGGAGGCATCCGTGGTCACTGTCTCCTGGTGGTCTGGGGTCTGGAAGTCCATGCCTGCCGTCAGATGCGCGCGGTTGCCCCACCACCGGACCGCTCGGCGGAAACTCTCGTCGAGTGTGATCCTCTCCTCGAAGCCGCCCGTCGTTTGGATCCAGCGCGCGTCCAGGAACTCCTGCAACGGGCGCATCCGGAGCCTGCACATGGGAATGAGGTAGATGCAAGAAGACATCATTCCGAGGAGGGACTTGATGGACCTCACCTTGGCCGTGTCGGAAACCAACATTCGCTGTACCTTGCCCAGGATGGACCTGGTCCTTTCCTCCGAAGGGGAGGCCAGAAGGGACACTGTGTCGAGCTTCGCTCCCAGAAACAGTGCGTTTTGCGCGGGTACCAGGTGGGACTTGGCGTAGTTCACGGAGAATCCCAGGTCCGTGAGAAGTTGGACGGTCCTTGCCGTGTGCTCCACGGCGAGCTCCCTCATCTTGGCTCGGATGAGCCAGTCGTCCAGGTAGGGGTAGACGTGGATCCCCTCGCGGCGCAGCTGCGCTGCCACCGGTGCAAGGCACTTGGTGAATACCCTGGGTGCCGACCGTAGTCCGAAGGGGAGGGCTTTGAACTGGTAGTGACTCCCTTGGACCACAAACCTGAGGAATTTTCGGTGCCCGTTTAGGATGGGAATATGGAAGTAGGCATCCTCCAAATCCAACGACGACAGGAAGTCTCCTTCCTCCAGCTGACCCAGGACGTGCTGGAGGGTGACCATCCGGAACTTCTGCGCCTTGATGAACTTGTTCAGACGTCGCAGGTCTAGGATGGGGCGCCATCCTCCCGTCTTCTTCTTCACGAGGAAGTATCTCGAGTAAACTCCGGAGCCCCGAAGCCTCTTTGGGACGAGTTCGATGGCGCCCTTCCTGAGCATCGCCTTTACCTCCAGGAGAAGCTGAGGGACGTGAAGCTCTTTCCTGGCCATGGGGGGGACGCGCGGGCACCTTCTTTGAAACTCGAGCGCGTGGCCCCGGGCTAAGGCGTCCAGCACCCAACGGTCAGTGGAGATGGACTCCCACACGCTGACGAAGCTCGCCAGCCGGCCTCCCACCGGGGTGCTTCGGTGGGGGCCTGACCCCACGGCCGGTTCAATCCTGTTTCGACGAGGCTTTGCCGCCTTGACCTCCTTGGCGACGACGGCGGGGTCCGCCAGACTTGCCTCGTCCTCTGTAGGCCTCCTGAGACGACGAGCGGGCCGCTTGACGGTAGGTGGAGAAACCGCCGCCGGAACCTTTGGAGGCGCCCTTGCCTCCGCTGCTCCGAAAGGGCGTCCGTCGTTGCTGCAGAACCCCAAGGGCCCGGGCCGTCTCAGTGTCCGCTTTAATGGCCTGAAGGGAATCGTCCACTGTTTTCCCAAACAGGTTGTTCCCATCGAACGGCATGTCCAGGACTCTGGTCTGTACGTCTTGACGGAAGTCCGTAGCCTTGAGCCATCCACGCCGCCTAAGGCACACGCCGTTGCCCAACTGGCGAAACCCAGTGTCGGCGATGTCCGTCGCAATAGTGATGGCGTGGTCCGACGCCACCTCACCTTCCTGTAGGATCTCCAGGGCATCCGCCCTCTTGTCGTCCGGTAGGAAGTCCAGCACCATAGCTCCCTGTCGTAGCTGGCCACGATAGCCAAGGCGTTGGCCGCTTTAATCGTCGTCGCTGCAGACGAGATGACCCTGCGTCCCATAGCGTCCAATTTCTTTCCCTCGCCGTCCGGTGGGGAAGTCGATGTGGAGGCCGCACCCCCCCCCGCTTTCTTCCTGGCCGCCGCGGAGACGACGGAGTCCGGGGTAGGCTGCGCCCGGAGGCACAGGGGGGCCGCGTCCGGGACCCGGTACTTCTTCTCGTACCGGTCTCTTCTAGCTGGCGTCGTGGAAGGGTTCTTGAGGAGGGCGAGGCCCTCATCCCAAATGTCGTCCAGTAGAGGCACCGCGAGGACCGTCTTCCTCTTGGCCTCGCGCCGTTGATAAAGGAATCCTTCCTTTTTCTTCTCCTCAGGGCAGAGTTGGAAAAGCTCGGATGCCCTGGCGATCATGGAGTGGAACGATCCAATCTCGTCGGGCGGAGAAGCCCTGGTGGGAGGTGAAGACGGTAGATCCTCGTCGTATACCTCGTCGTCCGTACCCGTTGCTGCCGTGTCAGTCCCCGTATCATCCCCTCGGGTGGACGGGGAGGAGGGCTGGACGGGGCGCGACGGATGAAAAGGAGGTGGAGGGTGAATCCTTCTTTTCTTGGGCGGGGGAACACCAGAAGGTCCCGGTTCAGGATCCCCCGACGGGAGAGGTTCCTCCGTCGGCAACGGTAGTCTCGTCCTTATCTCTGAACATAAGGACTGTATAGCCAACAAAATGGCCGCCGAGTTGTCTTGCGGCGCTGACAGAGGGGAATCCGACGGGCGATCAGGGGCCCCGTCGGCACCCTCGACGATGTCGTCGTCACCTGCGTCGGGATCAATCCCGACGGGCCGGTCTTCTTCCACGCCAAGGCCGTGGTTTAAGACCTCAATCAGCTCTTCCTCCGAAGTTGAGGCCGAATCTACGACGACGCCCTGCCCCCCCTTTTTCTTCCCCGCCGGGGATTTCACGGGGGTCCTATCGATGGGCACAAAAGAGGACTCCCTCCGAGGTGGCAGGGAGACTCTGAGCCCCGAGGTCGCCACCACTGGTGTAGCCTCCACAGGCTGAGCCAGGGCCGCCGCGACAGTATCGATAGAGGGCTTGGCCGGATGGATTAAGGCCTTCACCACCTTAGGTGCGCTCACCGCCTTATCCTTGAGGGGGGGACACTGCCTCGCTCCCCCTCCGATGGGGCCTTCGAGCTCGACCGGGGCCTCTCCAGGAGCTTCGCCGGGTGCTCGCCCTTCCTCTTACCCGACCCAGAGCGTTGGCTCGTGGCTGAAGGTGCCGGGGAGGGTGCGCCCTGCCTGGCGCCCGTAGAGCCCGACCGTTCGGCGCTCCCGGTGCCAGCGGACTCGCGGTGCTTGGCCTTGTGTTGGACCCCCGTCGCCGGGGCGTCCTCAAAGGTCTTAGAAGACCGCTCGGATTTCTTCCTCTTCTTCTCGCCTGACGGGCTCTTCCCTTCCAGCCAGTTGGCGAGACGTTGATGGCGGTCCTTCATGGTCCGCTCCGACATATTGCCGCAAAACTCACAGTCCTTCTCCACGTGCGTCTTGTCCTCATGTAAGCAGTAGAGACAAAAGGAGTGTTCGTCCTCCTTAAAGACGTTCTGCAGCTGGCATCCAGGGCAGATCCTGAACAGCTTTCCGGGCGTCGAGCTTCCCTTCTCCTGGGCCATGTCCGGGCCTGAGAAGCTTCTGGAGTCCTCCAAAAGCGTAGCTCGACGAAATCTTCACCCTTGAGGGGCTCAGACGAATCCGACACGGGTCCCCGTTGATCGGATGGAGAGTCGGTGGAGCTTGAGGCTCTTTTGACCGAAAAAACGAAGTTTTTGAGAAAAAACGTGAAAAAAATAGCACTAACGCTCGCGAGCAATAGCACGAGGATCCCAACACATGAACGTGCGGTAAAAATCTGAAGATGGCTGCCAGAGGCAGTGCTTAGGTAGAGGGCAGTCATTGGCTGTGGTCAGTATGACGCAGAGACCAGTGATTGGTTATTACTACGAAAGACAGATCAGAAACGAAACTGATAATGGTTTTTTCTTTACCGAGGATTCCCAGCCTGACGACGGGGAATATTCATGAGCATGTGAATCCATGCCAGACCCCATGCTGGAGAATAGTGCACCTCTCAAAATGTGCAAAGGCAAACCTAGAGCCCACCTGGACTCATGGTTTACCACTAAACTCAAAGCCCTTCCGGCAGAAAAAAGGAAAGTGGAAGCCCTGTGGAGAAATCACCCAACAGTTACTAACAAAGATAACGTACTGAAAATTACAGTTGAATACAAACTGGAAATCTTACAAACTAAATGGAACACCTACAATGATAGGATCAACAAAGCCAGCTCTAGCACTAGAGAACTCGTTGTCATCCTGAGATAAATGGAATCCACTATCCCCCCTATGGACACCTGCTATAAGGATAAAACATGGTGTACCAACATTCAAAACGCTCTGTCCAACAAACTTTCTCTCCTCCAAAATAAAATTGCAGCAAAAAAACTTAAACTTCCAAATCCAGGTACCTTTCAGAGAACCCAATCTAACGCCCTTAAACCTCCTCAGCGATTTAAAGTTTTTACCCAAGAAGTGGTAGACATCATAGCCTCGCTTAAACCAGCCAGATGCCAGGGAGACACCTGCTCGGCCTCTATAATCAAAGAAGCTGCCAGAGACCTGGCCCCCTTCATCACTACTCTAATGAACTCTTTATTGCAAACCCGCACTGTCCCTACTAATCCTAAGGATGCCTGGGTCCTACTGCTCTTAAAGAAACCCTCTCTGGACCCAAGTATCCCGACTAACTATAGACATATTAGAACAGTCTCTTTTCTATTAAAGATAATTGACAACGCAGCCTACCTCCAGATACAATCGTACCTGGAGATCAACAATCTACTAGGGCTCTGGCATTCTGGCTTCAGACCTCAACATGTCACAGAAATGGCATTGATTGACCTGAAGAACTAAAGTGACGAACTTAAGGACAATGGGAAACTTGCCCTCCTACTCCTATTAGACCTGTCAGCCGCATTTTATTTGGTGGATCATAAAGTGCTCTGCAAGCATCTGTCTACAGCTGCCTACTTCTCCCCGGAAGCTACTGCCTGGATTCAATCCTTCTTGAATAATAGGACCATGAGAGTGTTCTCACCCTCGGCCTCAGCAGACCCCACACCAACAACTTGTGGAGTGCCACAAGGATCTTGTGTATCTGCCACTATGTACAATATCTTCACAAAACCACTGTTTGATGACCTAGACCATCTGGGTGTCACCTACACTAATTATGCAGATGACACCCAGACCCTCATACCACTGACTGGTGATTATGATCGGACCTGGCCCTAATTAACAAAATCTATCTTATCATCCAGGCCTGGATGGCCTCACATGGCCTATGTCTGAATGATGATAAGACTGAGCTTGTGCTCCTAGGAGCACCTGCCAGTCTCAACAAACTCAGTAATTACTATCTATCATTTAACATCAACAGTATTGACATTAAAGTGGCGAAGGAGGTAAAAACCTTGGATTTCTACTTAGACAAAGCAGGTTAACGCCACGGCCTCAGCAACAGCATACACTTGTAAGCTGATCCATGCCTGTAAATCTTTCTTATTTACAGACAGTTTCATTACCCTTGCGAGAGCATTAATTCTCTCGAAACGTGACTATTGCAACGTACTCTACTTAGGTGCAAGCAAGTATATTATCAACAAACTACAAATACTACAGAATAATGCACTTAGAACTACACTAAGTATTCCTAGAAGACAACACATTTCGGAGGCCAGACGGAAGCATTATTGGCTCTCAGTTAAGGATAGGATTCAGTTAAAAACTGTCTCCCTCACTCATATATGCCTAACCAATTCTGCCCCCAAATGCTTTATGGAGAAAATTGTCAGAAATACGTCAACACGCCCCACACGGACCCAGAACTCCTTTGCCTAAATGTCCCCAGATTTAAGCAGGGGGCCGCAGCTTTCCTGTTAAGTTTGCCCAGCTTTGGAACTCCCTACCTACTACCGTAAGAGATGACCAGTCCTTTAGTTTTAGGAAAAGTACCAAAAGGTGACTCCTTGCAAAGGATTCATGAATATCTCCAGTATGCCTCGCTTAGGACTTATCTGATGAATGTACTGCCTGTATCTACGTAAATTGCCCGTTGTATTAACCTTATGTATAATACTGTTTATCTCTTTGTGTAAATAGTGTAACCTTGACCTGTAATTACTCTACTATGTACCTGTTCCTATATGTAACTTGTAAACTGAAATTTACCTGTAAAGTGCCCAGATACCTTCGGGTCTGGAGCGCTATATAAATAAACAAACAAACAGTGGGACATTCTTGAATCCTCATGTTACGGTGATTGCTGATGCAAGTAAGACATCATCAAACAATGGCACATTCTGGCATTCTCATTTTTGGTGATTGTTGATCATACAATAATGATATCAAACAAATGTACTTTCTGGAATCCTCATTGCTGGTGATGCAGACATATCATCATGAAAGAAGGAGCATCCCCAACCGTCACCGTTGGTGATTGTTAATGATGCAACAATGGCTAAAGAGAACAGGTTTGTTTCATTTTCACTAGAAATGCCCCTGTTCTGGCTGTCATTTTATTATGGAGAGATTACATTTCTATGTTTAACTTCAGTTTTAAAATATTTTGTTCCTAAGATGTATTTAGGGAGGGGGTGAGACAACCTTAAGGGTGCTTGGGATGGCTCATTCCAATGGCACACGCCAGCATTTATTCATGGGAATACTTTTGGGGGAACACTGGAACTATTGGAATATACAAAACACTTATAAACTTGATTCATTGATATGATTGTGGAGTGTCAGGTTAAATGTATCGTTTGAAAAGAGGTCTTCTGTTGTTGCCAAATTTGCACCACCTGGAGTTGGAGTGCTCATGTTTTTCCTTGTTTTGTTGCAGATCACACTGGTTTCTGTCCAGTGTCTCGATTCCATATCGGGATTGTTTGTACTCCGAAAATTACCCAAGTTAACTGCACCAGTGACTTGGACTGCCCCCCCCGATCAGAAGTGCTGCCCCGAACTCTGCAAATCGGCCTGTGTGAAATCTTTGCAAGGTACAGTACCCGCGTAGGGGGTGACTTTCGAACACTGTAATCAAATGATAAATGTTAAGAGGTATTTAAACATGATTGTAACATGAACCGATTGTATTATATTTACATGAATTGCTCTTATCATAATAATGCTGTATGTTACTTGTTACTGTATCTTATTGTGTTGCTTTTATGACGTTTGTTGAAATAAAGCTAAGACTGAATGAATGGACTTCTGAATCATTTGAGCAGATGCTCATTGTCTCCACGGGATCCAGTTCAGCCTACATGCTTGTAGATCTCTGATGAAATACTGTGGGTAATCCACCGGATAACTTTAAATGCCTCTTGGAACTGGCTGCTGGTTTATACTGGGTTCAAGTTGCATTATTTTAACCATTTTCTATTCATCCACTTTATGTAATCGGAGTAATCTACATGCTGAAACTGGATCCAATAGAAACAAATTGTACTTGGCCAATGTGTTTTCACAAGACAAAATAGACATGTTTTAGGACCGAAATAACACTGCTCTGCGTCCTCCTTTCAGCAGATGCCTCCAGGCTACGGTTGAAGCACTTCCATAAACAGAAGCAAAACAACAAAACCTAATCCAGACGCAAAAACCCATTGATGTCAACAACAGTTGGTTTTGAACAAAATCGCAGAGACATGTTTTTTTAAAGTGCAACAGTGCCAAAGGGCGATTTATTTGGTGGCTTAAAAGTGTTGACAAATAATATTAATTTCATGAAACATGTACAAGAGGAAAAGAAAACTTAAGAAACATTTCCTGCTGCCACACGTTCTGTCCCATTTAAAAGGACTTCATCAGGAAAGATCAGTCAATAGTACATAGACTTATGTACTTTTTGATAACCATTTCATCTTCCTGCAAAGTGTGGACGTGTCATGTGAATCGAAACCTAAATTAATAGAGTAGGCCTCTAGGAGACTCACCATCTTAACGTGGTTTGAGCAAATACTGCTCAATGAAAAAAAAGAGCAATTATGATACTACAGAATATAACTCCAATGTTTACACTATAAAGGGAGTGGAAACAGTTAATACTCTACACCAAAACAAACTCAAACAAGTGCATGAAAATCTCAAAATTATTACTATACACCATAACTAGTGTGCCACATTTGTAGGCATTTGCCCAAAAAGATGGTGAGGGAGAGCAATGCAGCAAATTCATTATAACCAGATTTCAGCCTAAATGGGCATAAACCACTATGCAAAACAATTTACTATATATACTACATATATATATACTATATATCAATTATGTCAAAGCGAACATTGATTATCACATTCATTTGACATCGCATCATACTAATTAATGAAGGAAATCAGAAAAACAAAATCGGATATATCACAAACCTAACTTAAATAGACAAATACATTTACATATATGAACCGTTTCTTACGTATGACAAGCAGAGCTTAATTGAGGAAGACAAATAGATCTTCATCCGTATTATGTCCATTCCATTATTTTGTTCCAAGTTCAAGAATGAATTTACATTCTAGTTGCCATAATTTTAGTTCTCTGTTGTATTGCTATTTGTGTTCCTAGTGTGTTATGTTATGTCCTTGTGATTTATACTGTGCACCACTGCCATTTACATAGTTCCAGTCGCTCTGGTGGACCTGAAAAGGAAGGAGGGCTGGCAGGGCTTAGTTAGTGGGATAGAGAGGAAAAGCGCTAAAGAGCTTTGATGTGCTATTGGTGGCTTCCGTTCAGAAAACCGGAACATGTGTTCTGGGTTTGTTTTAAGTTGGTAAGAGTTTGGTGGTGTTTGTTGTAGTAGTGTGTGTAGGATGATTTGTGTGTAATTGGTTTAGTTTTCTGTAGTGTATTGTATTGTATTTATTTGGGTATTGCAGAGTGTGTGCAGTTGTTGTTTTAGGTTTCTGCTGTCAGAGTTGTGTGTGTTTTGTTTGGTGTTTGAGGGTGAGTATGCAGGATATGGGAAATCATTTTGTAGGGTTAGTTAGTGGTGTTACTAGTCTGTGCCCTTCTGTGCATTGGCTATGTTGGTCTGGCCAGGTTCATATTCTTCTGTGGTGGTTTGTGTCAAAGTGCTTTATTTAATTGGGGCATTCAGGTGTTTGTTGTGGGTGTTTGTCTTGTGCATTGTTGGCTGTTCCACTTTGATGGTGTTTCCTGATTAGCTTGGTGTGTTGAAGAGTCAAGTTTTAGGAATGTCCTGATGCTCTGGTGGTCTTCTGTTGTTCGTATTTCCTTTGGGAGGGAGTTCCAATGTTTTACTAAGATGCAGGAGAATGCTAACTCACCACATTTCTGCTTTGAGTATTGTTTTGGTTTGATGTGAAGTTTATTGCTGGACCTCAGTGTTCAGTTTGTAGATGCAGATGTGTCCTTGCATGAATTCCGTTCCTTGGCCTTGGATTGCTCTGTGAAGTATTTTCTGACTCATGATGTGTTTTGTCAGGAAACTGAGGAGTAGTCTTGCTGCTGCGTTCTGTATTTGCTGTAGTTGTCTGTAACAACAAAAACGTTCATCAGTGATGCATTGCTGTTGTGTTTTTTTCTGAAAAATCTAATGTTAGGGGATAACTTGTTTCGTTGCTTTTAATTGCTCAATAGTGTTGAAGAATATGCAATTTCTACAGACCACTAGTAGACTGATAGGGATGGCGCTGACACGCAGAGGTGAGGTAGGAAAGGTTTATTTAACTTAAAACGGAGAGCAGCAGGCACCCAGCCCAAGCTCTCTTCTTAACTGACTCCTGTTCCAGAACCATCATGGTTCTGGAATACACAAAATAGAACACAACACATCTTCCCCCTTCCCCACCAATTAATCCCCCTAAACAAACACATAACCTGAGTAGCAAAGCATAAAATAACAGCTCCGAAGGAGCACAATTAAGTGCAAAGGAAATCTTTAAACTTGACAGGAAATCCCCTCACTCTACCACAACCACATACATCATCCCTCACCCTCCTACTTCCACCACCACCGTGGCCACTTACAACAGCATCCTCCAATGCTGTATCCCGTACTACTTCCACCGTCACCGAGACCACTTACAACAGCATCCTCAAATGCTGTATCCCGTACTACTTCCACCATCACCGTGACCAATTACAACAGCATCCTCCCGTGCTGTATCCCCCTCAACACCACTCGCACCTTCCTGACCTTGTTCCTTCCTTAACACCAACCTACCTTTTGACCACACTTATCCACCATCCACAATCACCACAATATCCTTCACTGCTGCAATCCTTTTTGGACCCAGAAATGTACTTTCCAAACATTTGAGACCATATCTGGGATTCTTTATAAACACCCAATCACCAACCACCCAATCTCGTTCTTTTACCTTGAAAGACTCATCAAATGTCCTTTTGTATTTACACTGTGCTTCCTCCACCAATCTCAGCACTGCCTTGTGCTCCATATTCACACTGCATGCCAAACCCACCCAACCCGGGCATAATTTGATACCAGGTTGCCTCCCCTTTAACAACATAAAAGAAGACACTCCCAGAACTGAATGCGGTGTAACACAATAACTCCAGACCATCTCCCTCAAAACAGCACTCTATGGTAGCCCTGACGGCAAAACCAGTTGAATTCCCCCTTTCAGGAACTTGTTTGCTCGTTCTACCAGACCATTGGCCCTGGGTTGATACAACACCGTGCATGTGTGCCTAATGCCAAACCGTAACAAAAATGTCCTCATAGTGTCAGAGCAAAACTGCACACCATTATCCGTCACATTTTCAGTGGAAAACCCTTCCCGGAAGAATATTTCCTCAAAAATTGTCACTAACTCTGATGTTGTGGCCTCTCTTAAACCTTTCAACTCCACCCATTTAGAATGATAGTCCACCAAAACTATCATAAATCTGATGCCATCGCCCAAACCCTGGATAGGACCATCAAATCCACAGCCACATTTTGCCACGGCTCTTCAGGAACTCACACAGGACAGAGTGGTGTCTCCCTCACCACCTTACCTTTGTCACTTGCTACACAAATCTCACATTCCCTGACCCTTATCCACCTTACTAGTAACTTTGCTTCATGTAACGCTCACCTGGCTCCCACGGAGGCGCGGGCGTGGCTGGGACTGCTGTGACCTCTTCTGCAAAGATGCGTAAGACCCGGAAGATGGACTGGACTGGATTCCCCAACCTGGCTTTTCTGACTTGGAGGAATATCCCACTGTGTCCACCTTAGGGACCAAAATGACGAGCTCTTCATCCTGCTTCTGATGCAGGAGCGCGTTGTGATTCCAGTTACTTCACTGGATTGAAGAGTTTAAACTAGTTTGTCCATTCCCGTCGTACCGCAAATGTTTATGGCAAGTTTGGGTGCAACCGTTGAGGCTGTTTTGGATCTATGAGGACCATAGGCATGATGAAATGCGAGGTCAAAGAGTCTGTCTTCACGCTCGGCAAGCGGACCTCTACGCTTGTCGGGCTTGGTTGTTTCCCGAATCAGGTTCTGGAAGATTACTGTCTGTGGCTCCAACCACCTTCTTAGGTGGTTTTACCGGGCAATCCCGCAGGAAGTGTCCAGAAGCTCCACAGTAAAGACATAATTGTTTTTGTCTTCTTCTTTCTCGTTCTTTCTGAGTTAGTTGTCCTTTAACTCCCCCAATTTGCATTGGCTCTGAAGCGTCGGTACCCTTGGGGCTTGTGTGGGTTTTGATCAGAACTCGGGTTTCAAATCTGGACCGATCCGCTTTTCTATTCTGGAGTCTATGATCAAGTTGGACCACTAAGTCAATGTATTCTGCGCAGAGTTGAGGCGGGTTCACTATTTGAGCAAGAACATCTTTTAGTTCTCCACGCAGACCTCGGTGGAATAATGTAATTCTTTTATTCTCAGGCCACCCAGTCTCTACGACCAATCTGTTAAATGTGGCTATATAAGATAGGAGATCTTGGTTTCCTTGCCGCAAGGACAGAAGTTCGTTATCCAAGGCTTCACCCTGAGCGTGTCGAGCGAATAATCTTTCCATGCTTGCCTGGAAGCCTTGAAAGTCCTGAAGGATTGGGTCGTCTTGATTTACCAACGGAATCGACCAATCGGCAGCACTGCCGCTGAGATAAGATAGCACAAAAGCCACCTTGGTTTGGTCATTAGGGAAGGCCCCAGGTCTGCATATGAAATGTAAACGACATTGATTCATGAAAACGGCATATTTCTTGGGATCCCCAGTAAAACGCTCAGGGGGGGCCAGAGGCATATTTCCTGGCAGGTTAATTTGCACCGGGTTGGTTGAAACCATCGGAGTGGAATTCATCCCGGAGCCGGGTAAAGGCGTTTGTCCTGCCTGACTCTGCAAAAGCTGTTTAGCCAAATCATCAGTTCGTTCTTTGGATAAGATTAGTTCCCTTCTAAGGGCGTTAGTTTCCTGGCAGGCGGCATGCACTTCTGCCCGTAATTCCCCCAATAATTGGGCCAGTTGGTCTGTCTCGGAAGTCTCCATGGTGCCTGGGTGGGAAATTATGGGTAGGCTTCGCGTTCTGTAACGCTCACCTGGCTCCCACGGAGGCGCGGGCGTGGCTGGGACTACTGTGACCTCTTCTGCAGAGATGCGTAAGACCCGGAAGATGGACTGGACTGGATTCCCCAACCGGCTTTTCTGACTCAGAGGAATATCCCACTGTGTGTGAAAAGGAAGGGTTAATAGTCTGCGGGTGATGTTCCGACCTCCCACTTCCCTTCTCTCCCTCCGTGAAACCCTTTTGGGATTCCCTGCGAAGACTCACCTTAGGGACCAAAATGACGAGCTCTCCATCCGGCTTCTGATGCAGGGGCGCGTTGTGATTCCAGTTACTTCCCTGGATTGATGAGTTTAAACTAGTTTGTCCATTCCCGTCATACCGCAAATGTTTATGGCAAGTTTGGGTTTATATTCACTCATCTGTTCTTTTCTTTCGCAGGTGTTGGAGAAGATTCCGGGCTGCAGGCGATTTGGATGAAGCCAAATTCTGGTAAGAATTCCGATGAGAGATTCCTTTGCAGTTGTAAGTATCTCCTTTAATGTCCAATGTCTTTTTTCCCATAGGGGCCGGGGTACGGCAATGCCGGAGGTAAGGCGTCGACGCGAAAAGAGCTGCTGTGTCTCTCTTGCAAATGGGTAAGTCTTGAGTGAGCGTATTACTAATGTTCTCACATGCTCTCACTAACACAATGTCTGTTTCTTTTCCCCTTGGGGCCGGGGTGCTGAGATGCTGCCGAAGGTATGGCACAAACCCGAAGGCGGAGAGGGAAGTAAACCACAGGTAAGTTTTACTTAGATTTGTGTTTCCCTTCTCACCTCTCTTTCTCCTTCCTTCCAATAGGTGCTGGATGGCGGTGGAAGCTCCGGATGGACGTTGCAGGACTCGAAAACGCCATGTGCAGGTGAGTGAAATGCAGCGTGCTGCGCGCGACGCGATGCGCGTTTAAAATGTTTGCCTTCTTTGCAGGATCGTCGGCGTGCAGAATCCGGAGTGCAGATGTATCAGGTAAGGTTCTTGTTTTCACCTGTTCTCTTCCCTTTTCTTCTTTAGGTGTTTCCAGGATGCTGGCAGGCGTGATGGAGGACCAAGGCAGGGGCAGGCACGGTGAACGTCCAGCTGCTAAGTGCAGAACAACGCGAAGCGTGGTCTGCTGCTTGGGTGTGGCTTAAATAGCCTTTCAAGTAGTTCCAGGTATGTATTCTTCCCTCAGAAATATGTATTCCTCCACCGGTCACACCCTAGAGATCAAGTAGTCCCTAGAAAAATAGTTCCTTCCAGTCTTGGAAGTTGCAGCATGGTCTGCACAGGTAAGTTTACACCAAGCACTACTCCCAACCTACTTCTGTATGAGCCTGGCGCCGATGGCGCCAGGACTGATGTCCCCTATGAGCCTGACACCAACGGCGCCAGGACTGAGTCCAAAGGGCCCCCATTTGGGGCTGCTGGGACTTCCCTTGAATTCATGGTGTCTGTCTCTGAGGGTGCCGGGCCTGGTTTGGCTCCTTGGAGGCAGGCATCATGACAGTACCTCCCCCCAAGGCCCCTCCCAAGGGTGTCCAATCTGGAGGCCTCGGTTTTTTTGGGAACTTCCGGTGAAAATTCCGTATTAGTCGAGGTGCATGTACATTCTCACTTGGTTCCCAAGATCTTTCCTGAGGTCCATATCCTTTCCAATCAATCAGATAAAAGAGTTTTGACTTGGACATCTTAGAATCCAATATGTCCTTAACTTCGAATTCCAATTCCCCATCTATTGGAATTGGTTCTGGTGGTTTGCATAACCTGGTTCCGGGTGGTACTGGTTTCAACAGTGATACGTGAAAAACAGGATGGATTCGCATATTAGGTGGCAGATCGAGTTTGAAGGCTACCGGGTTAATGATAGCTTTGATTGGATAAGGCCCTATATATCTTGGGTTAAAAGTTTGTGGACCTTTAAGCGGTAATGTCTAGTTGCAAGCCACACTTGGTCTCCTACTTTGTAAGGAGGTACTTTACTTCGATGTAAATCAGCATTTTCCTTGTACCTTTCTTTGGCTTGTTGTAAATGAGTCTTTGCTTCCTTGAAGGCTTGGGTTATTGTGGCATGTAAATGATCCACGGCGGGCATTTCAAGGCTTTGAGGGGATTCAAGGTCCGAAGTCCTGGGATGATGGCCGAATAGGGTAAAGAAAGGAGTCTGACCCGTTCCAGAATGCACAGAATTCTTGTACACGTACTCGGCAATCCATAGAATGTCCTTCCAATTACCCTCAGATTGAGGTAACATACACCGCAGATACTGTTCCAGGGTCTGGTTTGTTCTTTCGGTTTGACCATCGGTTTGAGGATGGTGGCTGGTGGATAATCGCACATCAACTTGGGCCATTTGGCAACACCTCAGAAATGAGAAATAAATTGACTTCCCCGATCAGAAACCAATATGGATGGGAAGCCATGTAAACGAACAACATTTTCAAGAAATTGCTTTGCTAAGGTGGGGGCTGAAGGCAACCCCTTCAATGGGATAAAATGAGCCATCTTGGAGAAGAGGTCTACAATCACCAGGATAGTATTATACCCATGACTAGGAGGCAGGTCAGTTATAAAGTCCATCGATAAGGTGTGCCACGGTGCCGGACTTTTATTTTGGGTGCATACTCCGCAGGTCATCAAAGGATTTAATATCCTTTCGCCAGGATGGCCACCAGAAATGCCGTTTGATCTTTTCCTCTGTTTTAGCGATGCCCGGGTGTCCTTCCATTAGTGTATCATGATAATGTGCTATAACGAGTTCTTGCAATTCCTTGTGAGGCAGAAATAACCGCCCTTGGAAATAGGGTAAATCATTATTAATGGAATAGTTTGAGCCTTTCTGGCTCCATTCTTGTAAAGCTGTAGCGTCGAAAAGCAATTTAACTCTACCTTGAACATCCTCAATAGTTTGAGAAGAGATTACACCCAAAATCCTCTGTTCGGGAATAATCGGAACTGGCTCTAGACGTGAGGCAATGTCACCCATTCCAATTCGAGATAGAGCGTCTGTCTTGCCATTCTTGCAACCCGGGCGATATGTGATTATTAAGTCAAATTCTGCAAAGAACAGAGCCCAACGGAGTTGAGGAGAAGATTGAGCTTTGGCCGTTTTCAAGTATTGCAAGTTCCTGTGATCTGTAATCACTCTAACGGTGTGTCTTGCGCCGAGCAGGTAGTGACGCCAAGCTTTGAAAGCTGACTTAATAGCCAACAGTTCCTGGTCTGTGATTCCGTAGTTCACTTCAGGAGCCGAGAATTTCCTGGACCAAAAGGCTACGGGATGTAGTTGATTTTAAACTGGATCCCTTTGAGAAAGGACAGCCCCCAAGGCTAAACTA
Source organism: Ambystoma mexicanum (assembly GCF_040938575.1). Taxonomy (NCBI): domain Eukaryota; kingdom Metazoa; phylum Chordata; class Amphibia; order Caudata; family Ambystomatidae; genus Ambystoma; species Ambystoma mexicanum. The sequence goes on from NC_090927.1 coordinate 90,343,608, forward strand.
GAAGCGTTGGTTTCCACAACGTAAGGGAGGTCCGGACGAGGATGTTTTAACACAGGTGCGGAGGTGAATTTGGTTTTTAGTTCCTGAAAGGCTTGTTCTGCCTCCTTAGACCAGTCGAAGCGTCTGTTTTTTCGTAGGAGCGCCGTGATGGGTTGAACCACTCGTGAAAATTCCGGGATAAACCTTCTGTAAAAATTGGCAAAACCTAGCATACTTTGAACTCCTTTCACAGAACTAGGAGACGGCCATTTGAAGATCGCATCCACTTTCCGTGAGTCCATTCGGACTCCTTTAGGTGTTAGGACGAATCCGAGAAACTCAACTTCCGTAACATGAAAAAGGCATTTTTCAAGTTTTGCAAACAGTTTGTGCTGGCGCAGTTTCTCCAAGACAGTTCTAACATGTTTTCGGTGATCGGATTCCGAGGAGGAGTACACCAGGATGTCGTCAATATATACAATGACACAAACATCGATGAGTTCTCGAAAAACGTCATTCATAAAATATTGAAAGGCAGCAGGTGCGTTGCACAACCCAAAAGGCATTACCTGGTACTCAAAGAGTCCATATTTGGTGCGGAAGGCAGTTTTCCATTCGTCGCCTTCTCTGACGCGCACCAGGTGGTAAGCTCCCCTTAAATCTAACTTAGTATAGATACAAGCATCTTTTACCTGGTCAAGGAGCTCAGGGATCAAGGGCAGAGGATAACGATTCTTGACCGTTATCTGATTTAAGGCGCGGTAGTCAATGCACGTTCTAAGGTCGCCTTCTTTTTTCGGTATGAAGAATAGAGCTGAAGAAGCAGGTGACTTTGACGGGCGAATAAAACCATTGGCAGGTACTGATCCAAATACTGTCGCAAATGAAGGTTCTCCGGTTCAGTAAGGGCATAGATTCTACTACAAGACGGTTGAGCATTGGGTACCAGGTCGATCTGACAATCATATGGCCGGTGAGGAGGTAAGGTGTTGGCCTGTTCCTTTTGGAAGACGTCTTGAAAGTCTTGATACTCAAAAGGTAATGGTACTGTTGTGGAGGTTACTGAGGCTAGACCCATCTGTGGATTTCCTGGATAACACTTTTGTGCACAATCAGGGAAGGTTATGCTCTTTGCTCGCCAGTCAATTCGAGGATTATGTGTTTCTAACCAAGGGATCCCTAAGATTACCTGAAATTGTGGAGCCTTGATTACGTCAAACAGTATGGTTTCCCGATGGCCATCTTGGCCAACCAGTGTAATTTCCGTGGTCGAGTGTGTTACCGGCCTGGAGGCAATTTTGGTTCCATCAACCGTGGTAATGACATCCTTGGTGGTTTTTGGACGGAGAGGGAGACCAATCCTGGAAGCCAATTCAAGGTCAACATCATTTCCAATAGCCCCACTGGAACACCTCAACATCCTTTTGCTAATATTTATCCCACAATGCCCCTTATGAGCAATTTCAATCAGCTTGTCCCTGAGGCCCTCAGAAGGAATCATCGTGTGCCCCCTCCTGAGCCTCCAACAGTTCTCAACAATCACAACTTGTCCCTTACCTCATAAAATGTATCAAATTCCTTCCCTATTTCATCTTTGCAAGGCCAACCTTCCACAGTCCTCTCCTTCACCTTACCCAGCACAGAATCCACTCTATCAGCTACCAGCCAAGCCTCTTCACTTAATGCCCCTGTTCAATATTGGTCACAACCATCTCCTCTTCCTGCACCTTCTCCTCAATACTACTGCCCCCTTCCACTGGCAGTCGCGAGAGACAGTCCCCCACCACATTTTCTTCACCAGGGACATAACACATCTGGAAATCATAGTTCAGCAAACCTAACATCAATTTCAAAATTTTGGGCGACCCCCTGGCCCAATTCCCTCCAGCTAACATTTGCACCAATGGTCTGTGGTCTGTCTTATGTGTTTCTCTGAAAGACACAGGAGACCCCACACTTTGGATGGGAGTATTACTTTGAATTTGGATAACGGAAAGACATCCAAAGGAAACAATTCAAGAAATGTGTTATCAAGGATTTTATTAAACCTGATACTAATTTAATATATCAAACAAATCATGATTAAATCTGCACTTGTGAAAACAATTTACATAGCAGGAAGCAACTTTTATTAAAAAGAACACATCTATATAATAAAAATCATCTTATTCAATCATCCAAGCATACAACCTCATCCATCCATTAGACAAACCACTCATACTAAACAGCAATCAATATACAATGTAAAATCTATAAGAAAATTCATCACAGTTGATTCATCTGAAAAATTTATAGAAAGAATATGAAATCAGTTTAACGGGCCACAACAGGTAACATCAGTGGCATAGGCAATTAAGATGGGTCCCAGAGTTTTTTGACCACGACCTCATCTTAGTCCAAACTCAACCGGTTTCGACGTATATACTTTAGTGTAGTGACGTCTTCATCAGGAGTAACAAAAGTATATTCTAACATAAAAAAAGAAAAAAACACAGATGGGACACATCAATATATGAAACCCCTAAACTTGGAAAGAGAACATATAACATCAATAATAAAATTGATATGTATAATGAAAAAATTAAATAAAACAATGGGTAATCATATACAAGAGCCTGCTTCCAACCCGGGATAGCTCCGGGATGGGCCTGAGGTGTCTGGTAGAAAGTAGTGCTACCCTCTTATATTGGTGTCTCTGGGAGGCAGATACGATGTGAAACCAGGTCATAGGCAAAGTCAGTGCTACAGATATACACACAAATGACAAGGCCAATGTATAGAACCTTCACTATTGCGGCCCTTGAACAGAACACAAAAGTCACATACTTAAGATTCAACTAAGAAAGGACCTATCACTGGCTGACAATGAACCAGTGGTGTAAGGCCATGACCGCAAAGAATATAAACTAACCTTCATTCATACAGTGGAAGGCTGTACGTCTCTGCCTTTAATTATACACTGGGTCCACTTGTATACACTAGATAACAACGTCCCAGTCGAAGTTCCTGCAGATAACGGAATGTGTGAACGCCAAAGTTCTTCTCTGCAGAGTGTAAAAGGGCATTTACACATCATCCAATTGGCTCCCACAGTGCAGATCATAAATTTAAAATTTAAAATGTACAAGGGTGAGCTAACAGGTCTTACCGGGAATGTCCAAACGCTCGTTCAACCCACGGCCATAAATGTGAAGATGACTCCCCGGATCCAGGGAGGGCTGCGCCTGATATTATATGGGCCTAAACACGACACAAACATTTAAGTGTGTGAAAAAGAACCCATTTGTTCTTACAATTATATCATTGGCTAGACCCAAAGGAAGCTACTGCAAATTAATAAAATAAGTTCATAAACCAAAGCCAGCTAATATGTGCAATATCTAATTATTTACACAAATGCGGTTAATCGAATTTAGTTTACTGAAAAGCTTGCTTTTTTAGAAATTTCAAAAACGAAAATTAAAATAAAACTAAAATGCTCAATCTTTCTAACTCCACACAAATTTACTTTGCTAGGGTATAGCCTATAGAAGACCCAAAGATATGGGGCTCCCTTCTATATGCAATAAAATCAAAAAACGATTCGGAAAAACACCCGCGCAGCAGAGTATTTACCTTAAGCGAAGGAACTCTCCGGTTCTCGCGGCAGCTAGTCACCCGTATAGCAGCTGGGTCCAATTGGAAGTAGCGTGCAACAGAGTATCACCGTTTCAAAGATGTTAATATACGCGTGAAAAACATCATGTGATCACGTAATCAGCCACGTGACCACAAACTGAACTGGCCTACGTTCTAAGTGGCCATACGATCTTAGAAGAAAGACGCACGTAATTAGACAACAAAATAGTGTACTACACGACGTGTCCACACGATCGTGAGGAAAAGACCGTAATTAGAGCACGGCAGATATAGAAATAACGCGCGCTGTAGCAAAGCACTTAGAAAAAGACAATGTCAGTTATGTATGGGCAAGATTTTAATTTATGCACATTATAATAAGTGCTGAAAATATTATAAAAACAACATTTGATGTCTCTTTTCTACACTCGAAGACAATATCTCATTTGCCCACACATGAGAGATCAATTAGATGACGTAGTAACTGCTGCCGATGGGCAAAATAAAACTAACCAGATGTAACTGTGGGAAGGCCCCGCAGGAAAATTGTGGAAAGAGTGTGGGCCAGAAGGGTAATCAGTAATAAGATAAACCTCCACAGAAAACTGTTTGTGCAGTACTCTAGAGATTACAAATATATAAGTTCGCATTGAGGGACTCACGGTCCAAAGATGTCAAATATTATGACGAGTAGTGTTTATTTACTCGAGTTACATGGTTCCAGGGTATTAAGGCCCAATGTTAATGTTTTTAGATTAAATATCCACATTTGTTCTTTGTAATCTAAGTTTTTTAATAGTTGGGATTGATTTTGTGCATATACTTTTTCTATGCAAAACCATTCCACCTGGTCAGCCGTATGGCCCATCTCAATAAAATGGATTACCATTGGAGCATTGAGATTTCGAGTTCTAATCTTAGAACGGTGTTCGTTAATACGGGTACTCACTTCTCTAGTTGTTTTGCCTACATAAAGCAACTGACATGGGCAGCGAATGGCATAAATGACATTCTTACTTTTACAAGTGGTAAAAGTGCGGAGGGTCCACTTTCTGGTCTGTGATTCAAATGACATAGTTTTTTTGGAAAACTTACAAGCGACACATGAAGTACAAGGGTAGTGTCCCACCACTGGGTTGGAATTAGTATCGCGAATTGTATGCACTTTAGGAAAAGTTCTACTGGCACGAGTAATCTTTTGCTTCAAATTTTTACTTTTTTTGAAAGCAAATAGAGGTCTGGGTATAGATATTCCTGATGTGTTAAGAATTCGCCAGTTTTTTAAGATGATACCTCTAATAGCATTGCTATGTTGACAAAAGGTTGAGACACATACTAATTCATCTTTCTTTTCAATGTCTCGCTTAGGTGTCAATAGAAGATCTCGGTTGGTATATCGAGCTCTCTTTTTGGAATTTTTTATAAGTTTCTTTGGATATCCCCGTTCTAATAGTCTTTTTTCCAAAATCGCTGCATGTTTAGCAAAATCTGCGATATCTGTGCAGTTACGGCGTAGCCGTAAGAACATCCCATATGGTAAATTACAAAGTAAACTAGCTGGATGTTGGCTCTCGTATTTCAACGTAGTATTTCTCTCTGTGGGTTTCCTATGTAATTCTGTACAGAGATGCCCTTCTTTGACAAAGATAGACAAATCCAAGAAAGGAATTCTGTATACTGAATATTCGAAAGTAAAATGAATATCTAAGTCTATCTCATTAAGCCATTGAACAAATGAAGTTATACAAAGGTAGCGGGCGCCCCTCTCTCGCAAGAACAGACATGATAACCTGTTCAGTGGTTATTAACCACTTGAGAGTTCGCAGCCACTGCGAGAGAGAGGGGCGCCCGCTACCTTTGTAAAACTATTTTATAAGGAACCTGGGATTGGTAACCCTAGGTCTCCTGGGGGCAACCAGACGTGGTCTCCCTCTCACTGTGCTTAGAGAGGCATCAGCTTCACCTCACTGATGATCCCCAACAAGGGTGAAACACGTGTATGGGGTTGCTGGTGGTACTCTCGTTCAGATTGGAATTGCCATTGTATTTCGGTGCTGGACTGCCCCTGGGCAGGACAAAGACTGATATGCAAATGGATATTTCCCATCTGTGAAAGGCACAGTGAGTAAAAGCAGTGGCTGCGAACTCTCAAGTGGTTAATAACCACTGAACAGGTTATCATGTCTGTTCTTGCGAGAGAGGGGCGCCCGCTACCTTTGTAAAACTATTTTATAAGGAACCTGGGATTGGTAACCCTAGGTCTCCTGGCGGCAACCAGACGTGGTCTCCCTCTCACTGTGCTTAGAGAGGCATCAGCTTCACCTCACTGATGATCCCCAACAAGGGTGAAACACGTGTATGGGGTTGCTGGTGGTACTCTCGTTCAGATTGGAATTGCCATTGTATTTCGGTGCTGGACTGCCCCTGGGCAGGACAAAGACTGATATGCAAATGGATATTTCCCATCTGTGAAAGGCACAGTGAGTAAAAGCAGTGGCTGCGAACTCTCAAGTGGTTAATAACCACTGAACAGGTTATCATGTCTGTTCTTGCGAGAGAGGGGCGCCCGCTACCTTTGTAAAACTATTTTATAAGGAACCTGGGATTGGTAACCCTAGGTCTCCTGGGGGCAACCAGACGTGGTCTCCCTCTCACTGTGCTTAGAGAGGCATCAGCTTCACCTCACTGATGATCCCCAACAAGGGTGAAACACGTGTATGGGGTTGCTGGTGGTACTCTCGTTCAGATTGGAATTGCCATTGTATTTCGGTGCTGGACTGCCCCTGGGCAGGACAAAGACTGATATGCAAATGGATATTTCCCATCTGTGAAAGGCACAGTGAGTAAAAGCAGTGGCTGCGAACTCTCAAGTGGTTAATAACCACTGAACAGGTTATCATGTCTGTTCTTGCGAGAGAGGGGCGCCCGCTACCTTTGTAAAACTATTTTATAAGGAACCTGGGATTGGTAACCCTAGGTCTCCTGGGGGCAACCAGACGTGGTCTCCCTCTCACTGTGCTTAGAGAGGCATCAGCTTCACCTCACTGATGATCCCCAACAAGGGTGAAACACGTGTATGGGGTTGCTGGTGGTACTCTCGTTCAGATTGGAATTGCCATTGTATTTCGGTGCTGGACTGCCCCTGGGCAGGACAAAGACTGATATGCAAATGGATATTTCCCATCTGTGAAAGGCACAGTGAGTAAAAGCAGTGGCTGCGAACTCTCAAGTGGTTAATAACCACTGAACAGGTTATCATGTCTGTTCTTGCGAGAGAGGGGCGCCCGCTACCTTTGTAAAACTATTTTATAAGGAACCCTGGATTGGTAACCCTAGGTCTCCTGGGGGCAACCAGACGTGGTCTCCCTCTCACTGTGCTTAGAGAGGCATCAGCTTCACCTCACTGATGATCCCCAACAAGGGTGAAACACGTGTATGGGGTTGCTGGTGGTACTCTCGTTCAGATTGGAATTGCCATTGTATTTCGGTGCTGGACTGCCCCTGGGCAGGACAAAGACTGATATGCAAATGGATATTTCCCATCTGTGAAAGGCACAGTGAGTAAAAGCAGTGGCTGCGAACTCTCAAGTGGTTAATAACCACTGAACAGGTTATCATGTCTGTTCTTGCGAGAGAGGGGCGCCCGCTACCTTTGTAGAACAAATGAAGTTGTCTTAACCATGAACCGTTGGCCACACAGGCAGAATTTAAAATGCATAATAGCCAAAAACACTGCTAGTGCTTCCCTTTCCACCACTGAATAATGTTAGTCCGCATTCCTTAATGGTTTGAAAGCAAAATCGATCACATGCTCCTCCTTCCCGCAATCCAATTGCGACAAACACGCCCCTAGTCCCAGCAAACTGGCATCCACTGTCAACACCATCCTCTGACCACTCACAAACCCCCCCCCCCCAATGACGGTGCCTTAACAATCCCTTCCTTAATCCTCTGGAAAGCCTCCTCACACATCACCGTCCACAGGAAGGTTACGTCACAGGTTTCCCCCTTCTCACCTGTCTATGTTGTTTGTTGGAGTTCTTTGGTGGAGTCTTCTTTCGCACTGTTCGGGTCTTGTATAACCCTGTGCGTAGGTCCTCGGGTTCCAGCGTGCGTTCAGCGTCCCGTCTCCTGGGAACGTTCAGATGTCCGGGAAAAGTCCAGGAAACGGCGAAGAGTGCACTCAGGGAGCGAGTGCACGGAGATCCGGGATGCAATAGAGGACAAAAAAAAGGGGAGGAATGAAGGAAGAGGAATTTAGGGGGACCAGGAACCAGGAATCAAAGAATTTAGCAAAAGCGAACTATGGAGCACATGTCTAGCCATGGCAAGCAGTGGCGTTGAGACACGCAGGGCCGCGGGGACGTGTCTGCTTTATAGAACGTAGTGCGTACGGCGCAGAAACTGGTAAACAGCGTTTCGCGTTGGACGGCCATGTTGGGAGTACTGCCGAGTGCAAGCCCCTATGGGTCAGGGACCAGGAAGTCCAGAAGGGGCTCGGCCGATGGTTCATGGCAGCATGCCTCCTTCGAAGGCCTTCTCCTCCCGGTTTGCCCGGGTGTATAAGATGGTACCTTTGAAGTAGTCTGGGGGCATTTAGGTTTGAGACTGGTTCCCAGGTGCGTTCACTGGATGGGTACCCTTTCCACTCAACCAGATACTGTAGCTGACCACGTCTGTACCTGGAGTCACATATTCTGGAGACTTTGTATTCTAGCTGGTCATCAACAATCACAGGGGTAGATCTTGGAGCAGATCGGGAGGTCTGGATGTATGGTTTCATTAGAGACGTGTGAAACACTGGGTGGATCCTCTTCCAGGAGTCTGGTAGTCTGAGTCGGGAGGCCACTGGGTTAATGATTTCCTTTATGGAAAAGGGGCCATAGTACCGAGGAGCCAACTTATTAGGTTGTAAGTGTCAAGGCAGTAGTTCCGAGGATAGCCAGACCTTATCATCCACTGCATAGGAAGGTCCTGGTCTTCTTTTGGAGTCCGCATAGCGCTTGGTGTTAGTTCAGGCCCTTTCAAGGTGTTCTTTGGCTTTCTTCTGTACGTTGATGAGGGTTTCTATCCAGGAGTTGACTGTAGGAACTGTTGTGGGATGTGGGGGAATGGATGGTAGAACCGAAGGGTGGAATCCTTGGCTGCAGAAGAAGGGGCTGGTCTTGACAGCTGAGTGATCCGAATTGTTCTAGGCAAATTAAGCCACAGGTATTAAGAGTGACCAATCGTCCTGGACCTTGGTGGTGAAACAACGAAGATACTGCTCCAGGGTTTGGTTCAGACATTCGGTAGCTCCATTGGTCTGTGGATGATAACCTGAGGAGAGGGCAAGTTGGATTCCTAGTATACAGCATAAGTGTTTCCAGAATTGAGATATGTATTGAGGTCCTCTGTCACATATGATCTTGGAAGGGAGTCCATGAATTCGGAATATGTGTTCCAGGAAGATTCCAGCGAGTTCTGAGAACGATGGTAGTTTATATAAGCGTTGGTTGGAGTAGGAGACCTGCCGGCCTCTTGTTATCATGCTTGTTTTGATTGCAGACTGCACAGGCTTGGATGTACTGTTGGACGTCAACTTTCATTTTTGGCCACCAAAACTGTCTTTGTATTAGACGGAGAGTGTTGGTAATGCCATGATGTCCTGAATGAAGGGTATCATGACAGAGGCTTGTAACCCTTTGTCTCAGTCTCTGTGTGGGGATGACCAGGCCATTATCCTTTAACAAATTCCCATCCTTTGTTTTAAGATTCCATCGATTCTTCCCAGTACATTCCTTCCAGATCTCAGAGGACTGAGTTTGAATCCGAATGTCTTCCAGGAGAGTGATTGCTTGGGCTACGAAAATTGTATGGGGAAACATCTTTGGGAAGGATCGATCTTCAAGAATTTCGTAGTCGGGACGCCGGGATAAGGCGTCAGCATTTATGTTGTGTGCTCCAGGAACATGATGGATTTGGAACTGGTACTGGGCAAAGAAGAAGGCCCAACGGGCTTGACGACTATTCCTACATTCCAGGGATTGTAGAACTTGAAGGTTCCGATGATCTTTACGGACCTGAACAGGATGTTTAGCTCCCAGGAGTAGATGACGCCACTCTGTGAAGGCTTGATGGATGGCTAGCAGTTCCTTTTCCAGAACAGTATAATGGGTCTCGCTAGGAGTTAGGGTTCGCGAGAGATAAGCGATGGGGTGTTCTAACTTGTCCTCGAATTCCTGCTTTAGGACTGCTCCGATGGCGTAGTTGGAGGCATCCGTCTCCACTAGGAAAGGTCGATCAATGTCAGGTTGAGCCAGGATGGGGGCATGTGTAAACTCCAACTTCAATCGTTGGAATGCCTCGTCTTGGGCTGCTGTCCAGAGGAAGGGAGTAACCTTCTTCAACAATGTAATGATCGGTTGAACTATCTCCGAAAAGGAAGGTATGAATTTCCGGTAGAAGTTGGCAAGCCCCAGGAAGGATTGAATCTGTTTCACAGTAGTTGGAACAGGCCAGGATAATATGGAATTTACTTTTGAGTGGACCATTCCAATTCCTTCTGGACTAAGGACAAATCCGAGATAGTGAACAGTAGAGACATGAAAAAGGCATTTCTCGGGTTTAGCCAGGAGCTTATGTTCACGTAGCCGCTGTAAGACTGCCTCAACATGCTCTTCATGCTTAAGATGGTCCTTAGAGTATATCAGTATATTGTGCAGGTAAACTATGACGAAGAGCAACAGCATATCGGAGAACCCCCGGTCCATAAAACGTTGGAAGACCCCTGGGGCATTGGCGAGTCCGAAGGGCATAACCAGGTATTCAAAGTGACCAAAGGGTGTTCTAAAGACTGTTTTCCATTCGTCACCTTCCTTTATATGGATCAGATGGTAGGCACCTCTGAGATCCAATTCCGTGAAGACTACAGCTCCTCTCACCGCTTCCAGGATATCTGAAATTAAGGGCAATGGGTAGCGTTCCTTGAGGGTGCATTGATTAAGACCACGATGATCAAGACAAGGCCTAAGCTCCTTAGTATCTTTCTTGGGAACGAAAAACAACAAAGCTCCCGCCGGGGATTTGGATGGTCGTATGGTGCCATTTTCTAGGTTAGTATCCAAGTATTCTTGGAGGGCCCTTTTCTCTGGTTCTGATAGGATGAACATCCTTCCAAAGGGAATCACTGCTGAGGGTTCAGTATCAATAGCGCAGTCTTCAAGTCTGTGAGGGAGTAGGGATTGGACTATGACAGTTGAAAACACATCAGTGTAATCCTGATAGGCCCTGGGGCCCTGGATAATATTTGAGACCGTGAATGGGCCTTGCTGGTCTGTCAGCGTACCTTCAGAGGGTCTTGACGAGGAATCCAGGGATAGACAGTGAGACATGCAATGTTCGGAACCAAGAAACCAGGATCTTGCTGCCCAGTTGATGTATGGGTTGTGATTCTGCAACCAGGGCATACCCAGTACCATTGGATAATGGGCAGATTTTATGATGTCAAATTTGATCAGCTCTTGATGATGGTTTATCGAGAGCTGGATCTCTTTGGTTTGCAGGGTTATGGGTCCTGAAGAAAGACGGGACGCTGAACGCACGCTGGAACCCGAGGACCAACGCACAGGGTTATACAAGACCCGAACTGTGCAAAAGAAGACTCCACCGAAGAACGATACGGACACGTTGAACAGTTCGAGATTCGGGATGCCAAGAGTACTTAGATATTGTCAGATGGAAGGAAAAGTTATAAGAGGGAAGGAAGAAGGAACACATTTTTGAGGAGGAAAGGTGTTCACCCCGATTCCAGATGGTCGGACGGAGAGAACGACCAAATCTGCACAGTACCTTACTCCAATGGAGGAAAGCTGGTGCCACGGCCGTTGTTCCTGGTAGTTCCTGCAGACTTACAGTTCCTGCGGCTTCAGTCGTGGGGACAAGAAGGAGGACATCTGGAGCGATCTGCACTACCGAGGGATGAGGCCAGCAGCAGCGAAAAGACAACAATGAATAAAAGGTGCGCTCCTTTAAATCAGGAGAGTGCTCTTCTGATAGCTATCCGGCCCATTACAGCACAGCAGTGATTTTGACCCAGGAGAGGATTCTGACTGAAGAAAGGGTGAGCTGGTTGATCCCACCAGGCTGAAGGGAAGAAGACTCCAGACTGGATCTTCTCTTGTCGTTGAAGGGTAGATAGCTCAGGACTGCAACAGGGCTTCACCAGGACTCGGGGCTGCAGCAGCCGTCTTCTTCTCCGCTTCTCTTTGGTTCTTTGGAGTTCCAGTGGCGACTCTGACTTCTAGCCCAAGAGTCATGCCTTTTATGCCACAATCCCCCATTCACACAGCCTGGCTGTCTAACACTCAGCGGGGGGGTTGTCCAGCCCGGACAACCACCTCAGCCAATCAAAACAAAGTGCGTTTGGGTCTCCAAGGAGACCCTGTGCAGGGGGTGACTACACCCCTCCCTCACATTCACCCCACCTAGACATCCAGATGCCAAAGGAGAGCTTCTGGTCAGAAGCCCCCCAAAGGTCGGTTAACAAAGGAAGCATACCTGTTTTGCTCGCGAAAAGAAAGACCCAAGAAGGATGTTAACAAAAAGAAATGGCGATTAAATCCAACCGGAGCCGAAATAAAAGGTATTTGGGCAAGCGGGTTTAAAGTTTGATGCTACTAAAATAGCCTTGAATGTTACCACGTTATGTACTATATCCAGGGTAGGAAATTTAGGGTAGATACCACTGCCACCAGCCAAGTCTTACTGTTAAGGGAGCGAAACAATTCTCCAAGAGGCACATATGAAAATGGCTATGGATTAACCCTTTCCAATACTCCATATAAGATGGGGTGTACTGGATCCCTGGTAAAAGTGACTATGTAAAGTTAATGGCAACTTTACCCTTTTCTGGGGGACAGTAGTCAGCCCCAGAAAATGGAGTCGATGGGAAGTCTAAGAGACAACCCTTTGTCACTGCACTGAAGGTGCTGTGTAACACACAAAGAGTGGAGCTACTGTAGTGGTGTACTCCAGAGTCCACAATCACAAACATAGTTGGAATACACATGGCAAAACACAGGTAAGAGTGGGGAAAAAGCTCACATTCTTACCAGGTGGAAAAAATAAACTTCAGAAATCCAGCAAAGCTGCTGAGGTACTCACTAGGTAAGGGAAATTAGCCATAGAATGAGAATTCTCCCTAACACTTGCCCCCTCAACCCCCCCGACTAAGGGACAGGAGGATTTAATCCACTCCTGGATGGATCTCATACCTCTAGTCGGTTATAAACATCCTAGAGAGACCATCAGCATTTTGGTGGTGACTTCCTGCTTTGTGCTCTATGGAAAAATCAAACCCTTGCAGGCAGATTGACCATCTGAGTAGTTTTGGGTTTTCCCCTTTCATTTGCATCAGGGTTGGTGGTCAGTCTGAATAATGAAGGTAGAACCATACAAGAATGGCCGAAAACTCTTCAGTGACCACACAATAGCAAAACATTCATATTCTATTGTTGGCCACCTTGTCTCAGGATCCTTTAACTTCCTGCTGATGAAACACATGGGATGTTCCCTACCTTTCTCATCCAGTTCACTAAGGACTGCACCTATACCTATATTGGAAGCATCAGTTTGTACAATGAAGAGATGGCGATAGTCAGGAGCTCTTAGGACTGGAGCTTGACAAAGGCTTTCTTTAGACCTTCAAAGGCTTGGGAGAGGAGATGACATTCAAGGGAGAAGCTATGGTCCCATAGTTCTCAATGAAGTTCTTGTAATACCCAGTGAGAGCTAGGAAGGCTCTCACTTTGGTTTGAGTAGTAGGGGTGGCCCAGTATTGTACAGCTTGTACTTTGCTAGGCAATGGCCTTATTTCATCTCCTCCTACCTCATGTCCAAGGTAGACCACTGTACTCTGACCAATTCGACATTCACTTGCCTTTATGGTCAGATGGGCCTGTTCCAGAGCCTGCAATACATATCCTAAGTGATCAATATGTTCTTTCCATGTAGGGCTGAACCCTGCAATGTCATCCAAGTATGCCATGCAGAAGTCCTCCATCCCATTCAGAACTTGATTGACCATCCTCTGAAACGTAGCAGGTGGATTCTTTAATCCAAAAGGCAATACCTTAAATTGGTAGAGGCCTGCTGGGGTGGAAAATGCAGTTTTCTCCTTGGCATGGTCTGTCAGGGCTATTTGCCAATAGCCTGACGTTAGATCATATGTGCCGACGTACTTGGCTACACCAAGTTTGTCCTCCAGATCATCTGTCCTTGGTAAAGGATGGGCATCAGTCTTAGTGACTGCATTTAGAACTCTATAGTCCACGAAGAATCTCAACTCCTTAGATCCTGCCTTTGGTACAAGCTCAACTGGGCTAGACCATGGGCTAGTAGAGGGCTCTATAATCCCGAGATCAAGCATCTTGTTGACCTCATTCCTTATATAGGTTCTTACATTGTCTGACATTCTGTACCCCCTGCTTTTGACAGGCAAATACTCACCAGTGTGGATATCATGCTGGCCCCCAGGGGTCAAGCCTGGTGAAAGTGAGAACAGGGAGACAATCTGATTTAACAGTAATTTTGCACTCATCCTGCTGGTCAGAGGTGAGACTGGAAGAGAGATTAACTCCTTCCACTTGCTCATCTAAAGGTAAGACTCTGAGGAGGTCAGGCAGAGGTTCACTTTCCTCTTCCTCCTGAGCTGAAGCTAGGAGCAAGGCCCCTATGTCAGGTCTAGAGACATAAGCCTTTAAACGGTTGGTGTGAAAGACTCTAGGAGCGGCCTTAGGATTGCCTAAGTCCACCAGATAGTTCACCTCTACAAGTTTGCCCACAACTTTGAAGGGTCCCATCCATTTGTCCTGCAAAGCCCTCTGCCTTGTGGGGACCATAACAAGAACAAGCTTGTCTTGAGTAAACTCAACCATGTTAGCCTTCTGGTCATGCCAATGTTTGGCCAGAGCTTGACCAGCCTTCAAGTTATCATTTGCCTATGCCATCATGTGTGACATTCTCCTCCGGAGACCTATCACATAGTCAGTCACTCTGACTGGCTTGGGGGAAGGAGCACTTTCCAACCCCTCCTTAATCGGGGCCAATGGACCTCTGACTGGATGGCCATATAGATGTTCGAAGGGACTGTAACCTACTCCCTCCTGAGGGACTTCTCTATATGCAAAGAGAAGGCATGGCAGTAGAAGGTCCCACTTTCTTTTAAGGGGTTCTTCTAAAGCACCTATAATCCTCTTCATAATTCTGTTAAACCTCTCTACCAATCAATTGGTTTGGGGATGGTAGGCAGTAGAGAACTTGTAGGTGACTCCACAGGTTTTCCACACGGCTTTCATGTAGTTGGACATAAAATGTGATCCCCTGTCAGATATCACCTCCTTAGGAAAACCTACTCTGGTAAAAATACCAAGTATGGCCTTAGCCACAGCCGGAGCCGTAACAGTCCTCATAGGTATTGCTTCAGGATACCTAGTGGCATGATCCACTACAACCAGGATAAACCTGTTACCTGAAGATGTGGGCGGATCAAGAGGTCCAACAATGTCAATCTCGACCCTCTCAAAAGGAACACCCACCACTGGGAGAGGTACCAGGGGTGTCACATTCTTGGATCCACTCTTGCCAGACGTTTGGCGAGTGTGGCAGCACCTGCAGAATTTGTCTACTTCTGAGCCCATCTTAGGCCACTAGAAGTAAAGAGAGAGCCTTTCCTTGGTTTTCTTAAAACTTAAGTGACCAGCCAAAGGTATCTCGTGGGCTAACTGCAGAAACTGGAGTCGGTTCACTAGAGGTACTAAAAGTCTTTTGCAGTCTCCAGGGGTTGACTCCATCGGTTCCCTGTAGAAGAGGCCATCTTCCCAGTGCAACCTATACTTTCCAGGTTCAGTCCCATTGAGCTAGGAAGCTGCCTGTAGGCGAAGACCTTCAAGAGTAGGACACTCCCTTGGTCCTCTACTGAAGTCTGCCCTGTTGGGTCCACCTTCTGACAGTAAAGACTGCAGCTCAGGATGGTCAACAGGATCAAGATCTCCAACCAGAGTAAGATCTTCTTCTAGATCTGATTCCTCAGCATCTAGTTGACCCATACAGAGTTGAACCTCACAGTCAGCCTCAGCTGGTGGAGGAGTCACAGATGTGACTTTGGACAATCTTGGAGACGTCCTTCTGAGCACAGGAGTGCTTGCTGGTTTCTTAATGGCAGACTTGGGTTTCCCCCTTGTCTCTTTCTGTCCTGTAATAGCAGTAAGTAGTCCTGTGGACTTGGGGTGATAGTTTCTTCTATCAAATCCCCAGGAGAGTCTCTCAAGGTTCTCTCCCTAGCAGACCTTGTGAGCTCTTGCTTCCTTTTGCTGGGAGTCCTGGGGGTACTGGACACAACTCCAAGAGTTTTAAGGTCATTACCCAACAGGACTCTCCCAGGCACGTTATTTTGCACACTTACAGGTATTCTGACAGTCATGTCATTGCACTGGATGAGAGCTGGTAACTGGGGAAAACATTTGCACAGGGCCTCCAGCTAACTTGATTAGGTGTTTGGGCACCTTAGCAAAATCCTCCACATTGAAAAAACATTCATCAACCACAGTTATGCTAGCTCCAGTGTTTCTGATGGCAGGGGTTTCCTGACCATTCACAAGAACACTATCTTTGTAATACTTTTTAGTATTATCTGGGATTGAGTTATAGACAACTAAGTTCTGTTGTTCCCAAAGACCCAAGGACACTAAAGAAACACTAGCTGAGACTTGCATGTGCTCAGCAGCTAATAACTAAAAGTTTTCACTGGCTATATGTACTTAATCTATCTGGGAGAAGGCTAAGAAGACAGTGTGGTCTCCCGAAGGTTTACCCTTACATCTGGGGTCTCCTTTCACATGGTCAGTTGATCCACAAACAAAGCATTTACCAAATGGTTTATTGAATGAGGGTTTGTTCTAACCTCCATCTGGTTTGGGACCAGAGGGTACACTAGCCTTATTCGGTTTCCCTTGTGGCTTACCCTGGTTATGTTTGGGGCCCTCTTTTGGATTGGAATTATCGGAATTCTCTTTGTTGTCTTTCTTTGGCTGCTTTCCCTCATCCTTCCTCTGAGTTGCCCCGGAATCCTTGTGAGTAGCCCTGTTGGCAACCCACAAGTCAGCAGCCTTAGCTAACTTCTTAGGATATATCTCCTTGGCTGATTCTAAGTGCTGTCTAAGCTCAGGAGAGCAGACATCAAACATAGACTCCAACATTACAAGAGTCCTCAAACCTTCATAAGAGTTCACTTTGTAACCCTTAACCCAACCATCTAAGTTTTTCAAACATTCACACACCCAGGTAGCCCAAAGGGGTACCATCATGTTTTTAGAGGATGCTAAACCTCTTAAGGTACTGGGAAGGGGTATTCCCAAATCTAGCTATTAATGCTAGCTTCACACACTCATAATCCTGTTTATCCTTGTTAGGGAATTCTCTCTTTAGGCTGAATTTCCTAACCTAGTGAGTCCCCCAGCAGCTTTGCTGGATTTCTGCAGTTTGGTTTTTTTCCTCCTGCCAGAGTGAGACTCTTTTTCCTCCCACTCTTGGACATGATTTATGGTATTCCTTTGACTGGTAATGTGTTTTATGGGCTATGGGGTCCTTTACTCCATTGGGTCTCATGTGTTTTTCCTATGTGTGTTACACAGCACCCTCCGTGCAGTAACAGAGGCGTGTCATAGTGACAACCCACCATAGACTCCATACCCTGGGACTGACTACTGTCTCCCAGGGCATGTAAAGTCACCATTGGCTTTACTAGTCCCAAATTATTAACAGAAACCAGTACAAACCATCATATTGTGGACGTACTGGTTGGGGCAATTCGATTGCCCCGGGGTCTGTTAGTCGAGGGGGCACGTCTCCGTCCCCCCTGATCGAGCTTTGGCTGGTGGCAGTGAAAACTACTTTTTATATTCGACCGCGAATATTTCCCTATGGGATTTTCCCATTGTTCGAGGCTACCAACTTTAATTATTTAATTCTCATAGCCTCGAACATACCGCCGGTTTATTCATTTAATATTAATTCGTCGGTTGGTATTTTTTGCCAAGACTCGATTCTAAAATGGCGTTTGCGTTCTCTTCTGTGACTCCAACCCAAGTCGAGCCCTTTGTTCCACTTTTTGGCGGCCTTCTCCACAGAAGCCTCCAAAAGTGGTGCCACTCTGTCTGGGTACCACAGCGGGTTGTGGGAGAGGGTTTAGTCACCCTGGACTGAGTTACCTTGGTAACTCAAGTCGCACTCTTGTGTGATTGGCCCAAGTGGTGAGCCGGCCGGCTCACCACTTAGCATGTTTGAGTGACAGCTAGGCTGAGTGAATGCGGGTTTTCTGCATAAAAGCAGGGCTTTGGGGACTGGAACTTCAGAAGTCGCCACAGGACCTGAGAATTTGACGAGGGAGAAGGTGAGCCGACCTACCACGACGACACCACCGGCGGAGCCCTGCAGAACCGACTCACCACTTCCCGACGACAGAGAAGATCGCCCGGCTGGAGAGGCTTCTTCCCCTGACTGGTGGGCACAACCAGTTTACCTTCCTTTCTTCGCACCCCAGCCCGGTTTGTGGTCGAACTACCCGTGCCAAGCACCCCGGCAGCCAGATAGCCACTCACCACTGAACCGCGAATCACCGGACCGCTCCTTGTACCTGAGAAACTCTGCGGCTGGTTTCTTCCCTGGCAGTGCAACGGACGTCTGTCTTCCTCCACGACGAGATCCTCTCTTACCCCGGACGAAGCACCGACTTGCATCCGCTGCCAGGAACAACTGCCACCGCTGGAGCGTTCTCACCACTTTAAGGTACCGCGTCCGCCAGGCCTCCCTTTCTAAAGATTGCTACAAGGTAATAATAACCCCTTAACCTTCTGAACTGGGCTGGCCGCCTTGACCCTCTAACTGGTCCCTTTCTTTGGTCCAACTCCTTTTTGAACCTTTACAATACTCTTGTGCACTGCAACCGTGTGACCTTGGACACATTTCGTTTGGATCCTATGAAAGTGGATCCAGCCTCTTGAACTCTAACTTCACAGTTTTACTTTGCCTTCCTCTCTTGTTATGTTCTGATAAAAGTGTTGGGATCTGTTTCAACTTGTTCTCTGCTCTTCTCTCCCTTTTTAAAACAAACTATTAGAGTGCCATCTACGTTAAGCGCTCACCGCTGTCTGAAAATAAGTGGGGCTTTACTTAAGACTTGTCTAATATTCTTTTAAGGGAGTGTATATCTTTTAGTGACCGTGTTTTTGAATTGCTTATTGTTAGTGCCTGTGTGTTTTTCTAGATGTGGTTTTAAATAAATAATGATATCTCTTTTACACCAAGCCCTGGTCAGTGTTTACTTGTTCTACTGTGTTCTCTTGACCTATTGTGAATACTCTGTATACTGCCTAACTCTTCTTGAGGGAAGTCTGACTGCTCAGCCACAGCTACCAAGTGAATCTGTGTGGTACAGACTGCTACCATGTGGGTTTACTGCCAAACACCTGTAGTCCTAAATCTTTTGCAGTGGTCCCAGAGGGAACTGCACAGGTTTCTGCCTAACAATCCTCCTCCCCCAACTCCATTACAGCATCACTTGCAACAGGGGGAAGCCTAGAGAAAAGCCAAGGAATCAACTGATTGCCTGAGATACCCTGAATCCCATGATTGTACTCAAACATTGCTAACCAATCCAAAACATCACGTTTAGTCTCATACATACCAATCATTTCCTTTGGCATACAGGGTCTCTTAGAGCTGGAAGACCTATATGACTCTGGGAGAGAAACATTTTCCAAAGACAATTTCTTCATTTCTAGAGCATGAGCCATCTCCATTTCTCTGAGCCTTAATTCTTGATGTTTCATGGCAGTGTGTGCTTCAATACGTTCCACTTCTAATTCAAGTCTTATTTTCTCTAGTGCAATAAACTCAGGAGTGAGTGTAGGACCCGTGGGGGTCCCTGTGGACAGAGGTTGTGGTTGCTGAGCAGGCAAGGGGTTGGTAGGAACTCCAAACAAAGGGTTATCTACTTCAACACTCTCAGAATCAGAAACATCAGTATCCACATTTGCTGGAGGGGTAGGTCCTTCTGACCCACTCTCCAGACTTTGTTTTCCCAATAACTTAGCAACCAGTTCAGATTTTTTTCCTTTACCAGAGAGACTCCTCTCCCTACACATGGTTCTCAAAACCTCATCAGTGTAGTTTAAGAGACCCTCCTCCATGTAGCTTTCCATATTTGACACGATTTCTCAGTTAATAGAATTAGTGGTGTTTAGCCTTGTGGTTAGTTGACCCAAAAGCAATAGCAGCACTCTAAGTGTAATCACTATACTTCCAAATCCTCACAGCTGTACACCAGTGTTAGGCAGAATCCTGTGCAGTGCCCTTAGGGACCACTACACACAATTAAGGCTACAAGTGGCAATACAAATTCACCTTTGGTACAATCCTGTACTACACTGTTAAAGTGGTAGCAGTAGTGGGGAAGCAAGACTTATCTCAAGAGTAAATGAGCAGTAGTAGAGATTACACAAAGGACCAACATTACTGTGACTCAATCAAACACTGACTCAAGGTTTCAGGTAAAAAATATAAGTACATTTATTTTAAACCATCTGTTCATAAAACACTTCACTTCTATAAATTCAAAACCACACGTAAAATACACTACACACAACCAATTCCACTTGTTCCAGTAAATTCAAGGTAAGTACATTAGGATTTGACAGACCGGTGTTGCGATACTAGCGCGTATCCGCGAATAGAAATGCTCACAAAAGTTAAAACACACTTGGTACTTTAGAATTTCAAACAAGGGAAAATCGGATAAAATCACAGGCAATACTTTTGTCAAGGCAAGGGAATCGAAGGACTTGTTCAAAGATACAGATTAAAGTCAATAGGCCTGCGCCAGTGTCAATGGAGCAGATGCTCAGTTGCTGAGGATCACACGTTGAACAGTTCGAGATTCGAGATGCCAAGAGTACTTAGATATTGTCAGATGGAAGGAAAAGTTATAAGAGGGAAGGAAGAAGGAACAAATCTTCGAAGAGGAAAAGGGTTCACCCCGATTCCGGATGGTCGGACAGAGAGAACGATCAAATGTGCACAGTACCTTACTCCGTTGGAGGAAAGCTGGTGCCACAGCAGTTGTTCCTGGTAGTTCCTGCAGACTCATGGTTTCTGTGGCTTCAGTCATGGGGACAAGAAGGAGGACGTCTGGAGTGATCTGCACTACCTAAGGGTGAGGCCAGCAGCAGCGAAAAGACAACAATGAATAAAAGGTGCGGTCCTTTAAATCAGGAGAGGGCTTTTCTGATGGCTATCCGGACCACTACAGCACAGCAGTGATTTCGACCCAAGAGAGGATTCTCTGACTGAAGAAAGGGTGAGCTGGTTGATCCCACCAGGCTCAAGGGAAGAAGACTCCGGACGGGAAGGGTAGATAGCTCAGGACTGCAGCAGGGCTTCACCGGGACTCTGGGTTGCAGCAGCCGTTTTCTTCTCCGCTTCTCTTCGGTTCTTTGCAGTTCCAGTGGCGACTCTGACTTCTAGCCCAAAAGTCCTGCCTTTAATGCCAAAATCCCCCATTCACACAGCCTGGCTCTCAGTCACCCAGCAGGGGGTTGTTCAGCCCGGACAACCACCTCAGCCAATCAACACAAAGTGCGACTTGGGTCTCCAAGGAGACCCTGTGCCTGGGGTGAGTACACCCCTCCCTCACATTCAGCCCACCTAGACATCCAGACACCAAAGGAGGGCTTCTGGTCAGAAGCCCGCCACCAAAGGTCGGAGAACAAAGGAGGCAAACCTGGTTTGCTGCGCAAAGAAAGACCCAATAATTAACAAAAAGAAATGGTGATTAAACCCAACCGGAGCCAAAATAAAAAGTATTTGGGCAAGTGGGTTTAAAGTTAGAGCCTACTAAAACAGCCTACAATTTTACCACGTTATGTAATATAACCGCGTTAGGAAAATTAGGGTAGATACTGCCACCAGCCAAGTCTTACTGTTACGGGAGCAAAACAATGCTCCAAGAGGAACAGATAAAAAGGGCTAAGGATTAACCCTTTGCAATACTCCATATAAAATGGGGTGTACTGGATCCGTGGTAAAAGTGACTATGTAAAGTTAAAGGCAATTTTACCCTTTTCTGGGGGACAGTAGTCAGCCCCATAAAATGGAGTCGGTGGGAAGTCTAAGAGACAACCCTGTGTCACTACACTGAAGGTGCTCTGTAACACAGAGTGGAGCTATTGAAGTGGTGTACTCCAGAGTCCACAATCACAAAAACAGTTCAAATACACATGGCAAAAAACAGGTAAGAGTGAGAGAAGCCAAGACGCCAGTATGCCGAACAAGACCCTGGGAGTCCCGCTGGATGGTGAATGCAGGCCGAAAGCTCTGCGGAAGGTGGGCAGCAGGCGCTGTCGGAAGGCAAAGGCGAAAATACGCACAGCATAGAAACTACGCATAGCAGCTGGCGAGTGCTCAGTGGCACGCAGTGGCGCGCCCGGCTATCTGGCTTTCCCTCAGGAATTGGCAAGCTCGGGTAAGGGTTAGCGACACTTACAATACCCGGGGCGCTCGAAGAACACTGTGAATAGAATAACGGTACAATGAAACAAGTGAAAGTAACTTATTGAACTGAATGACACGAGGCAAGTTACTTCTATTGAATACCAAATTGAATGAAACAAGTGAAAGTAACTTACTGAACTGAATTAAACGAGGCAAGTTACCTATGATATGATATGATAGTTTATTTATATAGCACCTATACACAATGTGTTTCAAAGCACTTCAAGGCAAGGGAGGGAACAAGGGAAAATACCTTGACATTCTTAAAGGCCATGAACAGTAAGGATGTGAATTTAACTATCATACTCAGCCTCACAACATTTTAGAGAGCAAGAGCTAAGACATAGATAAGGAAGGGAGGGGGAGAGTGGAAAGGAAATGGAAACAGACAGTCGACTACCGTACTAGGCCTGACGTCATTTCTGGTAGAGCCGGAGAAAAATAAAAGGTGAGGGAGAGGGGTGCAGAAAGGGAGGGGAGGAACAAAACAAGCGACTATTGTGCTAGGCCTGACAACATTTCAGATAGTGCTGGAGGGGGGTGGAGGGGCGGGGACAAATAAGGGGAGGGGGTAGGAGACAGGCGCGGTTGCTATCATACTAGGTCCAAGGATAATTCTGATAGAGTAAGTGCATATAAGAAAGTAAGGGGAGGAGGGGAGGAGATAGGAAAAGGGAGAAAGGGAGAGGAGTAAAGAACCTAGAGCAAGCAGTCAAAAAGAGTGGAGAAGCAAGATGGGAGAGTGAATACAATTGCAGAAGTCAGTAGTAACACATAATGTTGCAAGACAGGATACAAGATGAAGATGGGAACAGCATGATTCAGGGCCACCATGAGAAAGGATGACTCACCCCTATTGAATACCGAATTGAATGAAACAAGTGAAAGTAACTTATTGAACTGAATGACACGAGGCAAGTTACTTCTATTGAATACCGAATTGAATGAAACAAGTGAAAGTAACTTATTGAACTGAATGACATGAGGCAAGTTACTTCTATTGAATGGTTGCCAGTCATTTGGTCGAAAAAAATTGGTCGACCAGACAAACGGTCGAACCAATTTGATCGAAAACCAAATGGTCGAATATTTTGTTTTTTTTATTTTAACCCTTTTTTTTTTTTTTTTTGGGGGGGTCCCCTCCCCAACCCCCTTTTTTTCTCTAAAAACCCCTTTTTTAACTAAACGAAAACCCAAAAAATAAATATATAAATAAAAAAAAAAATTCAACCATTTGGTTTTCGACCAAATTGCGTCGACCAAATTGCAGTCGACCAGTTTTTTTTCGACGAGTTGACTGGACACCCTATTGAATACCGCATTGAAGGAAACAAGTAAGGAGACATTTATTTGAACACTGAATTGAAAGAAACAAGCAAAGGTATACTTTATTAAGTGACAGTCACATTTATAAGTGAAAGCAACATCTTTGGCAAACAGAATTACTCATCTGAATGAAAAACGTTTGAATAAAGTAGGACCAAGATTAAGAAACAACATATGTGAGAAAGTTGTGAAGCTGTGGTTTGAGAAACGGGCTGTTGATCGCAATATTGAACTCTGAAAGAAACCTGGAAGGTCTTGGTTGCGTGACTGTGTAGTTTAAACCTGCACCTAGACCAGAGAACATATCCATGCCAACGAGGAAGCTTACTTTGATGAAAGCAGAAAAGCAGCTGATGATGAACATCAAACCTGGGGAAGGAATCCCCGAGGTATAAATAATTGAGAACGTTCAGTTGAAAGACAAAGCTACACAGTATTTCTCTTTGTATTTACTTCATGCTTAGGGAAGGGAACTCTAAGTATTAGTGCCTTGAAAGTGTTTTACCCTGGAACTGTGTTGAACTTGGGGAAGGGCACCCCAACCTTTACAAAGGTATAAAACTGTATTGATCTAATATTCAAGGAAAAAAAATGTAACCCTGTGGTGAACTTATTGACATTTGGGAAAGGAAGCTCAGAACTTTATGTTTTCAACCTGTTTTTGTGGATGTCCGCACACATTGTTGTGTATTAGTTGTGAGGGCAAGTATAGGATTTGGACACAGACTAATTTTAAGTTGAACACATTGACACAGTCTTTCTGTAGTTTCTTTAGGTATGGAAATCCCACCTCAGTATAGGTCAAGTTTGGCCTTACTCCATCCTGACCTTTTCTTTGATAAAATACTGTTGTTCAGCTTTGAATCTGTTGTCTGTTTCTCCTTCCATGATGTCAACCTCACAGGATCCACAGGTGTTTTTGGCCTAACCTTTGGTCTGGGTAGACGCCAAGTTGATCACCTTCAGCATCTTCACTGGTTTCCAACTAGACTTCTGATGATCTCATGGCATCGGTAGCTGGAGAAGCTTCTGGACATTGAGCCTTCAAACGATCTTCTTTTGGCCTTTCAGCAAGGAGTCGCTACTGTCTTGTTATCGGCCCTCTGGCCGGTTCATCCTTAATCACCGACTGGGAGCAGGTGGTTCTGGTGCAAGATCTTGATATTCCTTGGTCGTCCTTCATCTTGGAGTCAGCAGACAGGGGGCTCTCCCAGCTGATGTCCTATGATGATAGGCAGAGAATCCCACTTGTCCCATACCTTTTTTCATCCTCTCTTTCCCAGGCTGTGGATCAACACACGATCGCCGGTTTGGAGAGCATGAAATGTGACCTTTGCATCGTACCAGCATTTCTTCCCTTCCGCCGTCTTAGTTGACGCTTGAGCTGTGGACTCTCCAAAACAGAGATCTGCAGGCAGCAGAGTGTCTCTTCCAAACATTAAAAAGTACAGTGTAACCCAGTGGCGTCATTCTTCGTACAGTTATAAACATGGGTCAGGGTAGCCGCATGCTGACTCCATCTGTTCTTCTGCTCTGACCTCAGGGGGCCCAGCATTGCCAAGAGGGTTCAATTAAACCTCTCCACTTGGGCATCCCCCGAGGATGATATGGAGTTTTACGGGTCTTCTTGATGCCAACCAGCTCCAGCATCTGCTTGATGAACGTTCATTCAAAATCTGGTCCATGGTCGGTATGAATCCTGATCGGCCAACCATTGAGCAAAAAGTATTTTTCCAGCAACACTTGGGCAACGGTGGTAGCACGCTGATCTTTGGTGGAATCTCCTGTGTGTACCAAGTGAAGTTGTCTGTCACCACCAGGATGTTCTGTACTCCTCGCTTCCCCATTTCCAGCATGAGGAAGTCAATGCAGATGAGGTCCATGGGCCCGGGAACTCTGCAGATGGTGAAGAAAGACTGCAGGATGAGCCGCGGTTTCACTGGTGACACATGTCACAGTGCTGTCAATAATACGACATCTGCCGCTAGTCTGGGGCAGAAAAACCTTGGATAGACCAACTTAAAGGTTCTGTCGTTGCCAAGATGTCCGTGCTAGTCATGGAGTGCATACAGTGCAGCTTGGCAGAATCTCTGTGGCAAAACCAGGCGCTGTCGTAGACGGTCTCCAACTTTGCTTTTCTTGTACAGGATTCCATCCTTCTGTACGAGTGTCTTACTCTCCTTCAACATCGCAGCCCGCTCGGCGTCATGCGAGATGTCTCTGGAAAACATCAGCTCCCGTGGTCTTGGCTTTCAGGAACTGATCAATCACAGGATCCACTTGCTGTGACATACAGATCTCATCTCAGGTCAGACATGGTAGCTCAGATGATCCCAGACTGGTGATTTTGTTGTAGATGGTGGGTACTGCCTGTTAGGCAGAAACCTGTGCAGTTCCCTCTGGGACCACTGCAAAAGATTTAAGACTACAGGTGGTTGGCAGTAAACCCAATTGGTAGCAGTCTGTACCACCCAGATTTACCTGGTAGCTGTGGCTGAGCAGTCAGACTTCTCTCAAGAAGAGTTAGGCAGTATACAGAGTATTCACAATAGGTCAATAGAACACAGTAGAACAAGCAAACACTGACCAGAGCTTGGTGTAAAAGAGATATAATTATTTATTTAAACATACATCTAGTTAAAACACACTGGCACTAATATCAAGCAGTTCAAAAACACGGTCACTAAAAGATATACACTCCCTTCAACGATCATTAGACAAGTCTTAATTAAAGCAACACTTATTTTCAGACAGTGGTGAGCGCTTAACGAAGCGCTTAACTCTAATCAATCGGTTTAAGAGGGAGAGGAAGGCAGAGCAAAGATAGCAACAGATCCCAACACTTTCGGAGAACACAGTAGGAGAAGAAGGCAGGTTAAAACCGTACAGTCAAAGTAAAAAAAGGCCAGACCCACTTTAAGAGGCTCCGGTCGAAATGTGTCCAAGGTCACACAGATGAAAGTGCCAAAAAGTCTCGCAAAAGGTTCAGAAAGAGTTGGACCAAAAGGAAGGGACCAGTTAGATGGTCAAGGCGGCCAGCCCAGTCCAGAAGGTTAAGGGGTTATTGTTACCTTGTAGCAATCTTTAGAAAGGGAGGCCTGGTGGACACAGTACCTTAAAATGGTGAGAACACTCCAGCGGGGGCAGTTGTTCCTGGCAGCGGGTGCAAGTAGGTGCTTCGTTCGGGGGAAGAGAGGATCTCGTCGAGGAGGGAAACAGGAGTCCGTTGCACTGCCAGGGAAGAAACCAGCCGTGGAGTTCTCAATTAAAAGGAGCGGTCCTTTTATTCGCAGTCCAGTGGTAAGTCGCTATCCGGTTGCCGGGGAGCTTGGCACAGGCAATTCGACCACAAGACGTCCTGGGATGCGAGAAAAGAAGGTAAACTGGTTGTGCCCACCAGTCAAGGGAAGAAGACTCTCCAGCAGGGAGATCTCCTCTGTCGTTGGGAAGTGGTGTGTCGGTTCAGCAGGGCTCCACCGCTGGTGTCGTCGTAGCAGGTCGGCTCAGCTTCTCCCTCATCGGATTTTCAGGTCCTGTGGCGACTTCTGAAGTTCCAGTCCCCAAAGCCCTGCTTTTATGCAGAAAACCCCCATTCATTCAGCCTAGCTGTCAATCAAACATGCTAAGTGGTGAGCGGGGTGGCTCACCACTTGGGCCAATCACATAAGAGTGCGACTTGGGTTGGCAAGGCAACTTAGTCCAAGGTGCCTAAACTCCCTCCAACACTCCCCTGTGGTACCCAGACAGAGTGGCACCACTTTGGAGGGCTTCTGTGGAGAAGCCCGCCAAAAAGTGGAACAAAGGGCTCAACTTGGGTTGGAGTCACAGAAGAGAACACAAACGCCATTTTAGAATCGAGTTCTGGCAAAAAATACCAATCGGTGAATTAATATTAAATAAATAACCCGGCGGTATGTTCGAGGCTATAGGAATTAAATAATTAAAGTTGGTAGCCTCGAACAATGGGAAAACCCATAGAGATATATTCGGGGTCGATTATAAAAAGTAGTATCCACTGCCACCAGCCAAAACTTGATCAGGGGGGACGGAGACGTGCCCCCTCGAATAACAGACCCCGGGGCATTCGAATTGCCCCAACCAGCACGTCCACAATATGATGGTTTGTACTGGTTCTGTTAGTAATTTGGGACTAGTAAAGCCAATGGTGAATTTACATGTCCTGGGAGACAGTAGTCAGTCCCAGGGTATGGAATCTATGGTGGGGGTCACTATGACACCCCTGTGTTACTGCACGGAGGGTGCTGTGTAACATATAGGAAAAACACATGAGATCCTATGGAGCAAAGGACCCCATAGCCCATGAAACACATTAACATTCAAAGGAACACCACAAATCATGTCCAAGAGTGGGAGAAAAAGAGTCTCACTCTTGGCAGGAGAAAAAAAACAAACTCCAGAAATCCAGCAAAGCTGCTGGGGGACTCACTAAGTTGGGAAATGCAGCCTAAACAGAGAATTCTCCCTAACACTGCCTCAGCTGAGGATCCCAAGCAATCCATGCTCCTGGCTCTGCCAGACCCCTATTGACTTGCAGGCTGCCAGATAGCTCTGACACCTGCTGAAGACATCTCCTCCTTCCACGAGGTGGATCATGGTTTATCATCCAGCTGAGCATGAGGCCTCTGAGAGAGGGCATTGATGTTAGTGCTCCCAGGACTGTATTTTAGACTGAAATTGTATGTGGACAGTGTTGCAAGCAATCAGTGTCTGGTAGCATCCAACTTCGCCGACTTCAACACATACTTAAGGGGGTTGTTGTGAAGGTGGCGCTGTAGAGGTAATCCTGGGACTTCTCTGTAATGGGCCACTTCAATGGCAAATATTCTAATATGTGGACTGGATAGTAATTTTCTGCCACGTGCAGGCCTCAGCTAGTGAAAGTGACTGGTCTCATCTCTGGTAGAGAACAGCTCAGAATCTCTCTAGACTCGCGTCCATGTGCAGTATGTAAGGAAACTGCAGATCCGTGTAGGCCAGGACTGGTGCTGTGGTAATGGTCCGCTTGAGCTCCTTGAAGGCCTGCTAACACAGGTTTGATCACCGGTCTCCAAAGGGCTCCCATGGATGATATAGATAATCCGCTAAGTTGGCAGTATTCCTCCAGCTCTTCTAGGTAGGGGTATATCTTTTAGAGAGGTCCACAAGTGGTCGGGTCATGTTGCCATATCCTGTGACAAACCTCCTGTAGTAATTACAGAATACAAGCAAACACTGTAACTTCTGAGGTCTTGGCGAGGTGGGGAGGGTGTCCATCTTTGCTCGATCCACGGTGATGCGATCCACGGAGATGATGTGTCTGATATACTTGATACTTGTCAGAGCAACACTGGCACTTCTCCACACCAACCTTTAGCCCTTGCTCCCGCAGGTCATCCAGCAACTTAATGAGCCTCCTGTTGTGTTCTTCAAGGGTCCTCCCAAACACAATGGTCTCATCCAGGTACATCAGTACCTCCAGGAGGTTCATGTCACCGACTGTCTTTTCCATGAGGTTCTGGAAAGTTGCTGGCACACCGGAGATTATCTGAGGCATCCTGACAAACTCGTAAAATCCTAACGGACGAATGAAAGCTGTCTCTTCAAGATCTGCCGGAGGTACCAGGATCTGGTAATAGCCACTCTGCAAGTCCAGGACCGAAAACCACATACTTGCAGTTAGGCACTCCATTGCCTCATCTACGCGAGGTATGGTGTACTGTTTCGGAATAGTGCAGGTGTTAAATCAACGGTAGTCGATGCACAGCCAGACATCCACATTTTTCTTCAGGGCGACGACGATGGGAGAAGCGTAGGTGCTCTGGGACTCCTTGATAATCCCTGCCTGCAGAAGATTATCCAGATGGCAACGTACTTCCTCCACGTCTAGTGGGGCCAGGCGTTGCAACCTCGCCCAGCCAAATGCCACATTTGCCCATGACTCCCAGATCTTTTTTCCCTTTCTCCACTTTTTCTGATCAGCTTCATTCTGCTTTTTCTGACTGTCTTGCTGCCATTAAACCAGGGATGCTCACTCATTCCCTTCATCTTAATCAAAACTGACGTTATTTACTTTCCCGCTCCACCCGCACACACATTTTCTCCTGTCTTTTTTTACTCATCACTCTCTTTCTCCACTCTCACTTGCTCATTCCTGTCATTTTCACCTCTATAACATTCACAGAGTCTTTCCTTTTCTCACCTTTGTAGTTACATTTGTTTTCTCACTATTGTCTTCCCCCATCTCTTCTACTGGGCCTCGCTGCTTCTGCTTTGACCCAACTTCAGTCTGTTATCATTTTTTTTTACTAGACTTCGTTTTCTGTTCCCTTCATCTCTCCTTCTCATACTGCTCCTCATTGGCTCTCATTTCCTGTCCATCTCCAGTTTTGTTGCTCACACACTGTTTTTTAATGGTTTCATGGTCTTGCCTCCTGCTATCTTCCTTCTCTTGTGTCTGTCTGCATCTTTCTTCTTCCTCCTTGTTCCTATTGGCTGTTTATGCGCATGACGTCCTTGTAAATACAATTGGGCTCAGGAAGGTCTAAACATGCCGGGAATTCTGATACATAGACAATTAATTCCTAGACAAATGTGATGAAAAAGAGCAGTTCCACATCTTCATTGTGCTCAGTTCCGCTTTCGCCCAATCTCACTTCTTTCGCCCTTATGCTATGCCCCTACTCTGTTGTATTTTAGATCCTCTTTAAAAGCCCATCTTCTTATTACTCTCTGATCATAACGTAGCTTCACGTGGGTTGCTTCTTTTATTCATCAATACGTTACCTCAGTTGTGACTCAATTTGGTGAAAAAGTGCTAAGAATTTGAATGCAGTAATTCATTTATTCATTCTGCCCTGCACATTGCATTACCATTTGATCCTGGATGTAACAAGTGCATTGTTTCGATGATTGTTAAAGCTATTATTATTATTTAATTTTATTGCTACATGTATTTTTTCTACTTTTATAATGAATCCATAGAAAAAAGTCGTACTGACTTTAATGTCTA
Source organism: Ambystoma mexicanum (assembly GCF_040938575.1). Classification (NCBI taxonomy): domain Eukaryota; kingdom Metazoa; phylum Chordata; class Amphibia; order Caudata; family Ambystomatidae; genus Ambystoma; species Ambystoma mexicanum. The sequence goes on from NC_090927.1 coordinate 90,374,125, forward strand.
TATTGACAATAAAAGATGACTATTGATCTGGCACTTCTGACGTCTCTGTTTGTAAATGCATGCAGGGTGCAAAGGTAATCAGCTAGAGAAGGCTGGGATTTGATATTTGCGATTTATTGAAATCTCTTCCTAGCAATTCCTTAATGTTGCACAGTGATAAATGTCAAGTCACAGTGCATTGCTGCTTGTTTTTTGTTGCCATTTTTGCAATGATAAGTGGCCTGTTATTACATCTGGCCGCTGATTATTTGCTGCAATTGAAGGCTGTTTTTTCAGTCCTTCGCAAACTTTAAAAATAACGCTCCGGGGGTTCACCCTGAACTGACTTAGGAAAAACATTTTGCTGGCCTGTTATGCACAAATGGAGAAGAAGGTATTTGCCCGAAGCAAAATGTCCTTATTTGATTCAATTCAAAAAGTAAAAAGTCACAGACAATATGGCAAAGAAAAACTATTATTCGTACTTGATACAACTGCTCGTAATCTGCATCAGGATGTCCTACAAAACTCTGAACGAATTAACATGTCTACTACTTTTCAAAGAGCCGTTCCGGGCTCATAAGAACTCTGTGAAATGTGTCATTGTTTTTACTAAGTCTAGATAAACTGTCCTCCAGGGGATGCTCTTGCTCTCTCTCCTCTGTTCTTTCCTCAGGGCTCCTACTTCTCTGTCATCTATTTCTACCTTCAAATGTCTTGTGAATGCTTAGATGAGTGGCAGACTTGATGACATAGAAGACAACCTTGAAAGATATATTATAGCAACGCTTTATTTTGGAGCATGTTTAGTGTAGTCTTGCTGACCAATGTCTTTGCAGTTGACCCACTCCTATGTAATATATGTTGTGCCTTCTGTGCTCATCTTGCAGCAGCTTTGTTAAGGTGTCTGTTTCTCAGTTGCTTGAGGCGTAAGGGACTCCTAAATCCAGTAGACAATACATTTTCACTCAGCAAATGGGTTCTTCCACTTCCCTCTGGAGGTTGGCCTTGGTATTCCGTCATGCAACATTATCACACAATTAATGTTTTCTCAGTTCACTCTGGGAGTTTAGGGCCCAGGTTCCCAGCATGCACTGTGTCCCCATCCTCTTCTCTAGGTGGCAGAGTGGTATCTTGTGGTGAACTGTATCACTTATTGCCAGCCTTGAACATTATTTAAAATCCTGCTAGACTAGCAGGTCAAGTAACTTAGCTTAACTACTTGACCCAAGAGAAAAGCATTCAACCCATGTTCACAGTGTTTACCAGCACTTGTAAAATGGTGAATGTCACCATAAGCCAGCTTCATGTTTGGAGTACTGCTGCTACACCCAGAGGCAGCCATGCACAGTGAAACATATATTTGAAATGTAGTCCAAAAGATATTTGCAGTAAATGTCAAATAAAAGTTTCAAACATACCAGGATTTCATTGCACTTGCCAGTAGGGTGGAGTACCATGCAAATGGTACTCCACCTTCATAGAAAGTACCTGATTATGCGAGTGTTAGGGAGAATTCTCTGTTTAGGCTGAATTTCCTAACCTAGTGAGTCCCCCAGCAGCTTTGCTGGATTTTTTGGGGTTTATTTTTTTTTCCTGCCAAGAGTGAGACTCTTTTACCCTCACTCTTGGACATGCTTGGAGTGTGTTTCTTTGAATCTAGATGTGTTTAATGGGCTATGGGGTCTTTTACTCCATAGGGTTTCATGTGTTTTGGTGATGTGTGTTACACAGCACCCTCCGTGCAGTAACACAGGGGTGTCATAGTGACCCCCCAGTATAGACTCCATACCCTGGGACTGACTACTGTCTCCCAGGGCATGTAAAATCACCATTGACTTTACTAGTCTTAAATTCTGAACAGAACTAGTAGAAACCATCATATTGTGGACGTACTGGCTGGGGCAATTCGATTGCCCCAGGGTCTGTTAGTCGAGGGGGCACGTCTCCGTCCCCCCTGATCGAGTTTTGGCTGGTGGCAGTGGATACTACTTTTTATATTCAACCGCAAATATTTTCCTATGGGATTTCCCATTGTTTTAAGCTACTATCTTTATTTAATTATTTACGGTAGCCTCGAACATACCGCCGGTTTATTTAATTAATATTAATTCTCCGGTTGGTATTTTTTGCCAAAACTTGATTCTAAAATGGCGTTTGTGTTCTCTTCTGTGACTCCAACCCAAGTCGAGCCCTTTGTTCCACTTTTTGGCGGGCTTCTCCACAGAAGCCCTCCAAAGTGGTGCCACTATGTCTGGGGTACTTAGGAGGGGTGGAGGGGAATTTAGGCACCCTGGACTGAGTTGCCTAGGCAACTCAAGTCGCACTCCGTCCTGATTGGCCCAAGTGGTGAGCCGGCCGGCTCACCACTTAGCATGTTTGAGTGACAGCTAGGCTGAGTGAATGGGGGTTTGCTGCATAAAAGCAGGGCTTTGGGGACTGGAACTTCAGAAGTCGCCACAGGACCTAAGAATCCGACGAGGGAGAAGCTGAGCCGACCTGCCACGACACCACGACCGGTGGAGCCCTGCTGGACCGTCTCACCACTTTTTCCTAACGACAGAGGAGATCTCCCGCCGGAGAGTCTTCTTCCTTTGACTGGTGGGGATAACCAGTTTCACCATCTTTTTCGCTTTCCCGACGTATCTCGTGGCCGCCTTGCCTGTGCTAAGCACCCCGGCAACCGGGATACCACGTTTTACCACGACCGCGAGACAAAGGTACCACCTTTTACCGGAAAACTCTGTGGCTGGTTTCTGCCCTGGTAGTGCAACGACCTTCATCTGTCCTCCACGTCGAGATCTTCTCTTCCCCTGGACGACGACGCAACTTGCAACCACTACCAGGAACAACTGCCACCGTTGGAGGATCCTTCCCACTTAAGGTACCGTGTCCCGCCTGGCTTCCCTTGCAACGACTGTACGGGGTAGATTTAGCCCCCGGCTTTCGAACCTGGGTTAGCCTGGGACACCTTGGCTAAACTTTTCTAAGCCTCTCTAAACTCTTTTCTGAACCCTCTGCAAGACTTTCTAAGCCTAGTGTAACTGTGTGATCTTGGGCGCATTTGTGCTCTGCTCTCTCTAAGAGTGGGCCCAGCCTTTGACTTTGGCTCACCAGTGACTCTTTGCTCTCTGCCTTGCTAATAGTGTTCCTGAATCGTAGAGTGGTGTAACCCTTCAAATTCTGTCTTTTTCCCTCCCTTTTTCACAACCTTAGTAGAGTGCAATCTAGTTAAGCGCTCACCTCTGTATGAAAATAAGTGGTGTCTTACTGTGATTTTCTAATAAGGAAAAAGGGGTGTATATATCATAATAGTAACTGTGTTTAGAATATTTTACAATAAGAGTGCTGGAGTGTTTCAACTGTGTGTTTTTAAATAAATAATTATATACTTTGATACCAAAGCTCTGGTCAGTGTTTGCTTGTATTATTGTATCTGAGTACCTATTGAGTATACTTTGCATACTGCCTAACTCTTCTTGAGGGAAGTCTGACTGTTCAGCCACAGCTACCAGGTAAATCTGGGTGGTACAGACTGCTACCAAGTGGGTTTACTGCTAACACCTGTAGTCTTAAATCTTTTGCAGTGGTCCCTAAGGGAACTGCACAGGTTTCTGCCTAACAGCGAGTGGTCGAGTCGATTTTGTGAGGCCTGTTAATGTCACCATATTCCATTACTAATTCATGTTCTTGTCAAAGTGGTGAAACATTGGTTCAGCCATTTATTTGTCTAGATAATGAAAAAGCTGACTAGTGCCTACCTGTGCCATGTGAATGGGTCTATGGGGTATACTAATCTTTAAACTGCTCAGTTTAAGGAAACACAGGGCAGAAATGTTGAAATGTGAAACAATTGAAAAATGCATAATGGTTTTAAAGCATTAACCAAGAAAATTAGAACCCATTAAGTATTTTGAAAAGGGAACCTTAGAAGAATACACTTGACCATGATGCATATTTTTCATTAACAAAAAATGAGGGTAACGCTCACTTTCAAACCAAACGACACATTTCTCCACCCTCAAGATCTTTGTTCCTGCCCCTCTGACAGCTTCTGTTCCTACATTTTACGCTGAAGGCAGCCTATAGCATCTGCAAGGGGTGAACTCAATTAGAGGTGCCTAGATGAGAGGTGCCTCTGGCTTTCAGTAGCTAAGCCCTCTTTGGGCACCATGGAACGTGCACCGGGGATCAACGTTGGCCATCAATTTAGGAGTATTGGAAAATGGATTTCGATTTTTTTTAAATTAAATGTATTTATTAAATTACGTAGATGATTTGTGGAGTTCAGATGTACACATCAAGCCGGCCACTGTACAGGGTGAACAGTAGAGTCTCTTTGACTTTGCAGAGGACACAGTGAAATGCTCTGGGGAAAAGGGTTGCATAAACATTGGGCGAGGATGGAGATGGGTTAGTCAATCGCCCAAGACTGGCAGTGTTGCAGGACATGAAGAAGAGTGGGGGAGCGTCAATGGAGGTTTCTAGCATGGCGGCAGCACCGATATTTCAAATCAGATGTTTGGGGGCTGGGTGAAAGATGCAATACTATATGATACAGACATTCTTGGATTACAATATTGTATTCACTGAAGGGCCAATGTAGGCTGATAGACTTCCAAAAGTCAAAAATGGGACTAAACAATTCTATACTTTTGCAAGGGGTCAAAAAGCAGAAAGATTAAGCACTGTCAGTTGGTTCTAATTCTGCCTCAAATTTTTGAAAATCCACTGACCTGTACGGGGCTCCGCAGTTGGATGTAGAATATGACCCAGGCATCAACATCTTAATAATAATTGGCTAGTGTCGAAAGAGTGTCAAATTCCAAATATACATTTGTTTTTATCTCCCGGAGATCAAAACTTTCATGACTTAAAATGAATCAGGTGCAATGTGCACTGGCTTTTGTACGATGACATCAGATACTCAACCAGGACAAATTCATGAATTCTTTTTTGTTTCCCTACTTGTCGTAACTGCTACTATTTTGTGATATTTGTTAAATCGGCCACTGGTTGGCGTTGCACGCTGACGTGCTGCTTCCCTGCGAAAGGCCATGTATCTGTTGTCCAATCATTCCACTCCATACATCCCAGACTAATTTAAACCTTTCCTTGATACCTTTGCTGGTCAGAATTATTACATTGAGTGTTGTGTGGTTTGGTTTATAATTTTTTATATTTCCATTGCTCTGGCTAATGCTATTTTTTTAATATCACTCCTTTACATTATATTTCCAGGCATTTTTAATGCGCGCTATAGACCCGCAGGAATGAAGGCGCATGAATACTCCTGTATACATTCATGGTGGCAAACCTTCTACCCTTATGTCATGTCCAAGTCCTCCGGGCAAGGTGCCCCAGATTTCTATTGCAGGATGGCAAGGCTGCCTAAACCTTCTTTCCTCGGGGCTATGTGTATATCAATAGATCCGGTCTGATGGCATCCGCCCTCCCAGTATCGTTCTACAATGAGAGCTTTTAAATGTGTCAAACTTAATGAGAGGTAGACTCGGCAGATAAAACCAGAACTTTATTTCGAACCCGTATTGAGATGCTCCGGGTCACCCTTTGCCTTCCGAATGAAATCTTCAACAGTTGTGTTTGGGATTTCCTGTGTTTGACTGAAATGCGTTAAGCGTTTGAGAGCCTGAATCCAACATCCAGCTGGTAAGCTGTATGCTAAAGGTCCTTGTTCGAGATGTTTGAAACGCCTATCCCCAGTATCCACGCTGTTTGTGAATGGTTGCTCTGTCCAGCATTTAAGGAGCATGGGACATATCCTGTGAAGGCACGCCCACAATTTGCCTTACTCTAAAGCGCCTAGAAGGGTGGGAGAGGTTCATTTCCTTCCCAACACCTATCTGCAGAGTGTGATGGGTTCATAAGGTTTCTCTTTCTCTCTTTGGCATGGGAATTTAAGGCAATGAATCCCAGCATTCCATGTTTTCCTGTAATGATTATTTTCTCAGCTCATTCCCGAATTTAGGAATTGGAATCCTATTGTGTATTGATGCTCAGAGTGCTGGCTTTCACACACTTGGAAATTAAGAGTCAGTATTCAATTATACAGCATTCCTCACTGTGCTATCTCGCTCGGAAACACTCTTCAAATTAATACGCAGCATCTCAATGTGTTGCGTTTCCCAGTGACATGTGTTTCACGGTTTGTTTTAGGAACAAGGACTCAGTGGGCCTCATTACGAAGTCGGCAGTAGAACCTACCGGTAGACGGCGGGCTACCACTGACCCCTAACACTGTTTCCATCACCCTAGATCCTGATGCCACCAGGATATCATGAGTGGTGGTGTAACCTTAAATCCCCATTCCCGTGGAGTCCCATAGGAGTCCATGGGAATGGTGTCACTGAAGCAACAGCACCGTTGCAAGCTTCAGTGAAAACACTGCCGGTAGGGGCCTGAAATCCCGTACCCCTGCTGGCAGACTCGTAATTTGGCAGTCCAGAAAGGGTGCCGGTACGTTACTCTTATTTCCGGACCGCCAAAATTGTAATGATGCCCAGTAACTCAGTATACACAGTTTTACTCTGCGTGGCCTTTCTCGGATTTCTCTGGGCATTAGGGCTCAGTATCCCAGTAGACAGTGTTTCACCCTGCGTGGATTTTCCCAGATTGCTCAGGGAATTAGGACTCAGTATCCCAGTAGACAGTGTTTCACCCAGTGTGGACTTTCTCACTTTGCTCCAGACATTAGGACTCAGCATTCCAGTATGCAGCACTTCACTCTGTGTGGCCTTTCTCGCTTTGCTCCAGACATTAGGACTCAGCATTCCAGTATGCAGTGTTTTACCCAGTGTGGCTTTCCCAGATTTCTCCAGACATTTGGACTCAATAACCCATCATGCAGCAGTTCACCCTGTGTGGCCTTTCTCGGGTTGCACTGGGCATTAGGGCTCAATATCCCAGTATGCAGTGTTTTACACTGTATCATCCTTCTCTTTTTGGGCATTAGGACTCAGCATGCCAGTATGAAGAGTATCACCCTGTGTGTAGTTTCACTGTTAGCTATGAGCATTATGGCTCAGTATCCCAGAATTCAGTGTTTCACCCAGTGAGACCTTTCTCTGTTTTTTCTGGGCATTAGGGCTCAGTATGCCATTATGCTGTGTTTCCCCTGGTGTGGCCTTTCTCTGTTTGTTCTGGGCATTGGGGTCAGTATGCCATTATGCAGTGTTCCCCTAGTGTGGCCTTTCTCTGTTTTCTCTGGGCATTAGGTCTCAGTATGCCATTATGCTGTGTTTCACCCCAGCGTGGCCATTCTCTGGTTGTTCGGGGTATTAGGGCTCTGTATGCCATTATGCAGTGTTGTCCCTAGTTGGGCCTTTCTCAGATTGCTCTGGCCATTAGGGCTCAGCATTCCATTATGCAGTGTTTCCCCCGGTGTGGCCTTTCTCAGATTGTTCTGGCCATTAGGGCTCAGTATGCCATTATGCTGTTTTCCCCGGTGTGGCCTTTCTGAGATTGCTCTGGCCATTAGGGCTCAGTATGCCATTATGCTGTGTTTCCCCCAGTGTGGCCTTTCTCCGTTTGTTCTGGGCATTGGGCTCAGTATGCCATTTTGCTGTGTTTCCCCTGGTGTGGCCTTTCTCTGTTTGTTCTGGGCATTAGGGCTCAGTATGCCATTATGCTGTGTTTCCCCCAGTGTGGCTTTTCTCTGTTTGCTCTGGGCATTAGGGCTCAGTATGCCATTATGCTGTGTTTCCCCTGGTGTGGCCTTTCTCTGTTTGTTCGGGGAATTAGGGCTCTGTATGCTATTATGCAGTATTTCCCCTAGTGTGGCCTTTCTCAGATTGCTCTGGCCACTTGGACTCAGTATGCCATTATGCTGTGTTTCCCCCAGTGTGGCCTTTCTCTGTTTGCTCTGGGCATTAGTGCTTGGAATGCCATTATGCAGTGTTTCCCCCAGTGTTGCCTTTCTCTGTTTGCTCTGGGCATTAGGGCTCAGTATGCCATTATGTAGTGTTTCCCCCGGTGTGGCCTTTCTCTTGTCTGTTCTGGGCATTAGGGCTCAGTATACCATTGTGCTGTGTTTCCCCCAGCGTGGCCTTTCTCTGTTTGTTGTGAGCCCTAATGCCCAGAACAAACAGAGAAAGGCCACACCAGGGGAAACACAGCATAATGGAATACTGAGCACTAATGGACAAAGCAATCTGAGAAAGGCCACACCGGGGAAAACAGCATAATGGCATACTGAGCCCTAAAGGCCAGACCAATCTGAGAAAGGCCACACCCGGGGAAACACTGCATAATGGAATACTGAGCCCTAATGGCCAGAGCAATCTGAGAAAGGCCCCACTAGGGACAACACTGCATAATGGCATACAGAGCCCTAATACCCCGAACAACCAGAGAATGGCCACGCTGGGGTGGAACACAGCATAATAGCATACTGAGCCCTAATGCCCAGAGAAAACAGAGAAAGGCCACACTAGGGGAACACTGCATAATGGCATACTGAGCCCAATGCCCAGAACAAACAGAGAAAGGCCACACTGGGGGAAACACAGCATAATGGCATACTGAGCCCTAATGGCCAGAGCAATCTGAGAAAGGCCACACCGGGGAAAACGGCATAATGGCATACTGAGCCCTAATGGCCAGACCAATCTGAGAAAGGCCACACCCGGGGAAACACTGCATAATGGAATACTGAGCCCTAATGGCCAGAGCAATCTGAGAAAGGCCCCACAAGGGACAACACTGCATAATGGCATACAGAGCCCTAATACCCCGAACAACCAGAGAATGGCCAGGCTGGGGTGAAACACAGCATAATAGCATACTGAGCCCTAATGCCCAGAGAAAACAGAGAAAGGCCACACTAGGGGAACACTGCATAATGGCCTACTGACCCTAATGCCCAGAACAAACAGAGAAAGGCCACACCAGGGGAAACACAGCATAATGGCATACTGAGCCCTAATGCCCAGAAAAAACAGAGAAAGGCCACACTGGGTGAAACACTGAATTCTGGGATACTGAGCCATAATGCTCATAGCAAACAGTGAAACTACACACAGGGTGATACTTTTCATACTGGCATGCTGAGTCCTAATGCCCAGAGCAAACAGAGAAGGATAATACAGCGTTAAACACTGCATACTGGCATGCTGAGTCCTAATGCCCAAAAAGAGAAGAATGATACAGTGTAAAACACTGCATACTGGGATATTGAGCCCTAATGCCCAGTGCAACCCGAGAAAGGCCACACAGGGTGAACTGCTGCATGATGGGTTATTGAGTCCAAATGTCTGGAGAAATCTGGGAAAGCCACACTGGGTAAAACACTGCATACTGGAATGCTGAGTCCTAATGGCTGGAGCAAAGTGAGAAAGGCCACACAGAGTGAAGTGCTGCATACTGGAATGCTGAGTCCTAATGTCTGGAGCAATGTGAGAAAGTCCACACTTGGTGAAACACTGTCTACTGGGATACTGAGTCCTAATTCCCTGAGCAATCTGGGAAAATCCACACAGGGAGAAACATTGCATACTGGAATGCTGAGTCCTAATGTCGGGAGCAAAGTGAGAAAGGCCACACAGAGTGAAGTGCTGCATACTGGAATGCTGAGTCCTAATGTCTGGAGCAATGTGAGAAAAACCACACAGAGTGAAGTGCTGCATACTGGAATGCTGAGTCCTAATATCTGGAGCAAAGTGAGAAAGTCCACACTGGGTGATACACTGTTTACTGGGATACTGAGTCCTAATTCCCAGAGCAATCTGGGAAAATCCACGCAGGGTGAACCACTGTCTACTGGGATACTGAGCCCTAATGCCCAGAGAAATCTGAGAAAGGCCACGCAGAGTAAAACTGTGTATACTGAGTTACTGGGCATCATTACAATTTTGTGTTTCCTTTCTCTGGAATTGGGATGCAGTGTTTTTACATTGTGTTGCCTTTCTCAGATTGCTCTTTCACACTGTTACTCTTCTCAGTTCATTCTGTGAATTAGGACTCAGTATCACAGTATGAGGCGGTTCCCATTGGGTTGTGTTTCTCAGTGTGCTCATGGAATTAGAACTGCTGTTACAGTCTGCAGCTCCTCACACTGTATTGCTTTCTCATTTTGTTTCTATTACAAGATCTGTTGGCCTCCCAAACCAGACCTTATTCCTTAGATTCACAGAGAGTTGGTTTTCTCTGCATGTTTATCTTCCAAGTTGCTCCAGGCCTCCCACTCCAGGTCCTGCTATCCAGGTTTAGTCCTTACGCCCCGACTTCAGGTGACGTGTCATTAGGGTTTGTCCTTCTCTGCCATTTCGTTTGCACAGTGCTCTGGGATTCCCACTCCAGGTCCTGACATCCAACTTTACTCCTTGACCTCTGGTTTTAATTTATATAAGATTCCCCGGCAGGAGTTTAGTATCCTCCTGCCTCACTTACTGACTTTATACCTTCACCTCCCTCTGGATGCAGGTGCAAGTCTGTGGACTCTGCATCTTGCCTTCATTTTGACTCTGGTAGGCATCTTCTCTCCCACTCTTTCTCCTGTGTTGCCCTCTGGATTAGATCACCGTAAAAAAGTGTCCCTCTGTCTTCTTGATCCACTCTTCCAAGCTTCAGCATTCTCCTGACCTCTTCCAAGCTCTTCGGCTCTGTGTTGAACATGAAGATGCCAATTTACAACTGGCCCTGCCATAGATATTCCCGAGTTCTTCTCGAACAGGAAGACATTGCCTGGATCTCCCTTCCTTCGGCGGATGGTGCACCTCGGGCATCTGCCATGCAGAGCATCTAAAGACAGGAGACTTACCCTGGGCTCTTCTCCCACTGGGGACCTAGCATTGGCCACAGTGCCACGGATCGATCCACATGGTCCTAGAAAGAGAAAGCCTACACATGTGGTCTCCCTGGCCACTTTGTGAATGACAGTTCATCACACGATTAATATTAAGCTTGTGCCGAGGGCAAACGTAGCAGATGTTATCAAGCCCAACCCGGGCCACCACGCCATATGAAAAACAGCAACTGTATATTTCAATATGTCCGTTGCAATTACTGCCCAATGTGGTCACCAGGTGTAAAGATTTGAGACTGCTAGGATCTCTATGGGCAGAATAGGGAAATCGCTGGTATGAAGATCAGTGAGATCTTCCTCAGCTGGTTCAAATTCTACCTTGTGAATGTCCACAGTTTTTAACCAAATGGATTCCACCAGATCACCAACTCTACCCATCACCTGTGAAGTCCTGCAAGGATCCATTCTCTCCCCCGAGATCTTCAATCTTTACATGGAACCACTTGGAACCGTGCTCACACCATACAAAATGCTCATCTACCAATATGATGCAGTTCTACCTCAAGATACCCTCCATTGAAGACATCCACAGGCTCCAGACCTGCCTCACACCTATCCATTCATGGATGCCAAGTGCTTACCTGATGCTTAACCCCCTCCATGACCGAGTTCCTACTGCTGTCCAACAACAATGAACACTCTGGCATCCAAACCAGAGTCTCTGCTATGAACCTCGAGTGCTTTGCACCCCAGCTGGCCACCTGTGTCAAGTCTCTTGGATTTAACATCGACAGACACCTCACTTTCAAACGGCACATAGCAAGGAAAACACACATGGCTTGATACCAACTTTCTCTCCTGTTGAAAATCAAGACCTTCATCTAAGAAAACGAACTTCCGATCTGCTGTCCAAACTATGCTCCTCTCCTACTTGGATGGTGGCAATGCCCTTTTGTAAGGCCTTCCGGTCTCTACCCTGGCACCCCTTAAATGTGTCCTGCAAGCTACGGCATACCTCATCAAAGGACTCCACATATCCGACCACATCAAACCGATCTTCAACAAACAGCATTGGCTCCTGTTGCAAGCTCATATCATCTTCAAATCATGCTGCGTCATCTACAAGGCTGTCACGATGAAGTCCCCCAAGCTAGCTCACTGAGAAACTCAGCCTCTCCAGAGGCCTACGATGCACCAGAAGAACAAGTTACTTCTTACCTGGTAACGTTCTTTCGATGGGATGTTCCTCCGACGTATTCCTTATCTTTGATAGATCATCTCCAGCTTGCTGGCCTCGTAAAAGATTTTCAGTAGAGGGCGCTGCACGTCGACGTCCCTCGAGCCGATGTCCCTCGACAGCCTTCGTATCGGCGCCGACGTCATCACCCGTATACATAGACTCACGCAGCGTCCGTTGCTCAGTTCCGTTTTGACGTTAACAGTTGTTTTAGATTAATTGGTTATTGACCTTGAAGGAGCGTAAGGCGGGATGGATGGGAGGGGCGATAAGGAATACGTCGGAGGAACATCCCATCGAAAGAACATTACCAGGTAAGAAGTAACTTGTTCTTCGAAGGGATTGTGTCCTCCAACGTATTCCTTATCTTTGGTAGCCTCCTATAGCAGTGGTGTGTAATTGGAGGTGGGAGCAAAAATACCATGTTTCCCTTTAGGAATGAACATAATGTAATACGGCTTTGCCAAACCTAGTCTCTTAATAGAGGAGGATTCCAGGCTGTAAAATCTTGTGAATGTATGTGCGGACGACCATTTGGCAGCCGCACATATGTCTCGAACCGGAACCCCTCTTTGGAGGGCCGAAGAGGCTGCGATACCCCTGGTTGAATGAGCCCTAAGATTTTGAGGAGGCGCTTTCCCTGCTAGTTTGTAACATTACAGAATGGCCAAAATAATCCATCTGGAAAGGGTCTGTTTTGTTATCGGGAGTCCCAATTTGTGCCCTGAGTAACCTACGAACAGTTGGTCTGCTTGCCTAATCCTAACAAGTCTGCTGATGTAAAAACTTAAAGCCCGCCTTGGGTCCAGCCTATGTAGCCTTTCTTCTTCTTTCCCCAGATGGGGAGGAGGATAGAACAAAGGTAAGGTAATTTTCTGAGTGATGTGGAATTCAGAAACCACCTTTGGGAGGAAATTAGGCTTAACCTGTAGGACAACTTTGTCTTTATGAAAAATTGTATGAGCGGGTTTACAAGATAGACCTTGGAATTCGCTCACCCTTCTAGCAGATGGTAATGCCACTAACAAGACAGTTTTAAGGGTGAGAAATCTTAGCGGACAAGAGTGGAGTGGTTCGAAAGGAGTACCCATCAGGAAATGTAAGTCTAAATTTAAGTCCCATAAAGGAACCTGGAACGGTCTTGGAGGGTAGACATTAGTTACTCCCTTTAGAAATTGTATTACTAAGGGTAATTTGAAATACGATGGCTCCTCTACAGTGCTCTTGAAGATCGATAGCGCTGCGAGATAGCCCTTGATAGTGCCAACTTGAAGGCCTGAATTTGCCAAGTAGAGTAGAAAGGATAACACCGTTGGTGTACCACATAAAAAGGGGTCGATATTCTCTGCTCTACACCAGCTGCAAAATGTGTTCCAACGGCAGCGGTATAAAGACTTTGTTGCTGGCCTTCTGGCCGAAAGCAACACCTCCATGACGTCATCAGGGAGGTCCCAATCCTTGTATCTCAACCTTTCAGAAGCCAGGCGTGAAGTTTGAGGGTTCTGATGTCTGGATGGAGAACTTGACCTCCCTTCTGTGAGAGAAGATTTTCCTTGAGTGGAAGACGAATTGGAGGGCAGATGGACATGTCCAGAAGGTCCGGGTACCACGTTCTCCTGGCCCAGTCTGGGGCAATTAGGATCATGGTCCTCCAGAATCTTCTCAACCTCCTGATCATTTGAGGAATGACAGGGACTGGTGGAAACGCATACAGGAGTGGAAACTCCCAGTCCACTATGAACGCGTCCCCCAGAGTTCCTCTCGGGGGAAATTCCCTTGAACAAAACAGATCGCACTTCCTGTTGGTACTGGTGGCGAACAGATCCACTTGAGGGGTTCCCCAAAGGGCGAAGATCTCCTGAAGGACTTCCTGAGCTAGTTCCCACTCGTGGGAGACTGTGCCCTGCCTGCTCAGAGCGTCCGCCGTCAAGTTCTTCTTTCCGGCTAGGTGAACTGCCGATAGATAGATTCCTTCTTGAATTGCCCAAAACCAGAGCTGCATTGCCTCTCTGCACAGTGGCAGTGATCCTACACCTCCTCTTTTGTTGAGGTAGTGCATGGCCACTGTGTTGTCCGTCATTATCAGGACATTTTTCCCCTGTACAGATGGCAGAAAAGCCTTCAGCGCCAGTCTGATTGCTCTCAGCTCTTACAGGTTGATTTGTAGTCTGGACTTCGATGGAGACCAACGACCGCTGATGGTCAAGTCATTGGTATGGGCTCCCCACCCCGTGAGTGAGGCATCTGTGACTATTGTTATCTCCGGCCATGGTTGCCAAAACAGTTCTCCCTTCAAGATGTTTTTCTGGCAGGCTCACCACTGATGGTCTCGAGCGACGTTGTCCGGAACCTGAAGGAGGTCAGTCATTCTCCCTGAGAATTGCGACCACTGAGTTCTCAGTGCCCACTGAAGAGATCTCATTCTCAGGCGAGCCTCTGGCACAAGGAAGATGCAGGATGCCATGAGGCCTAGCAACCTCAAAAAGTCGAAGGCTGGGAGACATTGGGCATTTTGAAACTTGGTAACCATCTGCAGAATATCTTGAGCCCTCACCTCTGGTGGCGAGGCTTTTCCCAGGGAAGTGTCCAGGACCGCTCCAATGAACTGGAGTGTCTGTGATGGTATCATCTGTGACTTCTTTAAATTGAGGGAGAAGCCCAGTTTGTGAAGGAAGTGGCAGACATAATCTAGCTGAATCTGAGCTTGTTCCGGAGATACAGCTCTGATCAGCCAATCAGCCAGGTAGGGGTAGACGTGAATTCCTTCACTCCTTAGACTTGCAGCCACTGCCGACATTAACTTGGTGAAGACCCTCGTGGCGGAGGTCAGCCCAAATGGCAGAACTCGAAATTGATAATGAGAGCCGCCAATTACGAACCTCAGGTATTTCCTGTGTTTGAGATGGATTGGCACATGGAAATAAGCATCCTGGAGGTCCAGAGATACCAGCCAGTCCTGGAGCTGGAGGGCCTGAAGGATCTGAGGTTGAGTTACCATCTTGAACTTGTCCTTCCTGAGGAACTTGTTCAATTCTCGTAAGTCCAAGATAGGTCTCAGTCCTCCATCTTTCTTCGGTATGAGAAAGTAGGGGGGAGTACCAGACCTTGTTCCTCTCCGCTACAGGTACTGGTTCTATAGCACTTTTCTCTAGCAGGTCTACAATTTCCTGTAAGAGGAGCGGATCTGAAACTTTCAGAGAGCTGTTTCCCAGTGGATGACTCTGAGGGATGCGTAGAAAAGGCAGGCAGTAACCTTGAGCAACTGTCTGCAATGCCCAAGCATCTGACGTAATAGCCTGCCATTCCGTCAGATGTTGGGTTAACCTGCCCCCTACTGGTGTCTTGTGGAGGAGAGTCCTCAGAGCGGTTTGGAGGCGGCTGATGCAGATGCTGAGGGTAAAGAGGCACCTGCTGCTGCTGCGGCTTTTGTATTTTTAACCCGTCCACCTCGGGTGAATTTTTTCTGACCCCTTTGAACCGGCTGTCCTCTGCCTCTTCCGAACTCGGAATAGAAGCAAAGGACTTACCTCTCCAAGAGGTTCTTGAGGGGCGATATGGTGTCTGACGGATTGCAGCTCCCAGGGATTTAGCTGCTGATGTTTGAAGCTTTTCTAAACTGTCATCCGCCTTCTTACCAAACAAGGAAATGCCGTCAAAGGGCATATTCAAGAGTCTGCTTTGCACATCTGGAGCAAAACCAGACTTCCGCAACCAAGCAAATCTCCTGGTTGTTGTACTTGCCGCCATGGCCCTGCTGATGCTGTCAGCAGAATCAATGCCAGTTTGAAGGGATTCGCACATTGCGTCTTTACCATCCTTAATGATGTTTAGAAACGCTTCCCTTTCTTCTCCCTCCGGGAGGCAGTCAGCCGCTGATGAAGCACACTCCCAAAGTGTGTGGCTGAACCTTGCGAGCATACAAGTAGCATTGTTGGATTTCAACACCATGCTACATGCAGAAAATACTTTTTTGGCCATAGAGTCATATCTCTTGTCATCCCTGTCCTGTGGAACAGTAGGGTAAGCCGATTTACTACCTGATGAAGTTTCTGCCTGCACAACCAGACTCTCCGGAGTTGGGGGTCTGGATAATTATTCAGGGTCAGCAGTAGACACCCTATACTTGGCTGATAATTTTTTGTTAACTGCCGGGATAACCTCAGGGGTTTCCCAGTTTGCCAATATTTTCCTTTGTAATGCCGCATGAAATGGCACCACAGGATCCTCCTGTGGACCTTTAACCAAAATGTCTGTGAGGTCGTCTTGCTGAAAAGCAGGTGAGGCTGTAGACCACCCCATAAACTCTATTATCCTTGCCATCAAGGTTCTATAAGGGGTTTTGGCATGTTCCCCAGTGTCTGGTTTGGCAAATTCCACTTCTGGGGAAGTGTCCAACCCACTTGCTTCATGTAAGGATTCTTGGAGGTCCTTAAACCTACTTTCCTCAGGTAAATTCCTCTGGTAAAGGAGTTGCAGATCCCTGCAACTCAAAAGGTCTCTCCTGAACCAAATTCTCCCCTTCGTCATAAATAGATGCTAAGGCTCTGGAATTATCAGATCTTGGAAATGCTATTTCCAGAGCAGAAGGGGCCAAATTCGTCATAATTGGCTGAGAAAACGTCGACGTCGTCGACGCGGACGTTAAAGGCTTCGAAGCCATCGAAAAAGGTGTTGATAAAGTTGGTAGAGGCCTCGAGGAATTTGAGAGTATCAGAATTCTACTCGAGGTTGTCGACGACATTCTCGTGATCGAGGCTCTGGGTATGGCCACTGGCTGTGGCGTGGGTTTGTCCTTTCTCGGCGTCGATGTCGGCGTCGAATCGACTGACCTGTGCGTCGAAGAACCCTTCGCTAATGGCGTCGAAGACGCCGATCTATGCGTCGAAGGGATCTTCGACGACGGCGTCGAAGATGCGACTTTGCCTTTACTCGAGGGTTCATGACGCTCTCGAGTAGCTTCTTTCGCCGGTGCTGCGACTCGCGGTGTTTTGATTTTTCAGGTCTTTCACCCAGGGTATCACCCTCAGCAGCCTTCGAGGGGGTCGAGGCCGCTTTCTCGAAGATGCTAAGCATCTTTTTCCTGAATTCCTCCCACTCAGCCTGAGAGCTATGTTTTGTGGGGCAGGAGACCCTTTTCGGGGAAACGGAAGAAGAAGACGAGCAAGGGGATCTTCGACGTTTCTTTTTTGAATGCTTAGATCTCGAAGAGTGAGGGGAACTGCTTCGAGACCTAGAACGAGAATGTCTTTTGTGATGGCGAGGAGACGAATGTCTCAACTCCGCCAAGGAAACTTTCAAAGAGGTTTTAACTGCCTTACCTCTCTCGGGCTTCCCCTTACGCTCCTTCAAGGCTTTCGCCGTCATGGACATGCAGTCCTCGCACTCCGAACAATGGTGCTCGACTCCCAGGCACCACAAACAGATCCTGTGAGGATCCGTCAACGACATTTTCTTTCCACAGTCTCGAAATTTTCTTAAGCCGGACCGTGGAGTCGTCGGTTTCGGATGAGGAAGCCATCGAGTACGAGTCGGTATTCTCGAGGAATAATGAAGTATATTTCACTGAAGAACTGAGCAACGATATTCCGAGGCACCACGAAGCGCGGAAAAACGGAACTGAGCAACGGACGCTGCGCGAGTCCATTTATACGCGTGATGACGTCAGCGCCGATATGGAGGCTGTCGAAGGACATCGGCTCGAGGGACATCGACGTGCAGCGCCCTCTACTGAAAATGACTTCCGAGGCCAGCAAGCTGGAGATGATCTATCAAAGATAAGGAATACGTCGGAGGACACAATCCCTTCGAAATAAGGACATTTATAGACTAGAACTATGCCGGTGCATGAAGGAAAGAACCTTATGCCCCAAGACTGTGGAGCCCCCTAGCCATCAACATCAGACTAACCCCCTCACTTCTACAGTACCAGAAGGAGCTCAGGACCCAACTCTTCAAGGAATGGCTCCTCCCTAACGCCGAGATCTACTTACTCTCCACTATCATTCCTACCTGAGACTGGCTGATCTGCTCTCCACCGTTTCCTTCCCTGGTGTTTTCTCGATCCCTTGCTGGCAAACTGCCACCCTCCGACTCCCCGAGCGCCCCACCCCCTTGTTTCTCCTTCACTGTATTCGTCCCCTATGAGTGAAAAGTGCCCTGTTGCCTCCGAAGCTAGGTCAGTGATAAGTAAATACTCTAGTAATGATACTATTAATAATAATAAGGGGACAGTGGCACAAATGGGCTTCAGGGTTTTTGTTAGTAAGAATCATTTAACTACTTTCTGAACTCTCTCTATTTTTTAAATGTGTTCATTGCTATATTTGTCATTTAATCACATATGTATAAAGCCCTTATTTTGAAGTCACAATTGCACAATATAACAAGACTGAAAATAAAGCACCTTTGCTATGCTCGAGATAATGTGGCAAAGTTGGGGGCAGGTGGAAACTACTTAAATATTCTAATTTTCTTTCTCTGTTTCAGAGAAAATGGGTGTCTGTCCAGCGGCAAAGCCAGACCAGCCTTCTGCATATGAACCGTCAGACATCTGCAACAAATGCAATGATGACAAGGACTGCACAGGAGATTTGAAATGCTGCCCGGGCTCCGAAGGGAAGGAGTGCATGTCGCCAAAGAGGATAGGTTGTAAGTCTTTGCCAGAATAATGCCTGGGGATAAGGACACATCCACTTGATACAAATGGCCGAGTGCCTCAAACCCCTTCAGGGAACCTCATGGGCTCATTGTTCAAGTTGTACATCAACACCCATGGTGATAAAGGCACATTGTGTATTTGTTTGTAGTCTGTATTGGGAGTTACACCCACCTTCCCTCCTCCTCAGAGCACTCAGGAAAAGGGAATGGTGAAATATGGGTAGAGGGTGTACAGTACCAATAGAATAAGAAAGGGTTTGAAGAGCTTTACAAGAGGCGAGGCAGGGATCGCTGTGCTGATCCTAAGTGAATATAGGGACCCTGCTGCCAGTGATGGGGTTCTTGGGAGACAGCGCAGTGCCATCCCAAACGTGGGTTAGACAGAGATGGGCAAGAACCTAGGTCACACAGGCGCTGGATTAGTGGGTATATCTATCGGATAGTGTTAACCATTCTGAAAGAAATTCAGTAAAGTATTGACGGTTAGTATCATGGCGATTTTACCTACACAGTTCAATAAAATGAGCGGTTTCAGCGATCTTTCGATGATCGCCCAGACCAATCATTTTATTGCAGATGCCCTCCAGTCCTGACAGGTTGTAAACCAACACGAGCAATCTATCCAGAGCTCACTGCCCACATCAATGCATCCTATTGTCTAACAGGCCTTGAAAAAAACCCAGGAGGTTCGAAACACGTATTGGCTGAACTGTGTAATTAAAATCACCACAATACTAACCATCAAGACTCTACGCACGATAGGTGAGATGAAAAGGCCCCTTGAAACTGGATGTGGGTGGAATGTTAAAGCACAAGATGTAGGCATTATGCAACCTTCCCTCAGAGTTTTGTCATCTAGAACAGAAAGGACAGCAGTCCAACTGCTTTCTTCCAAGCAACAGAACCAGTAGTAAATCTGCTCATATTATCCACAATTCTATGGCACTCATTTCTGAATCTTCGGAAGTGGCAAAAGAAGTGTACAAATCAGGGGTAAAAGGGCTACAGGTGTTTACAATGTTTTGACAGATATCACTGGGCAACAGAATGGCATTACGATGCCCTACTGTCTTTCACGCTTTGAAATAAGCATTTACCCAGTGGGCACCCAGAGCATGGAACACCCTACCACATCACATGTGCATTGCACCCTCCATCACCACTTTCAGAATGAGCCTCAAAATACACCTGTTTCCCCACACGTAATTAAGCCCATCCACCTGCCCTGATCACCTGATCACCCAGAAATGGGAACTTGATGCCCAAGCAATGGGAAACACTTAAGTTGTATCACACTCCCTTTACAGGGATCTCACGGTCCCCATGCAATGTGTAGCCATTCTTGACGCATACACTGATCCCCATTGCCGCTGTGAGAGCGAATATCAATCTACCTGGAAAAAGCACACGATCCCCAGACTGCAGTGGCATAGACATGGCTTACAAAAAGGGGCAAGGTTTACTCTCTTTTGCACAGAAGAGCAGGTACTCACTCAGTGCCGTAACACAAAATGTGGGGGGCACCCTGCGAGCCATGCTGAGCCCCCCCCCAACTTGCGAACAAATCATGGGTCATGCCACACTCTGGGCCGGCCTAGATTATAATGCTTGCGCAATATGCACAAACGTACTGCTGAAGGGTATGCCGCACACTGCACTAGGAGAAAGATATAAATATGTGTTTTAATGCGATATACAGCACATTTTCTGTGGGAAATTGGCTATAAAGTCACAGTGTTTGCAATTGTTTTGTAGGGTAACACCAATCCAATACATGCAAGCCACCAACAGTGCACAGGAACATGAATGCTTTGCTATTAAAAATGCCATGCCACAATGCAAACATGTCCAACTTGCTGCACAATGTAGACCAGTGTAGACACGTAAAAACATTACAGTAAAGCATGTCAGGCCACATTTAGACATACCTAAACTGGATGCACCAAAATGCCAGTTGAAGTAATAACACTCGTCAAGAAGAGAGCAAAACATTGAAGCCTGCGTCTCCACGGCCTCTAACAACACGGCCAAACTCTTTAAAATCTGCAAGGAACTGGTCAATTCTGTTGCAGTCTAACCCTCTCCTGTTCCCTCACAGACCCGCTGTACAGCTCTGGCCTCTCACGTCTCCGCTAAATCTCAGGACATCCTGTCCTCTATCTCTCTGACAACACCTGACAAGGTTTCTAGACAAGTCTGATCTATGAAAGTGTAGTCCAAACAGGTGCTCCCCTGCTCCTCCAGAACCATCAAGAACCATATTAACACCCTCGCTCCAGCCTTAGCCGATTTCTGTAATCACTCTTTCACCACTAAAACGTTCCCCTCTCCCTTTAAGGACTCCCTTGTGCAGCCACTCCTCAAGAAGCCGTCTGCCGATCCTTCCTGTCTGGCAAACAATCGCCCAATATCCTTCATCGCTTTCCTGAGCAAACTCTTGAAAAAGCTTGCCATCTACCAGCTTACTCTTCACACTGAATCTGTTGGTTGCCTCCAGGACCATCACTCTGGCTTCAGAGCTGCCAGAAGCATGGAAACTGCTCTCCTGAACACCCATGAAGATCTTCTCTCTACTAACCTTGATTGCAGCATTCCTTCTATCCTCATCCTCCTTGATCTTTCCTCTGCTTTCAACATGGTCAACCACGCCATCTTGATTAATCGACTCTGTGAGAACCTGGGCATCACGGATCAGGCCCTGGAGTGACAGACCTCCTTCCTCTTGGACCGCCCCTCCCAGGTCCAACTTAGTCCCTTTCTCTCTGCCACCTCCTTCTACCTGTGGTGTTCCCTAGGGCTCGGTCCTCTCACCCTGGTTTTTCAACCTCTACTTGGCCCCTTTGGCCCACCTGATCTCTACCTTCTCCTCTAACTTTCAGTGTTATGCGGATGACTCAGCTTTCCTTCAGGTTCTCTTCAATCTTCTCTCGCTCATTCCTGACTGTCTATCCGAGATTCAGGATTGGTGCGCCTCCACCGCTCTCTGCCTCAATGCCAGTAAGACAGAGATCCTTCTCATTGGGACCCCTGATCCCCGATTTCCCTCTCTCACTCTTGCCACCCGCCTTGTGCCCTCTTCCTTTGCCTTCCTGCGAGGCAAAAAACCTTGGTGTCATCTTCGACTCCGCTCTCTCTTCCTCTCCTCACATCTCAGACGTCTCCAAGAAGTCCCACTACCAGCTGCTCCTCCTAAAGGGACTCTTCCCTTTCTCACTTTCCACCAGAAGCTCACTGTCTCCAAAGCCCTGGTTCTCTCTAGGCTGGACTACTGCAACAGCCTCTTTCTCAGTCTACCTTCCTCTACTCTCCGCCATCTGCAACTAATCCAGAACACGACTGCAAGACTTATCCTTGGTCTCAAGCCCAGCGATCGTATCTCTCCAGCCCTGAAATCTCTTTACTGACTGCAATGATCAAGTTCAAGACTCTTTGCATTGTCCGCAAGGCTTTCTGGGGCGGGGCCCGCACTACATCCGACGCTCTCTTCCAAAATACCTTCCTTCTTGAGCCCTTTGCTCAGTTACCTCCAAGTCTCTAAGGGTTAGATGCTTCACCAGGCAGAGAGTGGGGGATAGATTTCTCTCCTCTGCAGGTGCCTCCCGCTGTAAAGGCCTCTCTACCCCTCTCAAACTTAAGCCAAACCACCTGAAGTTTCGGAAGCAGTTCAATAATTTCCTCCTCTCCCTTGCGTTCTCTCTCTTCCTCCCCTGCTGACCTACCTGTCTGCTGTACCTTCTGGTTGCTTGACTCCCCTCAGAGTCTCTGAGTCCAGGCACTTTCTTGATCGGTCACCCTTTCACTGCCTCCGGGCCTACCATGCACTTAGGAGCTGTACCTATAACCCTGCAGTCCCTTGTTCTCCTTGCACTACCCAGAGCTACGCTGCCCTTACTCAGAGCATTGCTGCCCTGTTTTCCCCTCCCCTCTCCCTTGCACTCCCCCCTCCCTTTGCCCCTGCTCTTCTCTTTCTCGCACTTGAACGATCTAAATGATACAAGGCCTTGTAAGATCATTTGTCTTGTCCTCCCTCTATCTTCTCTCCCTGGTCGGGCCTAGAAACATTTGGGTACAGGTGCGTTCTAAATGACTTATATCATATCATATCATTTTATCACAGATGCTCAGAAAAATATACAATGCCGCAGTAAGAACTGGCTAGACTGGCAGCACCCAAATGCCAATCTAGCCAGGTAATTCCACTTAGTACGACTGCTTTCTCAGAAATGCCCAGTTAAAAGAAAGTCATACCAAACTGAGGAATGACTAGACTGGCTGCACCAAAATGCCTCTGTAACCAATAATACCACATATCATGCCTGCTTAGCCTGGATATGGACAACCATTATGCTTTATTGCAAAATCCCAGCCCCCTCCCTTACCCCCACAAACAGCCTCTCCCTTCCACCCCCTACCCAAACCTCCAAAATCAGCTCCTTGGCCCAGAATTAACTCCACGTCCCTCCTCCTTGTCCCAGAGCTTACGTATGAGGCACATTGCCTCATACGTAAATACGATTTTCAACAATACACAAGTACTGCCTCATACATAAGTACTGGGACGAGGAAGAACATAATAAGTAATCAAGGCATTAAATACAAGTAGTGGCCCAAAACCATTGGGTTGACTGGGCTGCAGCACTCACCCCCAGGCATTTTGGGCTATGTTGACTCAACCTGGTTGACCTTTAGAGCACTTGCCGGACAGAACAGGACACAGATGGTAAACGGCGCCTGGGTTTCCTGTTGACAAGGGCCCAGCAATTACTAACATAAAGGATTTCACTGTTAGTACCTGCATTCAAATGCTACATTTTATAGGCAATTGAAATCATGATGTAGGTTTAGTACTTGCATGCCAGGGGAGAGATTGGAAGGGTGGGGAGGGAACAGGAGAAAGCTCATTCTCACATTCTCACAGCAGTCCATAAGTGGGTGCTTTCAGACTTAAAGGAGAGAGTTAACTACCTGTAACATTGAAGCTGCACGAGAAAGGTCTCATTAAAATACGTAAAGAAGTTAGATACCCCCACAAAAATAAGTTTGCCCCTCCCCATCGCCCGTGAAGTTAGCGCCTCTCCCAACATTTGAAGGGTTAGCCCCCAAAATGTAGATTTTGTTGTGCCCTGAACACAGGCACACATACCATTCACCATATACACACGCACACCCAGCCACCCATACATTTAAGTGTGCACTCTTTCACCGTACACGCACACATGCACATCCATCCACTCATACATTTGTCTGCAACCTTTCACCATACACTCACACAGGCAGCCATCTATACATTTAAGTGTGCACCCTTTCACATTACACTCGCACAAGTCATGGGTTTGAGGAGAGCCCTATTACTTAAAAAAGAAATTGTTTCTTTTTGAAGTCACTCTGACTCCATTAAGAAATTATTTCCGATAAGGACCGAACCCTAACGGAAATCATTTCTTTATGAAGGCAGAGTGACTGCAAAAATAAACTATATCTTTTTGAAATCATAGGCAGTGGTAGAAGTGTGCGAAAAGAAGTAGTGTAACTATGTTCCCTGCTGGCCTGGCCCCGCACTCCACAAACCTCATCGCCAATGCTGCCGCCTGTTAAGATGGATTTCTGAACTCGGACCTGGAGGGGCAGAGGTTCAGAAGGCCAGCCTAGTTTCTTGGAACAGGGTAACCTCTAGACAAGCCAGACCAATCAGGGTAGCGATGGCAGCGGTCAAGACTGAGTCTCAAGAGGGGTGAGGGTGACGGAAAGACCTCAATGAGCACACAAAGCAAGGACACTTACAAATTACTCCAGACAGGTGTTATATTAAAACTATAGACACATTTATTACAAGGCCTTTGTAACATCAACCATAGCAAAGAATCACAATAATACTAAAGTAAACCAACACATCACAATCAATACAATGGGCCTCATTACGACCCAGGCGCTAATGGGTTAACGGCGCCGTAAAAGGCTGCGGCGCCGTTAACCTATTAGCACCTAATTACGAGGTCCCTTTGCGGGACCCAACCTTATCGGCTGGTGTAGACCAGCCATTAAAGCAGGGACCGCAAAGGGACCTTGGTGCTAATTACGGTGCCGCAATTTGCGGCACTGTAATTAGCGCCTTCCCCATTCCCATTGAGCCCTATGGGGCAAAAATGGCAATGGGGAAGGGCCATGGAGGAAGGGGGAATTACCGCCCGCCAACCTTGTAATGGGGTGGTAATTCCCCCTTTCTCCATGGCGGAGTCGGTAACTTACCGGCATGGACCATGGTGCTAGTAGCACCATGGTCTTCCGCCAGGGTCGTAATGAGGCCCAATATATATACAAGACCGAGGGGTCTAAGGAGTTATGAGCACGTAATATGTAGACCACCTAGATGGGGAGGAAAACAGGCGGTGCAAGTAATCATTAGTCCCAGTTCGACATCAGAAATACACCCAACTAGGAGGAAGTCCGAGCCCTACGAAGAGAGGAGCCTTATGCTCCAAAAGTACCTGCATGCGCTTGTGCCAATGGACAAAATAGGGTCTCTTCAAGGATCTCCGGCAGTTCAGGAAGGTGAATGAAGCGATGAAGAACAAGTCCCCACTACTCATGCTAGGCCTCCACTTGTGTATGTACACATTGGGTGGTCCTGTCCTCCCTGTGTTCTGTGTGCTGGGCACAATTTAAGGCAGCAAATGATTCAACCTTCCTAAGAGCCCCATGCAGAGGTACAGAGATCCCGAGCATGGGATGAGAAAACAACCATTAACAATATCTGGTTTTTAGGAGGTAGCCTTGTTTTATTTCTTAAGTGGCTTTTTCTTGTAACTTTTTTGTAAAAACAAGCATTCAATTAGAATAAAAGATATAGAGAAAGAGTAAAGCATGGAAAGCACAGTCAAGCATCAGAGTTTTAACGTCACATAATTTCAATCAAAAATTTGGTAAGGAACTGTGTTATAGCAATAAGAAGGGTTTTAACAGTTTTCTGAAGCAGCTTATCACAGGTCTTTGTAACTAATATGCAGAAACACCTTATGTTTAGCAAAAGCATGGAATAGAGGTATATGTCATATTACTTCATATTGAAACATAACCTTTTAGTTACAATGCTGTCCAGTATTATATTTTGCATATAGTAGCCTGGATGGGTTGTTGTCATTTCTATGTAGAAATAGTTTTAATAATGGTGGCCAGCCGCGGCTGGTCCAAGACCGAGAGAGACTGGTCCGACGTCTGTTTAAAGAATAAAGATAGTTCTGTGTGTTCCTCGAAGGTGGTCTTGCAATGGGGGACCACGGGGGACACTGACATTTCGATTGGTATTTATTCTCAATCTTCTTCTGGGGCCTTAATTATGAAGGTCTCCCTGGGAAAACAGAAGAAAAGGGTCCACTTAGAGTGGGGTACCAAGTGTTTTCCTGGGGGATCACATGGTGTAGGGGGAAGGTTAGAAAGTGAATGCATTGGGTAGAATGCTGATAAAAACAATTAGTGAAGGGCTGTCAGCCCTGCCTGTCTAGCCACTGACCTGTGCCCGGAAGCTGTGTGGAAACTCCTGTACTTCCAGTGGTCGATGGGGGTTCATGGTGCAGTTAGTGTCTTGCAGGAGTAGTCACTGCATAAATGTGGGAGGCATCCATGTTCGTATCTGGTTGCCAGGCTCCAGAGTCTGGATCAAACCCTGTAGTACAAGGGGTGACAAACGGGAGGGAGGCGGCAATCAGGGATATGTCCTCGCTCATGGTAATCCTCTGATGTTTGTTGGGAGGGCAGTGGGTGGTCATAGTGCCTATCCTGAGGGGATCTCACCTGAATGAAAAAAGGCTCGAGTACGGCATGGCTGCGTCCGCCGTCTCTGTGTAGCAATCGCAATGTGCTGCAAAACGGAGCTGTGGACGCTCCTATATGTGCGCCTGTGCGCTAGCGAAGTGTCTGGTGGTGCGCGCATGCGCAGATGCTATGGATGCTTAATTTGTTAGTGTGTGGTCGCTTAGGGTTGGCGTCTGAGTCGACCTGGCGGGCATGTAAGGCTAAAGCCCAGTGCGCATGTGCAACAACGCTCTTATGAGTGGTTGCTTGCTCTCGCATACGTGGACGAATGCGGAAGGGCAGCGTCCCTGGCAACCATGTGTCCTTAACAATTGGGATCAAGTCCTAGTGTGCTGCGGCCTCGTGTGGAAGCCTGTCCAGGTTGGGAGTAACCTGGTGAGGATTAACTGTACGTAGATGAAAGGCAAGGCCTGTGTTTGTAAAAGTTAGGGTTGGGGCCCTACTTGGAGGGGAGTGTGGCAGGTGGCTTGTGCCTGTGTGTAGATCTTCAAACATAAGGTGTTTCTGCATATTAGTTACGCAGACCTGTGATGAGCTGCTTCAGAAAACTGTTAAAACCCTTCTTATTACTATAACACAGTTCCTTACCAAGTTTTTGATTGAAATTATGTGACATTAAAACTCTGATGCTTGACTGTGCTTTCCATGCTTTACTCTTTCTCTATATCTTTTATTCTAATTGAATGTTTGTTTTTACAAAAAGTTACAAGAAAAAGCCACTTAAGAAATAAAACAAGGCTACCTTCTAAAAACCAGATATTGTTAATGGTTGTTTTCTCATCCCATGCTCGGGATCTCTGTACCTCTGCATGGGGCTCTTAGGAAGGTTGAATCATTTGCTGCCTTAAATTGTGCGCAGCACACAGAACTCAGGGAGGACAGGACCACCCAATGTGTACATACTTTGTTCATTTAGCCCACTATATCCTGTCCGTCTCTTAGGGCTTTCCCTCCAGTTATAAAAAGGCCTCCACTTGTGGGCAGAGGCAGGGTGAGAGTGCGGGATAGAGTCGCTATTTTGCAACAGCGGTAGAAAAGAAATGGGCTCCTGCGTGAGGGGCCACCGTTTGAGGTATGGACTACTCACCGGTCCCCGACGCAGGCAGACCCAGACTTCTCCAGTTCAGTTCACGTTGCTGGCAGGTTCAGATGCGGTAATCAGGACGTCTCGACACCGTGTAGATTCCGTGTAGCAGGATGCAGGGTCGAGGGTGTCCCAAATGCAGCGAACGTGCACAGGTTGTTACCACAGCAGGGCAACACAGCAACCGCCTTTACTCTGGTCTGGGCGCACTCGTCTCACTTCAGACCTGGGAATGCCAAGTGTACGAAATTCGGTGTGAGGGTGCCGTGGACGCAGAGCAAGCAGTAGACCAAGTTTTGAGGGCTTCTCCGAAACGGTGGCGGTGACAGAGCAAAACATCCTGCGTAAGCTGGTCAGCCGACGGGATGGCCCAGGGACACTTCCGAAGAGGCTTACTTGCAGGGTTTGATGAAGGTGCCGGGAATAGTTGATCCCACTATTCCAATGGGTCGAAGCGACTTCGCAGACCTTCTAGGACGATCAGATGCAGAGGGGTCTCGCAGGACGACAGCGGCTCAGGGTGCCAAACCTTAAGTGGGTCACCAGCGGTTCCTCGACTCAGCTTCTTGTTGCAGGATACTTGGCTCCTTATCCCTTGTTCGGTGTGAACTCAAGAGATCGACATGGTAGCGGTGTTTTCAGCCTCCTCTTATCCAAAGTTCCCTTCGCGCCAAAACGGAGAGGACCCAATGGGAGATCTGCTCACAAACACTAACACCATACGTGGACCTATCACGGACCACGGTGGTCCCAGGTATTCAGGACACTCCAGACTCTCTGGCACCCAGGATGTGTATTGGGAACAGACATCCCAGCCCACATCCTGGAGGCACACACACAATGCATGCAGAAGCCCGCGAAGGCTTTGGGTTTCGCGGGAAAGTCCATGACCAAATACGGACTGACCCGGGTCGGCTCGACCTGGGGAAGGTGAAGGGGCAAGATGGTCAGAGGCCAGGACAAAGAACCTCGTGGCATGGCCATTTTGGGAGCCAGGCCACCTATTCGTGCCAAACGCGGTAAGCGCGGATAACATGGAAAAAAAGGGTTCAAAACACAAGAGAAATGATAGCTGCCACCAGTCCTGTCCGTGACACACTTGCACAGTTCAAAATAAGTCCAGCGAAAGTTTCTAGGGCCTTTTGAATGACTAGAGACCCAAGAGCACAGTAAAGTAAGTTACAGTGCACTCTTGTTTCATGTTGCACAAAAGCTGCAACATGAGGAAAGGACTAAGGGAAACAAAGTCTCCCAGTACTGACTGTTTTAAGGGCATGCCAGTTTCCCCATAAGAATTGAGCGAAAGCCCAGAGAAGTGCGGCGGAAGGCTGCGCTTCTCTGGCAAAGTCTAGATCAGGGTATAAAACAGCAGCAAAACGTTTGGGGGTTGCCACACGGAGGGAAAATTACATACAATCATGAAATCTTTCCTAACACTCGCCCCTCCCAGACTAAGCACAGGGGGAACTAATCCACCCCTGGATGAGTTTCTTGTTCAGGTCGGTTAAAAATTCTGGACAACCCATCAGCATTGCTATGTTGGACACCTTTCCTATGATCAATAGTGAAGTCAAAGCCTTGTAGACTTATGGACCACCTAAGCAACTTTGGATTCTCTCCCTTCATGTTCATTAGCCACTTTAAGGGCTTATGGTCAGTTTGCACAATGAAGTGGGTCCCATAGAGGTAGGGCCTCAGCTTCAGTAGGGCCCACACAACAGAGAAACATTCTTTCTCTACTGTGGACCATCTGAGCTCTCTGTCCTTAAACTGGCGACTAATGAAACCAATCGGGTGTTCCTTACCCTTCTCATCTACTTGTGATACTACAGCTCCTATCCCAGTGTCAGAGGCCTCTGTCTGCAAAATAAAAGGTCTTTGGTAATCAGGGGCCCTGAGAACAGGGGCCTGGCACAAGGAGTCTTTTAAGCAAATGAAGGCCTTCTCACACTCTTCAGTCCAAGTTACTTTCTTGGGTTTCTTCGGAGTGGTGAGAGCAGTCAGAGGGGCAGCTATGGTGCCATAGTCTGCCATGAAATGTCTGTAATATCCTGTGAGTCCTAAGAAGGCTCTCACTTGGGTCAGTGTCGTGGGGGTAGGCCAGTCTTGTACTGCTTGTACTTTAATGGGTAAAGGCTGTATCCTCCCTCCACCTACTTCATGTCCAAGGTAAACCACTGAGCCTTGTCCAATCTGGCATTTACTGGCCTTTATGGTCAAGTGTGCTTTCTGAAGAGCCTGTAACACAATCCCAAGGTGTTTCACATGGTCTTCCCAGGTGGCACTGAAAACTGCTATATCATCCAGATATGCAAGACAGAATTCATCCAACCCATTCAACACACGATTCACAAGCCTCTGGAAAGTGGCAGGTGCCTTCTTCAACCCAAAAGGCATTACCCTGAACGGGTAAAGACCTTCTGAAGTTCAGAACGTTGTCTTCTCCTTGGCATGTTCTGCGAGGGCTATTTGCCAATAGCCTGCAGTGAGGTCAAACGTACTGAGGTACTTGGAGTCACCCAAGGTATCCACTAGCTCATCTGTTCGAGGCAAGAGGTGTGCATCTGTCTTGGTGACAGCATTCAGAGCCCTGTAATCCACACAGAACCTCAATTCGGAAGTATCTGCTTTTGGAACCACAACCACAGGGCTGGACCAAGGACTACTAGAGGGTTCAATCACCCCAAGATCTAACATTTTATTGACCTCCGTCTTAATGTAAGACAGTACTTTGTCTGACATCCTGTATCCCCTACTTTTGGTAGGTACACTGTCTCCTGTGTCTATGTTATGTTTGCACCAAGGTGTCAAACCAGGGGACTGTCAAAACAGGGGGGAAAATTGCCTAAGCAAACCCTTCACCTGATCCTGCTGATCAGAAGTCAGGTGAGGGGCCACTCGGACACCCTCAAAGGAGCTATCTGAAGGACTGCTTGGAAACAGGTCAGGGAGAGGTTCAGCCAATAGCAGTGCTGCGATTTCAACTCTTTGGATGAAAGCCTTGAGCCTATTTACATGGAACACTTTTGGAGCCTGTCCAGGCCTTCCAAGGTCCACTAAATAGTTGACCTAACCCAGGGGCTCCACCACTGTGTAAGGGCCTGACCATTTATCCCGCAAAGCTCTAGGCCTTATGAGATTCATGATCAGGACTTGCTGACCTGGTGTGAAGTTGATGAGGGAAGCTTTCTGGTCATACCAATGTTTCACCAGGGCTCGTCCTGCCTTCAACTTATCACTAGCCAGACCCATCAGGAGTACCATCCTTTTTCTGAGCCCTAACGCTCTCACTAGTCTACTACGTTGGTAGCAATAGGGGGAGTGGGCATCTTCCATCCCTCCTTGACTATGGCTAAGGGTCCCCGCACAGGGTGACCAAACAGAAGTTCGAAGGGGCTGAAGCCAACACTCTCCTGTGGTACCTCTCGGTAGGCAAACAGTAAGCATGGTAAAAGAAGATCCCATTTTCCTCCAGAGCCCCAATCATACTTTTTAAGGTCCTGTTAAACCGTTCCACCAGACCATTGGTCTGAGGGTGGTATGCAGAAGAAAACTTGTAGGTGACCCCACATTCTTTCCACATAGCCTGCACATACTTCGACATAAAGTTGCTGCCTCTGTCAGACACAACTTCTTTAGGGAAGCCAACCCTAGTAAAGATGCAGAGTAAAGCTTTTGCGACTGACTTGGCAGTCACAGTTTTCAATGGGATGGCCTCAGGATATCTGGTGGCATGGTCGACCAATACCAGGATAAACCTATTGCCTGAGGATGTGTGGGGGTGAAAGGGACCAACTATGTCGATCCCTACCCTCTCCAATGGTACTCCCACAACTGGGAGTGGTACCAATGGAGCTTGGATTGTTGAACCACTCTTACCAAATAAATGGCAGGAGGCACAACTCCTGCAGTGACTTTCTACTTGCACCCCCATCTTGGGCCAGTAGAAGTGCATGGATAACCTTTGCTTGGTCCTCTTAATACCAAGGTGACCAGCAAGGGGCACTTCATGCGCCAGCGGCAGGAGGAAGGGTCTTACAGCAAGGGGAACTACCAACCTCCTATGGTCTCCTTCTGTAGACTCTGTGGGCTCACTATACAGGAGTCCACCTTCCCAATACCTCTGATACTTCCCAGGAGGTTCACCCTCAAGCTGGGAGCAGGCCTCTCTCCTTAAGCCTTGCAGAGATGGGCACTCATGCTGGCCTTTACGGAATTCTTCCCTGTCAGGACCACCTTCTACTAACAAATTGTTTAGTTCAGGATGGTCATTGGGCTAAAATCTTCAGGCATCACCACCTCCTCGTCAGGTCCGGGTGATTGACCAACTACCTCCACCACTGTGGTAGGCGAGTTAGGGGGAATATTTTCTTTCCCTCTTTTTGGTTTTCTGACTCCTTTAGCCTTGGGTTTCCCCTTTGGCTGGGCAGGGCATTGGTCTTGGCCAATGCTGCCCTCGTTTGAGACCTTGTGCAGGGTCTGTCAGCAGTATCTCCCACAAGCCCTAAAGCTCTGAGATCATTGTCCAACAAGACCTTTCCTGGGACACTCCTCTGAATCTCACTGGAATTCTGACTTCTGTACAATTGATAGTAAGATTTACAGGTATTACTGGGAACATGAGAGGTGGGCCGTCAGCCAACTTAGTGGGCATCAGCGTAGCTCTGGCAACTTCCTCTGGGTCTACCAAGGTAGAATCCACTACAGTTTGACTGCACCCACTATCCCTAAGAGCTGGAGTATCTACTCCATTGATCAGCACACTGTCTTTGAAGTAGTGCTTGGTGTTATCTGGAATCCTAGCATAAGCTTCTGCGACTTTAGGATCCCAGGAACCCAGGGAAACTAAAACTACCTCAGCTTCTATCCCACTGGGGAAGGAGTCTGAGGAGAAGGATGCTCCGGTAATCTCTTTTTCCTCGTAGGAGGAGAAGGCCAGATTAGCAGAATGGACCCCCAAGGTGTTGACCTTACATCTGGGATCCCCTTCACGTGGTCAGTTGCTCCACAAGCAAAACAAGATCCATTGGGTCTGTTTACATAGGGAGGCTTATTATAACCAGAGTTCGGTTTCGGAGGCTGACCTCCGCTACTCTGTGAGATCTCCTGTGCCTTACCCTTATTTTTCTTTTAGTGGCCCTTTTGGGGAGAAGATTTATCAGTTTCCCCACCCTCCTTATCTTTGGACTTTTTCCCTTCCTCCTGCTTACCAGTATGAGTCTTGTCCTTATGGGATACTCGATGTGACACCCATAAATCTGCCGCAACGCCAAGTTTCTTAGGATCTATCTCCTTTGAATCTGCCAAATGCTGCTTAAGCTCAGGGGAAGAAGATGCAAAAATATGTTCCAGCATGACAAGACTTATCATACCTTCAAAGGTAGAAACCTTATAACCTTCGACGCAGCCAGTCAAGTTTTTTAAGGATTCAGTTACATAAGATACCCAAGTACCACCTTCTTTTTTCTTATACTCTTTGAATCCTTTTAATTATTGGGCAGGAGTCTTGCCAAACTTTAAAATGAGAGTCTGCTTCAACATTGCAAAATCTGCTCTCTCAGCTTTCGACATTTCCATAATGGCACTGCAGCCAGAATGGGGCAGTCTGCTAAGTAACCAGGCAATTTTATCAGCATTGTCAACTTGTTGAACTTCAAATGCATACTCAAATGTATTCAGCCAGTCCATAATGTCATTCTTTTCCTCATACACACTGAGCAGATCTTTTGGAAATCTTGGATGAGAGGAGACCCAAGACCCATGTCCAGGACCCTTGGATCCATTGGCAACTTGAGGTTTGGCCAGTTCCAACTCGTGATCCCTGTCTTTCTGTTTTTCTGCCTGTTCGATTTTTAGTTTGGCCATATTGAACTGATGCTCCTTCTGCCTAAACAGCAGTTCTTGCTTCTTGAATTCAAATATGGCTTCCACATCAGCACTGGCAGAGGAAACATTGGACATTTCATCCTCCCTGTCCTCATGGTCGCTGTGGACCAGTGCAGCGGCAGAACTATCAGTTCTACCAGTGAGAGCAGCCCCACCTCCTTCTGCACTGTCCTCTGAAGCTATAGCGCTAAGCTGAGCTTCTTGCCAGGCCATGATTCTTTGGATCATTTCCATTTTGGTGCCTTGAGAGAAGACACCTCTCTCAGCACACATCTTTTTCAATGTTTCAGATTTAGAAGCATTTAAAGTTAACAAGGTACTTGTTTCCATACTGTTAGATAAGACTATGGCCTTTAAAAAGTTATACTACGACAATTCACTATGTGTCCTGGTAGGAATAACTTGAAATGCCTTCGCTCGTGCGCAACACTGGATACCTTCAGTCCTATCCCACCGCTGTACACCAATTTGTTAAGATGGATTTCTGAACTCGGACCTGGAGGGGCAGAGGTTCAGAAGGCCAGCCTAGTTTCTTGGAACAGGGTAACCTCTGGACAAGCCAGACCAATCAGGGTAGCGATGGTGGCGGTCAAGACTAAGTCTCAAGACTGGTGAGGGTGACTGAAAGACCTCAATGAGCACACAAAGCAAGGACACTTACAAATTACTCCAGACAGGTGTTATATTAAAAATATAGACACATTTATTACAAGGCCTTTGTAACATCGACCATAGCAAAGAATCACAATAATACTAAAGTAAACCAACACATCACAATCAATACAATATATATACAAGACCGAGGGGTCTAAGGATTTATGAGCACATAATATGTAGACCACCTAGATGGGGAGGAAAACAGGCAGTGCAAGTAATAATTAGTCCCAGTTCGACATCAGAAATACACCTAACTAGGAGGAAGTCCGAGCCCTACGAAGAGAGGAGCCTTATGCTCCAAAAGTACCTGCATGCGCTTGTGCCAATGGACAAAATAGGGTCTCTTCAAGGATCTCAGGCAGTTCAGGAAGGTGAATGAAGCGATGAAGAACAAGTCCCCACTACTCATGCAAGGCCTCCACTTGTGGGCAGAGGCAAGGTGAGAGTGGGGGATAGAGTCGCTATTTCGCAACAGCGGTAGAAAAGAAACGCGAGGGGCCACCGGTTGGGGTATGGACTACTCACCGGTCCCCGACGCAGGCAGACCCAGACTTCTCCAGTTCAGTTCACATTGCTGGCAGGTTCAGATGCGATAATCAGGACGTCTCGACACCGTGTAGATTCCGCGTAGCAGGATGCAGGGTCGAGGGTGTCCCAAACGCAGCGAACGTGAACAGGTTGTTACCACAGCAGGGCAACACAGCAACAGCGTTTACTCTTGTCGGGGCGCACTCGTCTCACTTCAGACATGGGAATGGCAAGTGTACGAAATTCGGTGTGCGGGTGCCGTGGACGCAGAGCAAGCAGTAGACCAAAACGTCCTGCGTAAGCTGGTCAGACCACTGGATGGCCCAGGGACACTTCCGAAGAGGCTTACTTGCAGGGTTTGATGAAGGTGCCGGGAATAGTTGATCCCACTATTCCAATGGGTTGAAGCGCCTTCGCAGACCTTCTAGGACGATCAGATGCAGAGGGGTCTCGCAGAACGACAGCGGCTCAGGGTGCCAAACCTTCAGTGGGTCACCAGCGGTTCCTCGACTCTGCTTCTTGTTGCAGGAGTCTTGGCTCCTTATCCCTTGTTCGGTGTGAACTCAGGAAATCGACATGGTAGTGGTGTTTCAGCCTCCTCTTATCCAAAGTTCCCTTCTCGCCAAAACGGAGAGGACCCAATGGGAGATGTGCTCACAAACACTCACACCATACGTGGACCTATCATGGACCACGGTGGTCCCAGGCATTCAGGACACTCCAGACTCTCTGGCACCCAGGATGTGTATTGGGAACACACACAAGGCATGCAGAAGCCCGCAAAAGCTTTGCGTTTCGCGGGAAAGTGCATGACCAAATACGGACTGACCCTGGTCGGTTCGACCTGGGGAAGGTGAAGGGGCAAGACGGTCAGCGGACAGGACAAAGAACCTCGTGGCATGGCCATTTTGGGAGCAAGGCCACCTAATAGTGCCAAACGCAGTAAGTGCGGATAACATGGCAAACAAGGGTTCAAAACACAAGAAAAACGATAGCTGCCACCAGTCCTGTCCGTGACACACTTGCACAGTTCATAATAAGTCCAGCGAGAGTTTCTAGGGCCTTCGGAATGACTAGAGACCCAAGAGCGCGGTAAAGTAAATTACAGTGCACTCTTGTTTCATGTTGCACAAAAGCTGCAACATGAGGAAAGGACTAAGGGAAACAAAGTCTCCCAGTACTGACTGTCTTAAGGGCATGCCAGTTTCCCCATAAGAATTGAGCGAAAGCCGAGAGGAGTGCAGCGGAAGGCTGCGCTTCCCTGTCAAAGTCTAGATCAGGGTGTAAAACAGCAGCAAACAGTTTGGGGGTTGCGACGTGGAGGGAAAATTACATACAATCATGAAATCTTTACTAACTCCGCCCACAGCCAATACGAACACCCAAACAAACACACCTGCTGTTTAAGGCAGGGTTCAGTGTAGTGCACTGAAGTGTATGTTTAAACTTCTTCCTACACTTTTATTTTAAAAGTAAACTATTCTGGAACAGTTTCATTTTAAAATAAAAATATAGGAACGGAAAAACGTAAAAATAAAAAGTAGAGGAGCACCGCTCCCACCCACTTCGACCATTGGTCATAGGGCTCACCCCAGCCAATGACATGGAGGCCACCAGCCTAGGGTCTTCCATGTCATGGGGTGGTGGAGCCCTCCAACTTCAAAAAGAAAGTTTATTTTTGTAGTCACTGTGCCTTCATAAAGAAATAATTTAAAAAAGACCCTTTTTTTCTTTTGCATTTTTTTTTCTCCAAGTGCGGCCCCCTCCCAGGACATGTTCTGTTGGGGCCCTGGCACCGTGGAGGCTGCAGGGGCCCCGTTACACCAGTGTGCTCACTATCCCAGACTACCTGCTTTCTATTGAGTGCCAGGGCTAGGAGTATGTACCTCTTTTGCCCTCCCATAAAGACGTATCTGCCCCACCCCCAGGTGGTATCCATAATTAGAAGATGCCCCTGAAGAGTCCTGCGGCCTCTCATTAAACCTATTTTATATTCATGTCTCATTTCATTGCCTCACTCTCTCCATCTTGATCCTTTTTTGCAGGATTCCCAGTCCTTCCTGGCAGCGAATTCTTCAGGAACCTCGAGCGCAGGATTCCTGGAGGCCCGACGATGAACTCGTTTTATGCAGCCTACTTGGGGGTTTCTACCTGAATCTAACGCTCACGCAATTCTTTAGTAGCTTAAGTAGTCGGTTTGAGTTTCGATTAAAGTCAGAAAAGGCGCAATGTAAAATTGTAGAGGATCACAATAGCATAAGTATTCAGTGAATTCTGATTGTCCGAGAGTGGTCTGCAGTGCTTATATTTTCAATCTGTAGCCAATCGGCGTGCAGCATACAGTAGGCTCTGCCCACCTTGCGCTTGGATAATCCAAAACCTGTATTAATCAAATAATAAAAACATAACTACTGCTTTGCGATGATTTTGTGGTCCTTTGTAAGGTTGTCCAGTAGACTTGATACTCAGAAGAGTGCACTCTTCGTAATGGCTGCCAATGGCAGTGGCTGTGCGTGCACTGACTGTGTCATTTTAGGGACAGGTGCTTAGTGTGCATTAATTTCGTCTTTCACTGTAACCCCCATCCCCCACTGCCACCACCGTCATTATGGGGCATTTAATATTGAAGAATTTACAGGCAAAATGGCTTGCCCCAGATATGTTCCCCCATCGGCTATTCCATGTATTATGGCATATATACCGTGACACCACACATATGTGCATTCACCACACGGATATGGTGACATGGCATGTGGCAATGCATGCTGTTTCGGAGATTAATGGTTTCTGCCCTGTGTTGCTGTATCCACGGAGACCAAACAAAATTTGACAAATGGTATTGCCGATTGGGACACAGGTCATGATAGTGGAACAAAGGTTGCGATAGTGGCATACACCTTTGCACGTTTACAGCTCATGGGATTGTGCATGTATGCGGCTGCTCCTCCGAACATCTCTTTTCACTGTGGATTGTATCCGGAATGTCCCACAAATAAGCCCCACATCCTGAGGTTGTGTTGCTCTTGCTATTGCTATAGCTTCTTGTAAAGCGCTAACGGCAGACGTATCAAAGCGCATACTCACTAGTATGGTGGAAATCATTAGCAAAATTAGATGATTAGATTAAAAGAAGGGTTTTTAAGACCTGGGCTACCTAAAGGGTTATGCGGGGCAGGTAGTCTGGTATTTACCCCCGAGAGAGCTTAGACTTTACATGAAACAATTCCCCTCAGCCAAGCTTAGAGACTGGTACCTCAAATTTAGATTGGATTGTCTGCCGACCCTTGATCGGGTAGGGCCTAAATTGGGGATTCTGCTGGAGCATAGACTCTACAGACTGTCTGGTGGGGAACTGTAGTCGCTGCAACATCTGGTGGTGTATTGTCCCAGGGTATTGAAGGAGAGAATTGCTTCAATTAACCCCCTTCATTAATTCCCAGACAGGTCTCATAGCATCTGACTTATGGCATAGACTTAAAACCACCGCCCACCGGTCCCTTACTCTGGCCCTGGTAAAGGTCTTGATCCTTACCTTCTCCAGCCTGGAGGAGGTGATGGAAAGGGCCCTCTTAGAGGCAGAGGCACCGCCGGTCCCTTACTCTGGCACTGGTAAAGGTCTTGATCCTTACCTTCTCCAGCCTGGAGGAGGTGATGGAAGGGAGAGGCACCGTTGGGCGTGGGTTCGGCCCCTACACACCTGGAGCGTTATGCCCTTGGTTCCTGGGCGGGACTGTTGAAGGGGAGGGTTGTGGAGTGCATTTCCCAAGGTGAGCGAGAATAGCATTAGCCAGCGACACAAAGACAAACATGAGATTATGTGTGTGGTGAGGGAGAATCTAGAGATGCTGATTTCTGATTTAAGTGTATTTTCTTTCTTTTAATTATATTAATAATTAATTATATTAACATGTCTCACGTTGAGAATGAGAATATTTTGTAAAAGTACCTTGTTTACTGAAAACATTTATCTTTTTAATAAAAAAGAAGGGTTTTTAATTGCTTCCTGAAGGACATAAAGTTGAGACTAGTATGTAAATTGGGAGGAAGGGCGTTCCAGTGCTTCACCACCTGGACGCAGAACTAGCTCCCCAGGGCTCTGGACCGTTTGAAACATTGAACCACTAACGAGGAGGCATGTCATGAAGGTAGATTATGAACAGGAGAGAGAGAGTAACTCTGAAATAAGTGTGATAGATAACCACATCTTTAAAAACAAGAGTGAGGAGCTTGAGTCTAATTCTGTTTGCAACAGACAACCAGTGAAGAGAGAAGGCAGAATGTGGGATCTGTGGGGTAGTCCCAGAACAGTGCGTGCCCGAGTATTCCGTGTTACCTTTGTCTACCACATTTCTAGGGGTCACCTTGCAGCAGTGAGTTGCCGTAATAATCACGCAAACTGATGACGGCTCATGCAATATCTGCAGCATGCTCTTCCGAGATATACGGTCTAATTTGACATAGTTTATTATAGAAACTAGTTGCACTGATGACTTTACATGTTTCATCATAGAGAAATCTAGATCAAAATACAAACCCAGGTTTTCCACAAATGGTGATAGTTTAACATTCGCTTTGTCAAGCAGAAGCTACTTGTTGGGGTATGTAAACGTACCAGATACAAATGGATTAGGGCAAACTGAGCCAATTCTGATCCATCCATCCTTCAATGAAATCCAGTGAATAATTCATATTAACATGTACTGAGACACTGTTTTGTGGGGAAATGCCGAAGATGTGCGCGGTGTCATCGGCATAGTTCTGAAAGGTGATATCGTTATGCTGAAGCCAGTCAAGCAGTGGCTTTAAATAGGTGCTAGAAAGCAGAAGGGATAAACACACTCCTTGCGGCACTCCACAGTCTAGCTTAACAGTTTAAGATTCAGTCTGATTGATCCTGACAGAGGCCGTTCAGTCGGTTAAGAATGAAGAAACCCAACATAAAGCATATATACTGATATATTGGCAGCGGCTTTTCACCTCTCTAACAGGGTGGAGTGATTCAGGCTATCAAAGCCGATAAATCAAGCACAAGCGAAAGCATCGATGAACCCGGATCCATGATGTGTAAAATATGATCTTCTACGTAAAGTAATGACGCTTCAGTACTACGGCCGGGTCTGAAGCCTGAATGGAAATTGAGTAGTAGGGAATTGTTCTTGAAGCTCATTGGAGACTACTTTGTTGATGATTTTAAGCAAAATGGGAACGTTGGGAATGGCTCTATAATTCTCAACTTCACGTGGGTCTAGGGATTTGTTTTTAATCAGTGCAGCAACCCTGGTGTGTTTTTTAGGTCTTTAGGTATGGCTCAGTCAGATATTGATTCATTGATAAGGTGCGTAATGAAAGGAGTAGCGATAGGGCTGCACATTTCATTACTACTGGACGGGCAGGGATCGCCAGGACAGGTGGTTGAGTTTATTGAAGAGAAGCTGCCACCAGTTTGTTCTCAACTGGTTTATAGGTGAACAGGGGGATTGAGCTCACATTACAACATTTACCACAGGAAGCATTACTCGAGATTGCGGAATCAGACCTGAGTTCGAGGGCAATGACCTTGCGAATATTTGATGTTTTTATTTTGAAAAGCAAGGGCCAAGGAGTCACACCATCGAGAAGAGTCAGGAGTCGCCTTTATGCATGCTTTGTGGTTACACAGTTGTTGTAAAATCTTAAATTACTTTTTAGGTCCATTGGAGGAGCTCTCAATTTGCTCTCTGTAAAATGGATGAATGGCCATAATAAAAAGGCGGGTTTATATTGATTCCACCTGTTCTTTAAGACGAGATTAGCCGGGGAAGGACCTCCCGACCATGCCTGATCAAATGCTGAGATGGTGGTTTTGATTGGTATTAGATAGGGTGGGGGGTCATACCATTTTTATAGGATACATTTGTGAGCAACACCCAGTCTAAGGTGCGACCTTTGTTGTGCACGGCACTGTTCACAGTTTGGATGAAGTGAAGGCATTCAGTTATTGAAACTAGGTCGCTGCATGTTATGTCACAGGGGTCCTTAAATCCCAGATTGAAATCCCCCATTATGATAATTTGACCTTCGAGTGTGGTTCTGGATAGAATAAGATCAAACAGCTGTGAAAATAAATCAGATGGTGTTGATGGAGGCCTGTTTAGAATTAA
Organism: Ambystoma mexicanum; assembly: GCF_040938575.1. Lineage (NCBI taxonomy): Eukaryota > Metazoa > Chordata > Amphibia > Caudata > Ambystomatidae > Ambystoma > Ambystoma mexicanum. Next base: position 90,414,864 of record NC_090927.1, read on the forward strand.
GCAGTGCAATGCTTGTGTGTTATCCATAAAAATGTTAATGCTTAGGATTTTACAACCACTCATTTTCAGGCAGCCAATGGGTTGAATTTTAAGACAGGATCTATAAATGAGGACAACATCCCCGCCCCTGCCGTCGGGTTGATCTACATGCAAGATGTGAAATCTGCTGGGGTGGCCAGGTCAACTGCGGGGTAGGAATGTTCTTGTAGCGAAGGTTCGGTAACAGCTAACAAGTCCAATTTACTGGAGAAAATGGTGCTGACGATTTCTAATGCATGCGCTGGAAGCAAGCAAACATTTAAAAGGACGCATATTAAGTGATTCGTTTTCCGCGAATATTGGGTTCTGTTACCTTAGGACCATTGAGCACATTCACTGCCCGTTTCTTTTGTCAATTGGATTATATCCAAGGAATTATTTATGAAGTTCAGAAGCATCCTTATGGCACTTGGGATCCTCTGAGGAACAATGCAAGCAGGTGAAAGGGTTTATTGGGGAGGGGGTGGAGAGTTAAAGCCATAAGGGAGTCAGGTTCCCTTTGGCTCCAGAAGGCGAGGGAAGAGATTGATGAAACAGCTGAACTCGATGGGCGGTTGTTACACCTTGAAGGGGAACAAGGCTTGACCATCTTGGCAAGCAGTCGGAGACCCTGGACACCAGAATCGGTAAATCTTTCTTTGTAAGGCTGCATGGAAGGGGACCACAGGATCCTCCGGTGGACCTTTGTCTAATATGTCTGTCAGGTCATCCTGTTCAAAAACAGGTGAAGGCGCAGACCAACCCATGAATTCAATAATCCTTGCCATCAGGGTTCTATAGGGTGTTTCGGCATGTTCCCCTGGGTCTGGTTTGACAAATTCCACTTCTGGGGAAGTGTCCAGCCCACTTGCCTCATGTAATGATTCCTGTAGGTCTTTCAACCTTCTTTCCTCAGAGGTAAAATCCTCTGAAACAGGTGGTGTGGTCCTCTGCAACCCGAAGGGTCTTTCCTGGTCAGAATCCTCCCCTTCTTCATAGACTGAAGATAATCCGGGGTACTCTGACCTCGGAAATGGTGTAAAACCCATTTCTAAGGCAGAAGGAGCCAAACTCGTCATTATTGGGCGAGAAAACGTCGATGCCGATGTGAAAGGCTTCGAAGGCGCCGAGAAAGGCGTCGAGAAAATTGGAAGAGGCCTCGAAGAACCCGAGAGGATCGGGATCCTACTCGAGGATGTCGACAACGTTCTCGGTGTCGTGCCGGAGGCTCTTGGTATAACCGTTGGCTGTGAAGTAGCCATGGTTTTCTCTTTTATCAGCGTCGATGTCGGCGTCAACGATGGCGTCGATTCGATCGACCAATGCGTCGAAGAACCCTTCGACAACGGCTTTGATGGCACCGATCCATGCGTCGAAGGGATCTTCGACGACGGCGGCGCAGATGGTGCCGTCTTACCCGATGGCCTGTGGCGCTCTCAGGTGGACTCTTTCACCGGGTGCAACGACTCGCGGCGTTTCGATTTTTTGGGTTTTTCACCCAGGGTATCACCCTCAGCTGTCTTTAAGGGGGTCGAGGCTGCTTTCTCGACGACGGTTAGCATTTTCTCCCTGAATTCCTCCCACGGAGCCTGAGAGCTGTGTTTTGTGGGGCAGGATACCATTTCTGGGGAAATAGAAGATGACGAGGAAGGGGATCTTCAACGTCTCTTCTATGAGTGTCTAGATCTCGACGAGTGGTGGGAGCTACTTCGAGACCTAGAATGGGAATGCTTTCGACGGCAAGGAGACGAATGCCTCGACTCGGCCGAAGAAACTTTCAAGGAGGTTTTGACTGACTTACCTCTCTCGAGCTTATCCTTGTGCTCCTTCATGGCTTTCGCCGTCATGGACATGCAGTCTTCACACTCCGAACAATGGTGCTCGACTCCCAAGCACCACAAGCAGATCCTGTGAGGATCCGTTATCGACATTTTCTTTCCGCAGTCTCGACATTTTTTGAAGCCGGACCGCGGAGTCCTCGGTTCGGATAAGAAGCCATCGAGAACAAGTTGGTTTTATCGAGTAAATATAAGCGGTTTATCTGACTGAACTGAGCAACGATATTCCGAGGTCCCACGAAGCGCGGAAAAACGGAACTGAGCAACGGACGCCGCGCGTGGCTATTTATGGGCATGGTGACGTCGGCGCCGATAGGGTGGCTGTCGAGGGACATCGACTCGGCAGATGACGACGTGCAGCGCCCTCTACAGAGAAATAATTTCTGATGCCAGCAAGCTGGAGACGAATTATCAAAGATAGGGAATACGTCGGAGGACACAATCCCTTAAAACTAAAATTACTCCGTACTGAAAAACAAAAAATGGAATCTCGCTGGAAATCCTCCCCCACACCTGAAAATAAAACAAACCTTGCCATCATCACTTCAAATACAAATACAAGATAACTCAGACTAAAAAAGAAACCTACAATGACAGAATTGCCCAGGCCAGCTCCAGCACTAAAGAATTATTCAACATCCTAAGAGAACTAGAGAACCCAAACCCACTGCCAGACACATGCAGCAAGGATAAGGCCTGGTGCACCAGTATACAAAATGCCCTATCCAACAAAATTAAAGGACTTCAGACCAAAATAGCTGACAAAGGGTCACAACTTGCAGTCAACACTCCTACACCACCCTCTACCGCACACATTAATTCAGGATTCATGTTTAAAAAAGTCACCATACCCGAAGTTCAAAAAATCGTTGCCTCTCTTAAACCATCTAATTGTAAGGGCGATAGCTGTACGGCTCAGATTATAAAAGACGAAGCTAGAAACCTAGCCCCATTCATCATAAACTCAAACTCCTCCTTCTCTAGTAACTCTGTCCCAAGCAACCTCAAACAGTCCTGGGTTCTACTGCTACTAAAGAAACATACACTCGACCCGAATATACCCACTAACTATAGACCTATTACGACAGTCCCCTTTTTATTGAAAATCTTGGATAGAATTGCCTATCTGTAAATTCAAGACTATCTTAAAACTCACAAATTACTCAGAATCCAGCAATCTGGCTTCAGACCTCAGCATGGCACAGAAACCGCCCTTGTTGACCTTCAAAGCCAGATTGATGAACTGAAAGATAAAGGCAAGATGGCCATCCTACTCCTACTGGACCTCTCAGCGGCTTTTGATCTGGTGGACCATACAATACTTTCCGAACACCTATCATCAGCAGCTCATTTCTCCAACTCTGCAGTCACATGGATCCAATCTTTCCTTGCAATCAGAACAATGCGTGTATTCTCACCCTCAGCAACTGCCAATCCCATTCCCATCACCTGCGTAGTCCCTCAAGGATCCTGCGTTTCGCCCACTTTGTACAACATTTTTACAAAGCCACTATTTGACAAACTGGACCGTCTGGGTGTCACCTACAAAAACTATGCGGATGACACCCAGATACTCCTACCTATCAGGAACTTATGATATAGACGTCGCTCGGATCGATGAGGTCTACATCATCATTCAGGCATGGATGGCCACACATGGCCTCTGCCTGAATGATGATAAAACAGCGTTGCTCCTAGTTGGCTCACCTAACAACCTTCTCAAACTAAGTCCTCACTATTCAAGCATATATATCGAAGGGAATAGTATACCAGTAGCCAAACATGTAAAAACATTAGGTTTTTACTTCGATGCCCAGTCTAACTTAACCAAACAGGTGAACATGACCTAATCTGCCACTGCCTACACCGGCAAGCTGACCTCTACTATCTCCCACCAGTTGCCTTACATTGGTGAGAGCGCTCATACAATCCAAACTGGATTACTGTAACAGTCTCTACCTAGGTGCCAATAAAGCCATCTTAAATACATTGCAGATCATGCAAAACAATGCGCTTAGAGCAGCGCTAAATATCTCCAAAAGAGAGCACATATCAGAAACCAGAAAGCAACACAAGTGGCTCTCTCTACATGATAAAATTGATCTAAAAACAATCTGCCTCACTCACAAAGCACTCAACTTTCAACCCCCTCCATATCTCACAGACAAGTTTTCATGGAAAGTGTCCAATAGATTCACCAGATCATCCAACATACCATGTCTGGCGGTGCCCAGATAGAACCTAAAAAGAGCCGGTGGCACTAGCTTCCCGGGACTAGCCGCCCAGCTCTGGAACACTCTTCCTCAGAACATTCAATCTATTCAAGTATTTGACAAATTCAGAAGCCATGTTATCACATGGTTACTCAACAAAACATAAACGCCACGGCTATTAGCCACCATCGACCCTATGGTGGGACTGCATAATTTGTTCATACATCCCCTGTACTATTACTATGACCCAATGCTATGACTGTATAATATTTATAATATGTATATATCTCCTGTTGTAACCTCACCTTAACTGTTTATATGCCATGTAACCATTAATCTTTTACCAGCGCCCAATTACCTTCGGGTTAGGTGGGCGTTATAAATAAAATAAACAAAAAACACCTAAGAAGCAAGAGACATGCATACATACACACTCAACCACCTGTACATACCGCAACCACCTGTACATACCGCAGCTTCCAAAACAATTCCTTCCAACAATGCTCCCGCACAAACCATGTAACCGTCCTCAGCCAGTGGGACAATCTGCATAATAAAATGCCACTACCTTTACTCTACCACAAAGGGATAGACAACCACTGAACAAAGGCTACCACAACCAAACTATTCAACAACCTCAGGCTTCCAGCCCCAAACCACACAACTGAGGCAAAGCCATGCCGTACTAGCATGAAAAGTGTGCCCCGCCGCAAAGCACAATGTCATGCCACTTACCAGCCATCCTGTGCAGCCTCTGGGGGGTTTGCAGGGTCACGTGCAGGAGCCTGTACCCACGTTGGCGTTATTCCTGCTCCGGTACCCCACAGGGTTCCATTCACCTGGGCGCCACCATTGTCCCGAGGCTGTGCATGTGCTGAAAGCAGTGTTCAGTGTTTCATGCATGGGCCGTCCTGAGGGCTACGCGGTTGCTTCCGCTTGCCCTCCACACCTCGCTTTTGCCCCGCAGCCCTATTTCTGGTTTTTTAACCCCACTTTGCTTGTAAAAAAAATGTTTAGGGTGTATTTTTTCAGAGAGCATCATATGTGATGCTTGCGCCCTCCAACGGATTTTTTTGATGATAGATGGAAAATCATAAACACATACTGGCCCAAAGCCTAACATGATTCTAAACAACAACAAAAAACCTTAGTCTGGTGTAAACACAATGTAAAATCACTTTTTTATACAAAATTCACATTTTTTTCACTTTTTTCAGTAAATTCATACGTTTGATGATTTTTACAAAAAGGTCTCATTTAAAAGCACTAGACATGAGGCTAGAGAAACAATAATGCTAGTGAGCTCACAGATGAATTTTCAGCATTCTAAGTGTTTCCTTCGCCAAGAAAAACACATGTTTATGTCTTTGTGTTGAAGGGCTTTTTCGGTCCAATGCCATGGAACTCTGTGCCTCACCTGCCCCACCACAAAACGCCCACAGTGCTGGGCTCCACTCCTCACTCCTGCACACATCTCTAGGACAGCCGCCTCTGCCCCACCACATGACGCCCCCAGTGCTGGGTTACACTCCTCACTCCCTGCACGCATTTCTAGGACAGTCTCATCTGCTCCACCACATGATGCCCACAGCGCTAGGTTCCACTCTTCACTCCCTGCACGAATCTCTAGGACAGTCTCATCTGCCCCACCACATGACGCCCGCAGCACTGGGTTCCACTCCTCACTCCATCCACGCACCTCTAGTACAGCCTTACCTGCTCCACTACATGACGCCTGCAGCGCTTTGTTCCACTCCACACTCCCTGCACGCATCTCTAGGACAGCCTCGCCTGCCCCACCACATGACGGCAGCAGCGCTGGGCTCCACTCCTCACTCCCTGCACGTATCTCTAGGACAGCCTCATCTGCCCCACCGCATGACACCCTCAGCGCTGGGTTCCACTCCTCACTCCCTGCACGCATCTCTAGGACAGCCTCATCTGCCCCAGCAAATGACGCCTGCATCTCTAGGACAGCCTCACCTGCCCCACCACATGATGCCCGCAGCGCTGGGTTCCACTCCTCACTCCCTTCAGGCATCTCTAGGACAGCCTCACCTGCCCCACCACATGATGCCGGTAGCGCTGGGTTCCACTCATCACTCCCTGCACGCATCTCTAGGATAGCCTCACCTGCCCCACCACATGACGCCATCAGCGCTGGGTTCCACTCCTCACTCCCTGCATGCATCTTTAGGACAGCCTCACCTGCCCCGCCACATGACGCCCACAGTGCTGGGTTGAACTCCTCACTCCCTGCAGGCATCTCTAGGACAGCCTCATCTGCCCCAGCACATGATGTCTGCATCTCTAGGACAGCCTCACCTGCCCCACCACATTACGCCAGCAGCGCTGGGTTCCACTCCTCACTCCCTGCACACATCTGTAGGACAGCCTCACCTGCCCCACCACATGATGCCCGCAGCGCTGGGTTCCACTCCTCACTCCCTGCATGCATCTCTAGGACAGCCTCATCTGCCCTATCACATGACACCCGCAGCGCTGCTCACTCCCTGTACGCATCTCTAGGACGGCCTCACCTGCCCCACCACATGACGGTTGCAGCGCTGGGTTCCACTCCTCACTCCCTGCACGCATCTCTAGGACGGCCTCACCTGCTCCACAACATGAGACCCGCAGCACTGGGTTCCACTCCTGACTCCCTGCATGCATCTCTAGGACAGCCTCACCTGCCCCACCACATGATGCCTGCAGTGCTGGGTTCCACTCCTCACTGCCTCTACGCATCTCTAGGACAGCCTCACCTCCCCCACAACATGACGCCTCACCTGCCCCACCACATGACGCCAGCAGCGGTGGGTTCCACTCCTCACTCCCTGCATGCATCTGTAGGACAGCTTCACCTGCCCCACCATATGACGCCCGCAGCGCTGGGTTCCATTCTTCACTCCCTGCAGGCATCTCTAGGACAGCCTCATCTGCCCCACCACATGATGCCCGCAGCGCTGGGTTCCATTTCTCACCCCCTGCAAGCATCTCTAGGACAGTCTCACCTGCCCCACAACATGACGCCTCACTTGCCCCACCACATGACGCCAGCAGCGGTGGGTTCCACTCCTCACTCCCTGCATGCATCTGTAGGACAGCCTCACCTGCCCCACCACATGACGCCCGCGGCGTTGGGTTCCACTCCTCACTCCCTGCAGACATCTCTAGGACAGTCTCACCTGCCCAACCACATGACGCCCGCAGCGCTGGGTTCCACTCCTCACTCCCCGCAGGCATCTCTAGGACACCCTCACCTGCCCCACCACATGATGCCCACAGCACTGGGTTCCACTCCTCACTCCCTGCCCGCAAATTTAGGACAGCCTCATCTGCCCGACTGCATGATGCCCGCAGCGCTGGGTTCCCCTCCTCACTCCCTGCATGCATCTCTAGGACAGCCTCATCTGCCCTTTCACATCATGCCCGCAGCGCTGGGTTCCACTCCTCACTCCCTGCATGCATCTCTAGGACGGCCTCACGTGCCCCACCACATGACGCCCGCAGCGCTGGGTTCCACTCCTCACTCCCTGCAGGCCTCACTAAGATAGCCTCACCTGCCCCATCACATGACGCCCGCAGTGCTGGGTTCCAGTCCTCACTCCCTGCACATATCTCTAGGACAGCCTCCTCTGCCCCACCACATGACGCCCGCAGTGCTGGGCTCCACTCCTCACTCCCTGCACACATCTCTAGGACAGCCTCCTTTGCCCCACCACATGACGCCCGCAGTGCTGGGTTCCACTCCTCACTCCCTGCACGCATCTCTAGAACAGCCCCACCTGCCCCACCACATGACACCCGCAGCGCTGCTCACTCCCTGCACGCATCTCTAGAACAGCCTCACCTGCCCCACCACATGACGCCCGCAGTGCTGGTTTCCACTCTTCACTTCCTGCAAGTATCGCTAGGACGGCCTCACCTGCCCCACCACATGAAGCCCGCAGCGCTGGGTTCCACTCCTTACTCACTGCATGCATCTCTAGGACAGCCTGACCTGCCCCACCACATGAAGCCTGCAGCGCTGGACTCCACGCCTCACTCCCTGCACGCATCTCTAGGAAAGCCTCATCTGCCCCACCACATGACGCCCCCAGCGCTGGGTTCCACTCCTCACTCCCTGCATGCATCTCTAGGACAGCCTCATCTGCCCCACCACATGACGCCCGCAGTGCTGGGTTCCACTCTTCACTCCCTGCAAGCATCTCTAGGACAGCCTCACCTGCCCCACAACATGACGCCTCACCTGCCCCACCACATGATGCCAGCAGCGCTGAGTTCCACTCCTCACTCCCTGCATGCATCTGTAGGACAGCCTCACCTGCCCCACCACATGACGCCTGCGGCGCTGGGTTCCATTCCTCACTCCCTGCAAGCATCTATAGGACAGCCTCACCTACCCCACAACATGACGCCTCACTTGCCCCACCACATGACGCCAGCAGCGCTGGGTTCCACTCCTCACTCCCTGCATGCATCTGTAGGACAGCCTCACCTGCCCCACCACATGACGCCCGCGGCGCTGGGTTCCACTCCTCTCTCCCTGCAAAAATCTCTAGGACAGTCTCACCAGCCCAACCACATGACGCCCGCAGCGCTGGGTTCCACTCCTCACTCCCCGCAGGCATCTCTAGGACAGCCTCACCTGCCCCACCACATGATGCCCGCAGCGCTGGGTTCCACTCCTCACTCCCTGCACGCATCTCTAGGACTGCCTCACCTGCCCCACCACATGACGCCCGCAGCGCTGGGTTCCACTCCTCACTCCCTGCACGCATCTCTAGAACAGCCTCACCTGCCCCACCACATGACGCCCGCGGCGCTGGGTTCCACTCCTCTCTCCCTGCAAACATCTCTAGGACAGTCTCACCAGCCCAACCACATGACGCCCGCAGCGCAGGGTTCCACTCCTCACTCCCCGCAGGCATCTCTAGGACAGCCTCACCTGCCCCACCACATGATGCCCGCAGCACTGGGTTCCACTCCTCACTCCCTGCACGCATCTCTAGGACTGCCTCACCTGCCCCACCACATGACGCCCGCAGCGCTGGGTTCCACTCCTCACTCCCTGCACGCATCTCTAGAACAGCCTCACCTGCCCCACCACATGACACCCGCAGCGCTGCTCACTCCCTGCACGCATTTCTAGGATGGTCTCACCTGCCCGACCACATGACGGTCGCAGCGCTGGGTTCCACTCCTCACTCCCTGCATGGATGTCTAGAACAGCCTCACCTGCCCCACCACATGATGCCCGCAGCGCTGGGTTCCACTCCTCACTCCCTGCACGCATCTCTAGGACTGCCTCACCTGCCCCACCACATGACGCCCGCAGCGCTGGGTTCCACTCCTCACTCCCTGCACGCATCTCTAGAACAGCCTCACCTGCCCCACCACATGACGCCCGCGGCGCTGGGTTCCACTCCTCTCTCCCTGCAAACATCTCTAGGACAGTCTCACCAGCCCAACCACATGACGCCCGCAGCGCAGGGTTCCACTCCTCACTCCCCGCAGGCATCTCTAGGACAGCCTCACCTGCCCCACCACATGATGCCCGCAGCGCTGGGTTCCACTCCTCACTCCCTGCACGCATCTCTAGGACTGCCTCACCTGCCCCACCACATGACGCCCGCAGCGCTGGGTTCCACTCCTCACTCCCTGCACGCATCTCTAGAACAGCCTCACCTGCCCCACCACATGACACCCGCAGCGCTGCTCACTCCCTGCACGCATTTCTAGGATGGCCTCACCTGCCCGACCACATGACGGTCGCAGCGCTGGGTTCCACTCCTCACTCCCTGCATGGATGTCTAGAACAGCCTCACCTGCCCCACCACATGACGCCCGCAGCGCTGGGTTCCACTCCTCACTCCCTGCATGCATCTCTAGGACAGCCTCATCTGCCGCCATCACATGACCCCCGCAGCGCTGGGTTACACTCCTCACTCACGGCACGCATCTCTAGGACAGCCTCACCTGCCCCACCACATGACGCCCGCAGCGCTGGGTTCCACTTCTCACTCCCTGCACGCATCTCTAGGACGGCCTCACCTGCCCCACAACATGACGGCCGCAGGGCTGGGTTCCACTCCTTACTCACTGCATGCATCTCTAGAACAGCCTCATCTGCCCCACCACATGATGCCCGCGGCGCTGTGTTCCACTCCTCACTACCTGCACGCATCTCTAGGACAGCCTCACCTGCCCCCCACATGAAGCCCGCAGTGCTGGGTTCCACTCCTCACTCCCTGCACGCATTTGTATTTTGTATTTTGTTTATTTGTAACGCGCACCATCAGGCCCAAGGGCATCCGGGCGCTACTTAGGTTAATATACATACAGGTAGTCTACACACATGGTTATAAACATAATATACATACATGATTATATACAAGTGAATGTGCAAACATGACTATACACAAACTAACAGTAGAAGTTAGCAGATAGGCCTAGAGGCAGAGGTGCCTTAGTTCTGATCAAGAAGCCAGAGTTTGGTTTTTAGCTTGAAAGTGTTCAAAGAGTTTTCAGATCTGATGGTGACAGGGAGGGTATTCCACAGCTTGGAGGCAAGGACAGGGAAGCTCGTACCCCCCGCTTTTTGCAGTTTGAACCTAGGGATAGAGAGGCTATGAAGCTGAGCAATTCTTTGCGGTCGGGTGGAGGAGTGGACGGAGAGCCTGTTGCAAAGGTAGGGGGGGCCTTGCTGGCTAGGCATTTGTGCGTGGGATGAAAGTGTTTTCAGTGCAATTCTTTGCTCGACAGGTAGCCAGTGTAGGTTGGATCTAGATTCGGAGATGTGGTGGTTTCTGGGAATGTTTAAGGCTGCCCTAATGGCATTGTTCTGGGTGATTTGAAGTTTATTCAGATTCCCTTGGCTGGTCCCTAGATATAGGGCGCTACAATAGTCAATCTTAGACATAATGAGCGTTCTGGCTAAGGTGACCCTGTTCGGGGTGGTCAGGAACGGTCTGCAAGCTACAATGAGTTTGCACGTGTATGCCGACGCTGATCTGACAGTATTAGTTTGTCGGGTCAAGGAGAGGGTGGCGTCCAAGTAAAAACCTAATGTTTTAGTGTCTTTGGAGACTTTGATGGTATTACCATCTATGAAGAATGACTGGTAGAAGGATCTAGCTTGCCAAGACGTTGCGGTGAGCCGAGGATGATAAGCTCTGTCTTCTCTTCATTGAGACATTATTCCTGTTGGGCCATCCAGGCCTGGATGACCAGATAAACGTTATTCAGGGCCTTAGTGTCAACTAGATAGTCGCCAGTGATGGGGATGAGTATCTGGGTGTCGTCAGCATATTTAGTATATGAGACACCCAGATAATCAAGTACATCAAAGAGCGGCTTAGTGAAAACATTATAAAGTGTTGGTGACACACAAGATCCTTGTGGAACGCCACAGTGAATAGGAGCAGGGTCAGCGGCTGCAGATGGTGAGAAGACCCTCATGGATCTGTTGCTCAGGAAGGATTTGATCCAAGCCGAGGCGGAGTCCGAGAAATGGGCAGCAGAGTGGAGGTGCAGGCATAGGATTTGGTGATTGACCAAATCAAAAGCCGCAGAAAGGTCTAGGAGAAGAAGCATAGCTAGTTTTCCATTATCTTTCAAGATCTCAATTTGGGTTTTTAAATCTATCAAAGCCGTTTCTGTCCCATGTCTAGGGCGAAATCCAGATTGCCGTGAGCCAAGGAGATTATTAGATTCAAGTGGTCTTGGAACTGCAGGTATGCTGCGCCATCCAGAATCTTAAGCAGGAATGGGAGTGTGGTTATGGGTCTAAAATTAGTGGGTATGCTAGGGTCTAAAGTTGGTTTTTTGAGCAGTGGGATCACCCAAGCGTCTTTGAGGTTGTCAGGGACTGTACCAGTTTTAAAAGAGGAGTTAATGAAAGCTGTGATGAATGGGGCCAGGTCATGGGCCGAGTCCTTGACGATAGCAGCAGGGCACGGATCACCTTGGCAGTTTGCAGGTTTGATTCTCGTGATGATTTCTTCTACCTCAGCGATGGTGAGAGAGGAGAAGGCAAACGGTTTGATATTAGGGGAATCAAGAGGGGCGGCCCTTGCATGGGTAGGGGGACGGTTGTCCATCGTCAGACTGTCTTGTTTGTCTTTGATTTTAGATTGTAGAGTGGAGAATTTGTTCAGAAAGGCGGACTGAATATTGGCACACCATTTGCTGTCTTTAGCGCATGTGTCAGGGGGCGTGGCTGGGGATTCGAGTTCTTTTAAAATTTTAAAGAGTTCTTTTGTGTTCGAGTCAGCTTGCAGGATACGGTTGTTAAGGGAGTCCTTTTTGGCTGTGATAATGGCATCTTTGTAGATGATGGAGGCGAGGATGAAACCGTCTTTATGCACATCAGAAGGATGACTTTTCAAAAGATTTTCAGCACAGCGTTTAGCTTTACGGAGCACTCTTAACTGTGGTGTAAACCAGGAGTTGAGATTTGCACGTGGTTTGGAATTAATGGCAGAGAGCATAGTGTGATTATAGGTGTCTGCCAGGGATGTGGGGTCGGTGCAAGAGTATGTGGCGGCATTGAGCGAAGGGAGTAACAGTGGGAGTAGTTTCTCCTTCGTTATGTCTTTTATTTCTAGTGGGGAGGGCTGGAGCAAATAAGGTTGGGACACGGGGGGCTGCTTCAATGTTGAAGGTAATGATGTGGTGGTCAGACCATAGACAGGGGATGTTGGAGAGGACATTAATGTTACAGTTGGAACTGGCTAACCAGTCTAGAGTTCTCCCTTTGGAGTTGGTAGGTTCTTGGATGTGCAAGGAGAATCCTAGGTCAGTTAGTAGGTTCTCAAGGTCGGATGCAGTAGAGTCTTTGGGGTCCCCAAGTCCTAGATTGAGGTCACCTAGGATTATAATTTGCAAATTAGTTTTGGTTTTGTTAAGGAGAAGGGTGGACATATCTATCACCCGTAAAGGAGGGTGCAGAGCCAGGGGGTCTGGAGATAAGGTGGAGGGTGGCGGTTTGGTTGGGCGTGAGTGGTAATTTGACTGAAAGTAGTTCGGCTAATTCAAGTTTAGAATTAGTTGACACTCTTAGACCAAGAGATTTTTTATGACTGAAGGCCACTCCACCACCTCTGGTGTGGGCCGTGATACGATCGCATCTCGTGATGCCGTAGTCTGGCGGTAAGGCCAGGGCTAAGGCAGGTCCAGAAGCGGCATGTAGCCAGGTTTCCGATATGGCAATAAAGTCAAGTTCGTGGGTTGTGATGAGGTCAGCGATGTCTAGGGCGTGAGCTGGAAGGGATCTGGCGTTAATGAGGGCGCCCTTGATTTGTGGTGGTTTGGCAGCTGTTGTGTTGGGTTTCGACGTGCTGGGATGTGAAGGTAAGAGGGGTGGTGTGTGAATAGATTGCTTAGATATGTAACTATGGGTGTGAGCTAGGCGGAATCTTGAACCAAGTCTCTTGTTTCTAATCAAGAGGGAGCAAGGTTGGTTCGGGGTTGGTTTCTTTGCGAAGTGTTCTAGCCAGAGGACAGGGTTGTTAAGGTATTGATTGGTTCCGTTGCTACTGTAGCACTGTGTGAGGGGGTTATCCTCAGGGTAGGCCATGGTGGGGTCCGGGCTAGGGGGTAGCTGGTAGTAGGGTCAGGGATATGTAACAGGTGTATAAGGTAAGGAGAGGAAGGTTGGCAGGGGTGCATGTAGTAGGTCTGACAGTGTTATCCCAAAAGGTGACAGAGCAATACAGGCAGCAGGTAAAGTCATGCAAAGATAAAGGATAAGGAAAGTCCTGGGAAGCATGGTGGTGAGGTTAGACACCAGGGATTGAACGGTGTGTGCTGACCAAAAGCAGATGCGCCAGTGCCTGTGACACAGTATCAAGGTTGGTGGAGGCAATGTGCTGGCATGCAGAGTTGATAAGGCAAGCACTGAATCACTATAGGTCAGTTAATGGTTAATGCCATGGAATGGTGCTGAGCTAAGCAAGCAAATTCGTGGATACATCGTTAAAGGTGGCAAGCAACAGAGTCTATACATGTAAAAAAAGAAATATATAAATTTGAAAGCGACACTTTGGCTGAGAAGCAAGGCTGAAAGTGCGACGGATTAATATTCTAATGCAAGAGCAGGGATAGACTAATCATGATGGACTTGTGCCCTGTTCTATACCGAGTTAAAGGTGTACAACACAGTATTAATGCAAGGCCACAGACATTCTCAAAGGTACCTAGTATAGAGTATTTGCGCTTAAGTAGTAGATACCAGTACAGGTGCACAGCGGCACTTTCGAGCTAAGCCTAAGTTATACAGTACAGACGCAGTTAGATGCAGTTGTAAGGCATTCAATTGCCGAGCCTAGTAGTATTATGGGCATGCACACAGAGAACATCCTAGACCGATAGAAGTGTTAAGATGTAGAGCTTAAAGCGAGAGCATGATGTAGAGGTGAATACAGATGGGCATGCATAGTGAGCAGACACTGGGGAGAGACAGCCAAAAAGTACATGTTTCAATAACCTAACGAATGGAGCCTAGTGGATTGTAGCTGCAGGGTGGGGGAATAGTGAAGCTACATATGCATTTTAGTAGAAGGCAGTTAACATAGATGCTAGGTAAGTAGATCGTGCAGTAGGCTGAAATACAGGTAGTTCGTTTATGCGTTAGTCTTTAGGGTGGAGGTCACGTGATGAAATAGCTGCAAGGCAGGCAGGACTCGAGGGGGCAGTTGTGCGGCAGAATAACACTTGCAATAGTGCTGAGTACAGTACCTTGTAGGAGTCTTTGCGGGTAACCTCGGACCAGGGTTTTAGGCAGAAGGCAATGACAGGCTGGGACAGGAAGAGTTGCCTTTGTGCTGGCCTTCGTGCTGGAGGCCGGCTACGCCTGCCGGCTGCTGATTGGCCCTATTCAGGGACCAGGAGGCCAATGGCGAGGCAGCTGCAGCCTGGGTGCATCTCTAGGACAGCCTCACCTGCCCCACCACATGACGCCCGCAGCGCTGGGTTCCACTCCTCAGTCCATGCACGCATCTCTAGGACAGCCTCACCTGCCCCACCACATGACACTTGCAGCGCTGGGTTCCACTCCTCACTCCCTGCACGCATCTCTAGGACAGCCTCACCTGCCCCACCACATGACACCCGCAGCGCTGGGTTCCACTCCTCACTCCTTGCATGCATCTCTAGGACAGTCTCATCTGCCCCACTGGGTTGCACCCCTAAATCCCTGAAGGCATCTCTAGGACAGCCTCATCTGCCCCAGCACATGACACCCGCATCTCTAGGACAGCCCCACCATATGACGCATCACCTGCCCCACCACATGACGCCAGCAGCGCTGGGTTCCCCTCCTCACTCCCTGCATGCATCTCTAGGACAGCCTCATCTGCCCTTTCACATGACGCCCACAGCGCTGGGTTCCCCTCCTCACTCCCTGCATGCATCTCTAGGACAGCCTCATATGCCCTTTCACATGACGCCCGCAGCACTGTGTTCCACTCCTCATTCCCTGTAGGCATCTCTAGGACAGCCTCCTCTGCCCCACCACATGAGGCCCGCAGCGCTGGGTTCCACTCCTCAGTCCATGCACGCATCTCTAGGACAGCCTCACCTGCCCCACCACATGACACTTGCAGCGCTGGGTTCCACTCCTCACTCCTTGCACGCATCTCTAGGACAGCCTCACCTGCCCCACCACATGACACCCGCAGCGCTGGGTTCCACTCCGCACTCCCTGCATGCATCTCTAGGACAGTCTCATCTGCCCCACTGGGTTGTACGCCTAAATCCCTGAAGGCATCTCTAGGACAGCCTCATCTGCCCCAGCACATGACACCCGCATCTCTAGGACAGCCCCACCATATGACGCATCACCTGCCCCACCACATGACGCCAGCAGCGCTGGGTTCCCCTCCTCACTCCCTGCATGCATCTCTAGGACAGCCTCATCTGCCCTTTCACATGACGCCCACAGCGCTGGGTTCCCCTCCTCACTCCATGCATGCATCTCTAGGACAGCCTCATATGCCCTTTCACATGACGCCCGCAGCACTGTGTTCCACTCCTCATTCCCTGCAGGCATCTCTAGGACAGCCTCCTCTGCCCCACCACATGAGGCCCGCAGCGCTGGGTTCCACTCCTCAGTCCATGCACGCATCTCTAGGACAGCCTCACCTGCCCCACCACATGACACTTGCAGCGCTGGGTTCCACTCCTCACTCCTTGCACGCATCTCTAGGACAGCCTCACCTGCCCCACCACATGACACCCGCAGCGCTGGGTTCCACTCCGCACTCCCTGCATGCATCTCTAGGACAGTCTCATCTGCCCCACTGGGTTGTACCCCTAAATCCCTGAAGGCATCTCTAGGACAGCCTCATCTGCCCCAGCACATGACACCCGCATCTCTAGGACAGCCCCACCATATGACGCATCACCTGCCCCACCACATGACGCCAGCAGCGCTGGGTTCCACTCCTCACTCCCTGCATGCATCTCTAGGACAGCCTCATCTGCCCTTTCACATGACGCCCACAGTGCTGGGTTCCCCTCCTCACTCCCTGCATGCATCTCTAGGACAGCCTCATATGCCCTTTCACATGACGCCCGCAGCACTGTGTTCCACTCCTCATTCCCTGCAGGCATCTCTAGGACAGCCTCCTCTGCCCCACCACATGAGGCCCGCAGCGCTGGGTTCCACTCCTCACTCCCTGCATGCATCTCTAGGACAGCCTCATCTGCCCTTTCACATGACGCCCACAGCGCTGGGTTCCCCTCCTCACTCCCTGCATGCATCTCTAGGACAGCCTCATCTGCCCTTTCACATGACGCCCGCAGCACTGTGTTCCACTCCTCATTCCCTGCAGGCATCTCTAGGACAGCCTCCTCTGCCCCACCACATGAGGCCCGCAGCGCTGCTCACTCCCTGCACGCATCTCTAGGACGGCCTCACCACATGACGGTCGCAGCGCTGGGTTCCACTCCTCACTCCCTGCACGCATCTCTAGAACAGCCTCACCTGCCCCACCACATGACGCCCGCAGCGCTGGACTCCACTCCTCACTCCCTGCACGCATCTCTAGGACAGCCTCAATTGCCCCACCACATGATGCCCGCAGCGCTTTGTTACACTCCTCACTCCCTGCACGCATCTCTAGGACAGCCTCACCTGCCCCATCACATGACCCCCGCAGTGCTGGGTTACACTCCTCACTCACTGCACGCATCTCTAGGACAGCCTCATCTTCCCCACCACATGATGCCCGCAGCGCTGGGTTCCACTCCTCACTCCCTGCACGCATCTCTAGGACAGCCCGACCGCATGACGCCCGCAGTGCTGGGTTCCACTCCTCACTTCCTGCACGCATCTCTAGGACAGCCTGATCTGCCCCACCACATGATGCCCGCAGCGCTGTGTTACACTCCTCACTCCCTGCACGCATCTCTAGGACAGCCTCACCTGCCCCATGACATGACCCCCGCAGCGCTGGGTTACACTCCTCACTCATTGCACGCATCTCTAGGACAGCCTCACCTGCCCCACCACATGACGCCGGCAGCGCTGGGTTCCATCCTCACTCCCTGCACGCATCTCTAGGACGGACTCACCTGCCCCACAACATGACGCCCGCAGCGCTGGGTTCCACTCCTCACTCCGTGCACGCATCTCTAGGATGGCTTCACCTGCCCAACAACATGACACCTGCAGTGCTGGGTTCCACTCCTTACTCACTGCACGCATCTCTAGGACAGCCTCATCTGCCCCACCACATGACGCCTGCAGTGCTGGGTTCCACTCCTGACTCCCTGCATGCATCTCTAGAACAGCCTCATCTGCCCCACCACATGATGCCCGCAGCGCTATGTTCCACTCCTCACTCCCTGCACGCATCTCTAGGACAGCCTCACCTGCCCCACCACATGATGCCCACAGCGCTGGGTTCCACTCCTCACTCCCTGCACGCATCTCTAGGACAGTCCGACCGCATGACGCCCGCAGTGCTGGGTTCCACTCCTCACTTCCTACACGCATCTCTAGGACGGCCTCACCTGCCCCACAACATGACGCTGCAGCGCTTGGTTCCACTCCTGCCCCACCACATGACGCCCGCAGTGCTGGGTTCCACTCCTCACTCCCTGCAAGCATTTATAGGACAGCCTCATCTGCCCCACCACATGACGCCCGCAGCGCTGGGTTCCACTCCTCACTCCCTGCATGCATCTCTAGGACAGCCTCATCTTCCCCACCACATGACGCCCGCAGCACTGGGTTCCAGACCTCACTCCCTGCATGCATCTCTAGGACAGCCTCATCTACCCTATCACATGACGCCCGCAGCGCTGGGTTCCACTCCTCACTCCCTGCACGCATCTCTAGGACAGCCTCATCTGCCCCACCACATGACGCCCGCAGCGCTGGGTTCCACTCCTCACTCCCTGCACGCATCTCTAGGACGGCCTCACCTGCCCCACCACATGACACCCGCAGCGCTGGGCTCCACTCCTCACTCCCTGCACACTTCTCTAGGACGGCCTCACCTGCCCCATCACATGACGCCCGCAGCGCTGGGCTCCACTCCTCACTCCATGCACACTTCTCTAGGACAGCCTCCTCTGCCCCACCACATTACGCCCGTGTTAAGACGGATTTCTGAACTCTGTCCTGGTGGCGCAGAAGTTCAGAAGGCCAACCTAATTACTTGGAACAGGGTAACCTCTGGACAAGCCAGACCAATCAAGGTAGCGATCGCGGCGGTCAAGACTAGGTCTCAAGAGGGGTGAGGGTGACTGAAAGCCCGCAGTGAGCACACAAAGCAAGAGCGCTGACAAACTACTCCAAACAGTTGTTATATCAAAAATAGATACACATTTATTTTAAGGCCTTTAAAATAATGACCGTAGCGAGAAAATCACAATCACAATATTAAACCAACACATACCATATGAACACAATATATATACAAATACACAGTCGCAAGCGTTTAAAGCACGAAATATGTAGTCCACCTGAAAGGAAAGGAAAACAGGCAGTGCGATACCGCTTTAGACTCAGTTCGCCTTCAGAGGCACCTAACTAGATGGAAGTCCGAGCCCTGCGAAGAGTGGAGCCTTGTGCTCAAAGTACCTGCCACGCCGGTGCCAACGGGCAAAAGGGGAAGCTCTTCGGAGGAAGTCAGGCAGTTCGGGTTAGTGCACAGCAGAAGGAGAACAGGTTCCGCAACTCAAGCGCAGCCTCCACAGTGGGCAGAAGCAGAGCGCGAGTACGGCCAAAAGGGTGCTGTTTTTACACAGCAGGGAAAAGCAATGGGATACTGCAGGAGGGCGACCAGATCCTAGCTAAACTACTCACCGGTCCCCGAAGCAAGCAGACCCAGGCTTCTCCACGTTAGTTTCAGCAGCTGGCAGGTTCAGAAGAGCAGGGAACGCCTCGTAGTCGTGTAGAGCAAAAAGACGTCCCAATCGACGAAACCAGCACAGTTTTGTTGCCGCAGCAGGACAACGGAGCGGCCGTGTGTATTCAAGTCAAATGTACACTCCTCCCTTCAGACTTGGGAACGCCAAGCGTACGAAGCGTGGGAGAGTGACCAGGACTCGAAATACAACACAACCTGGCGGCAGTTACAGAGCAGGACTCCCTTGTAAGCTGGTCAGTCAACTGGATGGCCCAGAGACACTTCCGAAGGCTTACTTGGCAGGAGAGGATGAAGTCGCCGGGAATAGCTGTTCCTGCTATTCCAAAGGTCGAAGCACCAGTACAGGCCTTCTGGTTCGATCAAAGGAGGAAAGGGTTTCACAGGACGACAGCAGTGCAAAGGAGGATTCCTTCAGCGGGTCACCAGCGATTCCTCGGTCCAGCCTCGTGGTTGCAGGATACTTGGCTCCTGTATTCCTTCGTTCGTGAGAACTCAGGAGATCGACATGGTAGTGGTGTTTCCAGCTCCCTCTTATCCACGGTTCCCTTCGCGCCAAAACGGAGGGGAGCCAATGGGAGATCCGCTCATCAACACACACACCATATGTGGACCAATCACGGACCACGGTGGTCCCAGGCATTCACACCACCCTAGACTCTCTGGCACCCAGGATGTGTATTGGGACCAGACATCCCAGCCCACACCCTGGAGGCACACAAACGACATGTAGAAGCCCGCGAAAGCAACCACGTTTCGCGGGAAAGTACATGCCCAAATAAGGAAGGCCCCGGGTCGCCGGACCTGGGGAAGGTGAAGGGAGCAAGACGGACAGTGGACAGGACAAAGGAGCCTCGCGGCCTGGCCATTTTGGGAGCCAGGCCACCATTTTGGGTTCAGTGCAAAAACGTGCTCAGAACGCCAAAAGGAGCTCAAAATAAACAAAACGATCGCTGCCACCATTCCAGTCCCTGAATGACTTGCACCGATCAAATACCATCCTAAAAGAGTATCTAGGGCCTGTAGAAGGCTAGAGACCCAAGAGAGCGGTAACTTAGCTTACAGTGCCCTCTTGTGTCGTGTTGCACTAAAGCTGCGACACGATAAAAGAAACTACGGGAAACCACGTTCCCCGGTACTGACTGTCTTAAGGGCATGTCAGTTTCCCCGTAAGAAAGGAGCGAAAGCCCAGAGAAGTGCGGCAGAAGGCTGTACTTCTCTGGCAAAGTCAAGAACAAGGTTAAAAACAATAGCAAAAAGTTTAGGGGTTGCCACATGGAAGGAAAATTCCCTACAATTACGAAATCTTTCCTAACACTCGCCCCTCCCAGACTATGGACAGGGGGAACTAATCCACCCCTGGATGAGTCTCTTGTTCAGGTCGGTTAAACATTCTGGACAACCCATCAGCATTGCTATGTTGGACACCTGGCCTATGCTCAATAGTGAAGTCGAAGCCTTGTAGACTTATGGACCACCTAAGCAACTTTGGATTCTCCCCCTTCATGTTCATTAGCCACTTTAACGGCTTATGGTCAGTCTGCACAGTGAAGTGGGTCCCATAGAGGTAGGGCCTCAGCTTCCTTAGGGCCCACACAACAGAGAAACATTCTTTCTCTACCGTGGACCACCTGAGCTCTCTGTCCTTAAGCTGGCGACTAATAAAACCGATAGGGTGTTCCTTACCCTTCTCATCTACTTGTGATAGTACAGCTCCTATCCCAGTGTCAGAGGCATCGGTCTGCACGATAAAAGGTCTTTGATAATCAGGGGCCCTAAGCACAGGGGCCTGGCACAAGGAGTCTTTTAAGCCATTGAAGGCCTTCTCACACTCGTCGGTCCAAGTTACCTTCTTGGGTTTCTTCGGAGTTGTGAGGGCAGTCAGAGGAGCAGCTATGGTGCCATAGTCTGCCACAAAATTGCGATAATACCCCGTGAGTCCTAAGAAGGCTCTCACTTGGGTTTGCGTAGTGGGGGTAGGCCAGTCTTGTACTGCTTGTACTTTACTGGGTAGAGGCTGTATCCTCCCTCCACCTACTTCATGTCCAAGGTAAACCACTGAGCCTTGTCCAATCTGGCATTTACTAGCCTTTATGGTCAAGTGGGCTTTCTGAAGAGCCTGGAGCACAATCCTGAGGTGTTTCACATGGTCTTCCCAGGTGGCACTGAAAACTGCTATATCGTCCAGATATGCAAGACAGAATTCGTCCAACCCATTCAACACATGATTCACAAGCCTCTGGAAAGTGGCAGGTGCATTCTTCAACCCGAACGGCATTACCCGGAATTGGTAAAGGCCGTCTGGAGTAGAAAATGCTGTCTTCTCCTTGGCATGTTCTGCTAACGCTATTTGCCAATAGCCAGCAGTGAGGTCAAACGTGCTGAGGTACTTGGAGGCACCCAAAGTATCCACCAGCTCATCTGTTCGAGGCAAGGGGTGGGCATCTGTCTTGGTGACAGCATTCAGAGCCCTGTAATCCACGCAGAACCTCAATTCAGAAGTGCCTGCCTTTGGAACCAGAACCACAGGACTGGACCAAGGACTACTAGAGGGTTCAATCACCCCAAGATCTAACATCTTGTTGACCTCGGTCTTAATATAAGACCGTACTTTATCTGACATCCTGTATCCCCTACTTTTGGTAGGTACACTGTCTCCTGTGTCAATGTTATGTTTGCACCAAGGTGTCAAACCAGGGGACTGTGAAAACAGGGGGGAAAACTGCCTAAGCAAACTTTTCACCTCAGCCTGCTGATCAGAAGTCAGGTGAGGGGCCACTCGGACACCCTCAACGGAGCTATCTGAAGGACCGCTCTGGAACAGGTCGGGGAGAGGTTCAGACTCCTCTTCCTCAACGTCTGACGCCAGTAGCAGTGCTGCGATTTCGACTCTTGGGACGAAAGCCTTCAGCCTATTCACGTGAAACACTTTTGGAGTCTGTCCAGGCCTTCCAAGGTCCACTAAATAGTTCACCTCACCCAGGGGCTCCACCACTGTGTAAGGGCCTGACCATTTGTCCTGTAAAGCGCGAGGCCTTATTGGATTCATGATCAGGACTTGCTGACCAGGTGTAAAGTTGATGAGGGAAGCTTTCTGGTCGTACCAATGTTTCACCAGCGCCTGCCCTGCCTTCAATTTATCACTAGCCAAGCCCATCAGAAGTACCATCCGTTTTCTGAGCCCTAGCACATAGTCAACTACATTGGTAGTAACAGGGGGAGTGGGCATCTCCCATCCCTCCTTGACAATGGCTAAGGGTCCCCGTACGGGATGACCGAACAGAAGTTCGAAGGGGCTGAAGCCAACACCCTCCTGTGGTACCTCTCGGTAGGCAAACAGCAAGCATGGTAAAAGAAGATCCCATTTTCTTCTCTGAGGCTCCTCCAGAGCCCCAATCATGCTCTTTAACGTCCTGTTGAAGCGTTCCACCAGACCATTGGTCTGGGGGTGGTATGCAGAAGAGAACTTGTAGGTGACCCCACATTCTTTCCACATAGCCTGCATATACTTCGACATAAAGTTGCTGCCACGATCTGACACAACTTCTTTAGGGAAGCCAACCCTAGTAAATATGCCGAGTAAAGCTTTTGCAACTGACTTGGCAGTTACAGTTTTCAATGGGATGGCCTCAGGATACCTGGTTGCATGGTCGACCAGCACCAGGATAAACCTATTGCCCGAGGATGTTTGCGGGTCAAGGGGACCGACGATGTCGATCCCTACCCTTTCAAATGGTACCCCCACAACTGGGAGCGGTACCAACGGAGCTTGGATTGTCGCGCCAACCTTACCAGACAACTGGCAGGAGGCGCATCTCCTGCAGTGACTTTCTACTTGCACCCCCATCTTGGGCCAGTAGAAGTGCATGGATAACCTTTGCTTGGTCCTCTTCATACCAAGGTGACCAGCAAGGGGAACTTCATGCGCCAACTGCATGCGCCAACAGCAAGGGGAACCACCAACCTCCTATGGTCTCCTTCTGTAGACTCTGTGGGCTCACTATACAGGAGTCCACCTTCCCAATAAATCCTATGCTTCCCAGGAGGTTCACCCTCAAGCTGGGAGCAGGCCTGTCTCCTTAGGCCTTCCAGAGATGGGCACTCACGTTGGCCTTTACTGAATTCGTCCCTATCAGGACCTCCTTCAACTAACAAGTCTTTTAGTTCAGGATGATCGTTGGGGTCGAATACTTCAGGCATCGCCACCTCCTCGTCAGGCTCGGGCGATTGACCAACTTCCTCCACCGCAGTGGTAGGCGAGCTCGGGGGAATATTCTCTTTCCCTCGTCTTGACTTGTAGACTCCTTTCGCCTTGGGTTTCCCCTTTGGCTGGGGCGGCGTATTGGACTTGGCCAATGCTGCCCGTGCTTGAGACCGTGTGTAGGGTCTTTCGGCAGTGTCTCCTACGAGCCCTAAAGCTCTGAGATCATTACCTAACAAGACCTTTCCCGGGACGTTTCTCTGAATGCTCACTGGAATCCTGACTGCTGTACCATTTAAAGTAAGATTTACAGGGATCACGGGAAACATACGGAGGGGGCCGTCAGCCAACTTAGTGGGCATCAGAGTAGCTCTGGCAACTTCCTCTGAGTCTACCAAGGTAGAATCCACTACAGTGCGACTGCACCCACTATCCCTAAGAGCTGGAGTATCCACTCCATTGATCAGCACACTGTCTTTAAAGTAGTGCTTGGTATTATCTGGAATCCTAGCATAAGCCTCTGCGACTTTAGGCTCCCAGGAACCCAGGGACACTAAAACTACCTCAGCCTCTATCCCGCTGGGAAATGAGTCTGAGGAGAAGGATGCTCCTGTAATCTCTTCTTCCTCGTAGGAGGAGAAGGCCAGATTAGCGGAGTGGACCCCCAAAGGTCTAACCTTACAACGGGGATCCCCCTTCACGTGGTCAGTTGCTCCACAAGAAAAACAAGCCCCAGTGGGTCTGTTTACGTAGGGAGGCTTATTGTAACCAGAGTTCTGTTTTGGAGGCGAACCTCCACTACCCTGTGAGTTCTCTTGTGTCTTACCCTTGTTTTTCTTTTTGTGGCCCTTTTGGGAAGAAGATTTAGCAGATTCCCCACCCTCCATATCTTTGGACTTTTTCCCCTCCTCCTGCTTACCAGGATGAGTTTTGTCCTTATGGGACACTCGATGTGACACCCATAAGTCTGCTGCAATGGCCAGCTTCTTAGGATCTATCTCCTTCGAATCGGCCAAATGCTGCTTAAGCTCCGGGGAAGAAGAAGCAAAAATGTGTTCCAGCATGACAAGATTTATCATGCCGTCGAAGGTAGAAACCTTATAGCCTTCGACCCAGCCAGTTAAGTTTTTCAAAGATTAAGCGACATAAGATACCCAAGTACCACTTTCCTTTTTCTTATACTCTCGAAAACGCTTTAAATATTGGGCCGGAGTCTTCCCAAACTTTAAAATGAGAGTCTGCTTTAACATTGCGAAATCAGCCCGCTCAGCCTTCGACATTTCCATAATGGCACTACAGCCAGAATGGGGCAGTCTACTGAGCAACCACGCAATCTTATCAGCATTGTCAACTTCCTGGACCTCGCATGCATACTCAAACGCATTCAGCCAGTCCATAATGTCATTCCTCTCTTCATACACACTGAGCAGATCTTTTGGAAACCGTGGATGAGAGGAGGCCCCAGACCCATGTCCAGGACCCTTGGATCCATTTGCAACCTGAAGCTTGGCCAGTTCCAACTGGTGATCCCTGTCTTTTTGTTTTTCTGCCTGTTCGATTTTTAGTTTGGCTATGCTGAATTCAAGCTCCTGCTGCCTAAACCGCAGCTCTTGCTTCTTGAATTCAAGCATAGCCTCCCCATCAGCACTGGCAGAGGAAACATTAGACATTACATCCTCCCTGTCCTCGTGGTCGCGATGGATCAGTGCAGTGGCAGAACCGTCGGTTCTGCCAGTGAGAGCAGCCCCACCACCTTCTGCACTGTCCTCGGAAGTTATAGCGTCAAGCTGCGCTTCCTGCCACGCCACGATTCTCTGGATCATTTCCAATTTAGTGCCTTGAGAGGAAACACCTCTCTCCGCACACATCTTTTTCAGCGTTTCTGATTTGGAAGCATTTAAAGTTAACTCTGTCCTGGTGGCGCAGAAGTTCAGAAGGCCAACCTAATTACTTGGAACAGGGTAACCTCTGGACAAGCCAGACCAATCAAGGTAGCGATCGCGGCGGTCAAGACTAGGTCTCAAGAGGGGTGAGGGTGACTGAAAGCCCGCAGTGAGCACACAAAGCAAGAGCGCTGACAAACTACTCCAAACAGTTGTTATATCAAAAATAGATACACATTTATTTTAAGGCCTTTAAAATAATGACCGTAGCGAGAAAATCACAATCACAATATTAAACCAACACATACCATATCAACACAATATATATACAAATACACAGTCGCAAGCGTTTAAAGCACGAAATATGTAGTCCACCTGAAAGGAAAGGAAAACAGGCAGTGCGATACCGCTTTAGACTCAGTTCGCCTTCAGAGGCACCTAACTAGATGGAAGTCCGAGCCCTGCGAAGAGTGGAGCCTTGTGCTCAAAGTACCTGCCACGCCGGTGCCAACGGGCAAAAGGGGAAGCTCTTCGGAGGAAGTCAGGCAGTTCGGGTTAGTGCACAGCAGAAGGAGAACAGGTTCCGCAACTCAAGCGCAGCCTCCACAGTGGGCAGAAGCAGAGCGCGAGTACGGCCAAAAGGGTGCTGTTTTTACACAGCAGGGAAAAGCAATGGGATACTGCAGGAGGGCGACCAGATCCTAGCTAAACTACTCACCGGTCCCCGAAGCAAGCAGACCCAGGCTTCTCCACGTTAGTTTCAGCAGCTGGCAGGTTCAGAAGAGCAGGGAACGCCTCGTAGTCGTGTAGAGCAAAAAGACGTCCCAATCGACGAAACCAGCACAGTTTTGTTGCCGCAGCAGGACAACGGAGCGGCCGTGTGTATTCAAGTCAAATGTACACTCCTCCCTTCAGACTTGGGAACGCCAAGCGTACGAAGCGTGGGAGAGTGACCAGGACTCGAAATACAACACAACCTGGCGGCAGTTACAGAGCAGGACTCCCTTGTAAGCTGGTCAGTCAACTGGATGGCCCAGAGACACTTCCGAAGGCTTACTTGGCAGGAGAGGATGAAGTCGCCGGGAATAGCTGTTCCTGCTATTCCAAAGGTCGAAGCACCAGTACAGGCCTTCTGGTTCGATCAAAGGAGGAAAGGGTTTCACAGGACGACAGCAGTGCAAAGGAGGATTCCTTCAGCGGGTCACCAGCGATTCCTCGGTCCAGCCTCGTGGTTGCAGGATACTTGGCTCCTGTATTCCTTCGTTCGTGAGAACTCAGGAGATCGACATGGTAGTGGTGTGTCCAGCTCCCTCTCATCCACGGTTCCCTTCGCGCCAAAACGGAGGGGAGCCAATGGGAGATCCGCTCATCAACACACACACCATATGTGGACCAATCACGGACCACGGTGGTCCCAGGCATTCACACCACCCTAGACTCTCTGGCACCCAGGATGTGTATTGGGACCAGACATCCCAGCCCACACCCTGGAGGCACACAAACGACATGTAGAAGCCCGCGAAAGCAACCACGTTTCGCGGGAAAGTACATGCCCAAATAAGGAAGGCCCCAGGTCGCCGGACCTGGGGAAGGTGAAGGGAGCAAGACGGACAGTGGACAGGACAAAGGAGCCTCGCGGCCTGGCCATTTTGGGAGCCAGGCCACCATTTTGGGTTCAGTGCAAAAACGTGCTCAGAACGCCAAAAGGAGCTCAAAATAAACAAAACGATCGCTGCCACCATTCCAGTCCCTGAATGACTTGCACCGATCAAATACCATCCTAAAAGAGTATCTAGGGCCTGTAGAAGGCTAGAGACCCAAGAGAGCGGTAACTTAGCTTACAGTGCCCTCTTGTGTCGTGTTGCACTAAAGCTGCGACACGATAAAAGAAACTACGGGAAACCACGTTCCCCGGTACTGACTGTCTTAAGGGCATGTCAGTTTCCCCGTAAGAAAGGAGCGAAAGCCCAGAGAAGTGCGGCAGAAGGCTGTACTTCTCTGGCAAAGTCAAGAACAAGGTTAAAAACAATAGCAAAAAGTTTAGGGGTTGCCACATGGAAGGAAAATTCCCTACAATTACGAAATCTTTCCTAACAGCCCGCAGTGCTGGGTTCCACGCCTCAATCCCTGCACGCATCTCTAGAACAGCTTCACCTGCCCCACCACATGACGCCCGCAGTGCTGCTCACTCCCTGCACGCATCTCTAGGACGGCCTCACCTGCCCCACCACATGACGGTCGCAGTGCTTGTTTCCACTCCTCACTCCCTGCAAGCATCTCTAGGACAGCCTCACCTGCCCCACCACATGATACCCGCCGTGCTGGGCTCCACTCCTCACTCCCTGCACACTTCTCTAGGACGGCCTCACCTGCCCCATCACATGTCGCCCGCAGCGCTGGGCTCCACTCCTCACTCCCTGCACACTTCTCTAGGACGGCCTCACCTGCCCCATCACATGACGCCCGCAGTGCTTGTTTCCACTCCTCACTCCCTGCAAGCATCTCTAGAACAGCCTCACCTGCCCCACCACATGATGCCCGCAGTGCTGGGTTCCACTCCTCACTCCCTACAGGCATCTCTAGAACAGCCTCACCTGCCCCACCACATGACGCCCGCAGCGCTGGGTTCCACTCCTCACTCCCTGCACGCATCTCTAGGACAGCGTCACCTGCCCCACCACATGACACCCGCAGCGCTGGGTTCCACTCCTCACTCCCTGAAGGCATCTCTAGGACAGCCTCACCTGCCCCACCACATGACGCCTGCAGTGCTGGGCTCCACTCCTCACTCCCTGCATGCATCTCTAGGATGGCCTCACCTGCCCCACCACATGACGCCCACAGAGCTGGGTTCCACTCCTGACTCCCTGCATGCATCTCTAGGACGGCCTCACCTGCCCCACAACATGATGCCCGCAGCTCTGGGTTCCACTCCTCGCTCCCTGCAGGCATCTCTAGGACAGCCTCACCTGCCCCACCACATGACGCCTGCAGTGCTGGGCTCCACTCCTCACTCCCTGCATGCATCTCTAGGACGGCCTCACCTGCCCCACAACATGACGCCCGCAGCGCTGGGTTCCACTCCTGACTCCCTGCATGCATCTCTAGGACGGCCGCACCTGCCCCACAACATGACGCCCACGGCGCTGGGTTCCACTCCTCACTCCCTGCTGGCATCTCTAGAATAGCCTCACCTGCCCCACCACATGATGCCCGTGGCGCTGGGTTCCACTCCTCACTCCCTGCACGCATCTCTAGGACGGCCTCACCTGCCCTACCACATGACGCCCGTGGCGCTGGGTTCCACTCCTCACTCCCTGCACGCATCTCTAGGATGGCCTCACCTGCCCCACCACATGACGCCCCCAGCGCTGGCTTCCACTCCTCACTCCCTGCATGCATCTCTAGGACGGCTTCACCTGCCCCACAACATGACGCCCGCAGCGCTGGGTTCCACTCCTGACTCCCTGCATGCATCTCTAGGACGGCCTCACCTGCCCCATCAAATAACGCCCGCAGCGCTGGGCTCCACTCCTCACTCCCTGCACACTTCTCTAGGACAGCCTCCTCTGCCCCACCACATTACGCCCGCAGTGCTGGGCTCCACTCCTCACTCCATGCACGCATCTCTAGAACAGCCTGCCCCACCACATGAAGCCCGCGGCGCTGTGTTCCACTCCTCACTCCCTGCACGCATCTCTAGGATGGCCTCACCTGCCCCACCAAATGACGCCCGCGGCGCTGCTCACTCCCAGCACGCATCTCTAGGACGGCCTCACCTGCCCCACCACATGACGGTCACAGCGCTGGGTTCCACTCCTCACTCCCTGCACGTATCTCTAGAACAGCCTCACCTGCCCCACCACATGACGCCCGCAGTGCTGGGTTCCACACCTCACTTCCTGCACGCATCTCTAGGACGGCCTCACCTGCCCCACAACATGACGCCCGCAGCGCTGGGTTCCAATCCTGACTCCCTGCATGCATCTCTAGGACGGCCTCACCTGCCCCACAACATGATGCCTGCAGCGCTGGGTTCCACTCCTCACTACCTGCACTCATCTCTAGGACAGCCTCACCTGCCCCACCACATGAAGCCCGCAGTGCTGGGTTCCACTCCTCACTCCCTGGACGCATCTCTAGGACAGCCTCACCTGCCCCACAACATGAGCCCCGTTGCGCTGGGTTCCACTCCTCACTCCCTGCAGGCATCTCTAGGACAGCCTCACCTGCCCCACCACATGATGCCCGCAGTGCTGGGTTCCACTCCTCACTCCCTGCATGCATCTGTAGGACAGCCTCACCTGCCCCACCACATGAGCCCCGTTGCGCTGGGTTCCACTCCTCACTCCCTGCAGGCATCTCTAGGACAGCCTCACCTGCCCCACCACATGATGCCCGCAGTGCTGGGTTCCACTCCTCACTCCCTGCAAGCATCTCTAGGACAGCCTCACCTGCCCCACATCATGACGCCTCACCTGCCCCACCACATGACGCCAGCAGCGCTGGGTTCCACTCCTCACTCCCTGCAGGCATTTCTAGAGTAGCCTCACCTGCCCCACCACATGACACCCGCGGCGCTGGGTTCCACTCCTCACTCCCTGCACGCATCTCTAGGACAGCCTCACCTGCCCTACCACATGACGCCCGTGGCGCTGGGTTCCACTCCTCACTCCCTGCACGCATCTCTAGGATGGCCTCACCTGCCCCACCACATGACGCCCCCAGCGCTGGGTTCCACTCCTCACTCCCTGCATGCATCTCTAGGACGGCCTCACCTGCCCCACATCATGACGCCTCACCTGCCCCACCATATGACGCCAGCAGCGCTGGGTTCCACTCCTCACTCCCTGCAGGCATTTCTAGAATAGCCTCACCTGCCCCACCACATGACACCCGCGGCGCTGGGTTCCACTCCTCACTCCCTGCACGCATCTCTAGGACAGCCTCACCTGCCCTACCACATGAAGCCCGCGGCGCTGTGTTCCACTCCTCACTCCCTGCACGCATCTCTAGGATGGCCTCACCTGCCCCACCACATGACGCCCGCGGCGCTGCTCACTCCCTGCACGCATCTCTAGGACGGCCTCACCTGCCCCACAACATGACGCCCGCAGCACTGGGTTCAAGTCCTGACTCCCTGCATGCATCTCTAGGACGGCCTCACCTACCCCACAACATGATGCCTGCAGCGCTGGGTTCCACTCCTCACTACCTGCACGCATCTCTAGGACAGCCTCACCTGCCCCACCACATGAAGCCCGCAGTGCTGGGTTCCACTCCTCACTCCCTGCACGCATCTCTAGGACAGCCTCACCTGCCCCACCACATGATGCCCGCAGTGCTGGGTTCCACTCCTCACTCACTGCAAGCACCTCTATGACAGCCTCACCTGCCCCACAACATGACGCCTCACCTGCTCCACCACATGACGCCAGCAGTGCTGGGTTCCACACCTCACTTCCTGCACGCATCTCTAGGACGGCCTCACCTGCCCCACAACATGACGCCCGCAGCGCTGGGTTCCAATCCTGACTCCCTGCATGCATCTCTAGGACGGCCTCACCTACCCCACAACATGATGCCTGCAGCGCTGGGTTCCACTCCTCACTACCTGCACACATCTCTAGGACAGCCTCACCTGCCCCACCACATGAAGCCCGCAGTGCTGGGTTCCACTCCTCACTCCCTGCACGCATCTCTAGGACAGCCTCACCTGCCCCACCACATGATGCCCGCAGTGCTGGGTTCCACTCCTCACTCACTGCAAGCATCTCTATGACAGCCTCACCTGCCCCACAACATGACGCCTCACCTGCTCCACCACCTGACGCCCGCAGTGCTGGGTTCCACACCTCACTTCCTGCACGCATCTCTAGGACGGCCTCACCTGCCCCACAACATGACGCCCGCAGCGCTGGGTTCCAATCCTGACTCCCTGCATGCATCTCTAGGACGGCCTCACCTGCCCCACAACATGATGCCTGCAGCGCTGGGTTCCACTCCTCACTACCTGCACTCATCTCTAGGACAGCCTCACCTGCCCCACCACATGAAGATCGCAGTGCTGGGTTCCACTCCTCACTCCCTGCACGCATCTCTAGGACAGCCTCACCTGCCCCACAACATGAGCCCTGTTGCGCTGGGTTCCACTCCTCACTCCCTGCAGGCATCTCTAGGACAGCCTCACCTGCCCCACCACATGATGCCCGCAGTGCTGGGTTCCACTCCTCACTCCCTGCATGCATCTGTAGGACAGCCTCACCTGCCCCACCACATGAGCCCCGTTGCGCTGGGTTCCACTCCTCACTCCCTGCAGGCATCTCTAGGACAGCCTCACCTGCCCCACCACATGATGCCCGCAGTGCTGGGTTCCACTCCTCACTCCCTGCAAGCATCTCTAGGACAGCCTCACCTGCCCCACATCATGACGCCTCACCTGCCCCACCACATGACGCCAGCAGCGCTGGGTTCCACTCCTCACTCCCTGCAGGCATTTCTAGAGTAGCCTCACCTGCCCCACCACATGACACCCGCGGCGCTGGGTTCCACTCCTCACTCCCTGCACGCATCTCTAGGACAGCCTCACCTGCCCTACCACATGACGCCCGTGGCGCTGGGTTCCACTCCTCACTCCCTGCACGCATCTCTAGGATGGCCTCACCTGCCCCACCACATGACGCCCCCAGCGCTGGGTTCCACTCCTCACTCCCTGCATGCATCTCTAGGACGGCCTCACCTGCCCCACATCATGACGCCTCACCTGCCCCACCATATGACGCCAGCAGCGCTGGGTTCCACTCCTCACTCCCTGCAGGCATTTCTAGAATAGCCTCACCTGCCCCACCACATGACACCCGCGGCGCTGGGTTCCACTCCTCACTCCCTGCACGCATCTCTAGGACAGCCTCACCTGCCCTACCACATGAAGCCCGCGGCGCTGTGTTCCACTCCTCACTCCCTGCACGCATCTCTAGGATGGCCTCACCTGCCCCACCACATGACACCCGCGGCGCTGCTCACTCCCTGCATGCATCTCTAGGACGGCCTCACCTGCCCCACAACATGACGCCCGCAGCACTGGGTTCCAATCCTGACTCCCTGCATGCATCTCTAGGACGGCCTCACCTACCCCACAACATGATGCCTGCAGCGCTGGGTTCCACTCCTCACTACCTGCACGCATCTCTAGGACAGCCTCACCTGCCCCACCACATGAAGCCTGCAGTGCTGGGTTCCACTCCTCACTACCTGCACGCATCTCTAGGACAGCCTCACCTGCCCCACCACATGATGCCCGCAGTGCTGGGTTCCACTCCTCACTCACTGCAAGCATCTCTATGACAGCCTCACCTGCCCCACAACATGACGCCTCACCTGCTCCACCACATGACGCCAGCAGCGCTGGGTTCCACTCCTCACTCCCTGCATGCATCTGTAGGACAGCCTCACCTGCCCCACCACATGACCCCCGTGGCGCTGGGTTCCACTCCTCACTCCCTGCAGGCATCTCTAGGACAGCCTCACCTGCCCCACCACATGATGCCCGCAGTGCTGGGTTCTACTCCTCACTCCCTGCAAGCATCTCTATGACAGCCTCACCTGCCCCACCACATGACGCCCACGGCGCTGGGTTCCACTCCTCACTCCATGCAGGCATCTCTAGGACAGTCTCACCTGCCCAACCACATGATGCCCGCAGCGCTATGTTCCACTCCTCAATCCCTGCACGCATCTCTAGGACAGCCTCACCTGCCTCACCACATGACGCCTGCAGCGCTGGGTTCCACTCCTTACTTACTGCAGTAATGGGGGTGGTAATATCCCGGGCCCTGTGCAATTGCTGTAATGGGTGAGGATGGGTGCGACAATCGTCTGTAACGGGCAAGTTGGACAACACAAATCGCCGGCCCATCTGATATGGAATGTTTCGGGGGCACTCACATATTTAGCAAACGCTATGGACTGGGGCTGCCTCTTCGCGCTAAACATCATAGCACATGAACGAAACACTAAGCAACTAATGGTCAAAGAACTGCATTTTAAGTGGCGATCTGAACCGTGAGGATCAAAATAGGTTGAATTCCATCTGTGTGTGGGTGAGGGGCATAGCCCCTGCTCGCAGTAGCCCACCTGCTCGGCTAAATCCACCAAAAGTAAAGGCAGCCTGTTTCCATGCGCTATAGGGGGTAATGCCGCGCTCCTCGACGGGGCTGTGCACCTTTTACTCATTAGAGAGCTACCCCGAGAAAACATACGTCCTGTCACCAGGTAGTCTAGAGGCACGTGTCTATGCCAAGAGCCTTCAGCAGGTACCCGCGTGGATGTCACGCTCGCCGGCAGACCCCCTATGATGGAGGCCTGGTTTAGGCAAGAGAGCCCAGCTCAGAAGGCAAAAGGAGACGTACTACCTCGAAGGATTGATAACGGATCTTCCCATCAGCACATTAACCCGACTGCCTCATGTCTAAAGTAGCTATTTCCTCCATGTGTGATCTTTTTGGGAATAAAAGATGTGCACCTTTTAATCTTAGCAGCCCCAGATGCCAAACTGGGG
Organism: Ambystoma mexicanum; assembly: GCF_040938575.1. Taxonomy (NCBI): domain Eukaryota; kingdom Metazoa; phylum Chordata; class Amphibia; order Caudata; family Ambystomatidae; genus Ambystoma; species Ambystoma mexicanum. The sequence goes on from NC_090927.1 coordinate 90,448,957, forward strand.
GGTTCTAGTTGGAGGCTTTTTCAATGATGAATACTGGAATAGAATTGTGATATCAGGGACGCTAAATGCAGCAGCCCCGCCCCCTTCCGCCCTGGTTTACTGAAAAATAGTCATTGTAAAAATGGTAGGTCTCAATGACCGCTGGCTGAAAAATGGGCACACCTGCCGTCAGTCCAAAAAAATCCTCTGGGGCATCAGAACCTCCCAGGCCCCATCTCACGACACCAACTGGGGGCCTTGCTTTGGGAGTGATACTCTCAGTATATTGCTTTTTGGCGAAAGACTTCTAACCACTCCGGTGAACATACGTTATGTTGTATACCGCCACTGCTCCCACCCAAAGGCAGCCTCCAAATCTGCTCTTGCCGCTACGCTGATGGATGTCCACGTAACGTGGCACTCTTCTGTGTAAAGTTTCCTGGACTGCCTTTATAATGAAGGACTTAAAGCGGAATTGCCCTTTCGTCCGGGTTCTGGCTTAAATGGGAAGGACTGCGCATGAGGCATGGCCGGGACGTAATGCCGATTGGGGGTAAATACTCAGGCCGTTGCCTTGGTCCTGCTTCCTGGAATAGAACGCTTGCTGCATTCGGCGGGTGCTTAAACGGTGCCCATCGTTTCCCCATTCAGGGCCAAAAGCAGAAGCACCTGCCTTTGGCAATCTGCAACGCGATTGCTTAGAGCCAGTAGAGCGCCCCCCTGCGTCCAGCAATGTCCCAAAGCATTAGACTGGCAGTGCGAGGGCCTTGCTTTCTGTGTGGGGGTTTCTGGCACAGAGCAGAGTCCCATCCCGGCTTTTCCTGACTACAAGGGAGGGTGGAGGAAGGAGTGATTCCAGCCCCCCCCCAGCTCTGCGGCCACAAACGCCCTTTCTTGCCCAGGGCTCTAGGGCTGCCGGTCCCTGCCATCCCCTCCCGATACTGGGCGAAGTTTACAGCGCTGGGTCACAGGCTCCGGGCGTCAAGGCGCACCGCTTTCTCCCCTCATGCGGAACGTGCAGTCCAAGTCCATGCGTCTTATTTCAGAAACATGCGCCGAGAGGTTTGAGCAAGCCAGCTGCGAAGGATCTTCCTGCCTCCTCCTGTGCTGGTGTTGTGAGCCTTCATCCCGGGGACCGCTCACAAACACATCTGCAGAATTGTCCATTTGTCGGACTCCCTCCCCTCCCGCCAAAACATACCGGCAGTGAAAGGTTCCCGCGCCGAACTGGCCGCGCCAATGCGTCCTGCTCCGTGTTTTTGGTGCAGCTGCGCCAAATCATCCTGGCACCGCACCTAAGGAGTGCTGGCGATTTGCTCAGGGTTTTCTCCAGCAAATGCCACACGTTCACAGGCTGCTAGCAGCAAATGAGCGCATAGACCTGCTATATATGTACAGAACATGCAATGTAGCTGTAGTCAGCCGCTTAAAACATCTGGAAGCGGTGACATTGGAACCAGGGTCTCCTATCTTCAGGGCCTGGCACTGAAGCCACACGGCTAAACAATGTTTAGTGGTTGTGCACAACTTTTTGAAATCTTGCTCATCATTCTTAATCTATTTGCCTTTTGTTCTCATGTTCCCTTGCCTGCTCTCTTGGCGCTTGGAAACACGCTTTCTTTCCTTACAAATAAACGCACGATGAAATAAAATAAATAAATATGTCCTGCACCGGCGTTGCTGCAGAAAGACTCGCGAGGACTCGTCCTGCCGCTGCTTCAGTCAGAAGGGAAAGGGCTGGGGTTTGAAGCTCGTATGAAGTGTCTGGGAAGCAGCTTCCGGTAGGGGGCGTCACTCCAGTGCCAAGGAAAGGAAGGCTCTTTGCTTGGGCAGGGCACGTGGCTTTGGATCTGGGTGAGGGGGTGGGGGTACAGAGGAGTTTGCGTTGCGTCCGGAGGTAGGGAGCAGCTTTCTACTCTATACGGAAAGGACGGCCATGCATGCAGCGCACACGTGAAAGAATGGGCCGAGACATGACCTACCACATGTCTACCACGTGTAGACATCATCACAGACAGTAGCTTGAAGGCTGGGGGCGGGGGAGGGGCAGTAGAAACAGCAATTAGACACGACGCATGACAATGCCCCGTGTCTATTGAGCCCCCCCCCGCTATGAAGATAAGGACCACGCGCCCCTACCTGTGAGCATCGCATACAGTCCTCATCATGGTTCTGCCGCGTTAATAGCTTGATCTACCCAAAGAGGGCCCATCAAGAGACCCTCCCCCACCCCCAACAGTGGCACAGCAGGCATAAGACTGTGCACGCAGGAGGCGTGGAGGAGAGAACACAAGTCTTCCTCCCTGCCCCCCCCTATGAAATGCTCATATGGCTCCACTCTTTCTGTTTCCAATGGGGGGGGGGGGCATTTTCAGAATGGAAAAAGGTATTCATAACTAATGGTGTGTGGAAACGTACCAGCGCCTCTAGGTCCCTGTGCCCTGCTAGCTGCTGCCAACTGGGGTGCAGACAGGGGACCTGTGGTAAAGGAGCCGTGCCAGAGCGCCAGGCACCGGGCGGCTCGCGCCTAAATGCTCGAATGCCAGGACTTGCATTCACAATAAAAGGTAGCTTCCTTTTATTCTCCGGAAAAAGTCGTCTCGCGCTGAGCCAATGGTTAGATAATAATCGACGGCGGTTCCAAATAACGCAAGGTTGAGCTAATCGACCCCTTTTCAAGCATCACTGCAGCCCCATTGTGATCAAATGCCTGTAATGGACTGACCTATGAGCGCTTGTTCTTCTTCTTGCTGATAGACGTATATCCATCAGCAGTGATTTTGGACACCGAGGCTTGAACCTCATTACTCAATCTTCTCGGCGAAAGAATGTAGTTGTGGGTTTGTATTCTTGGTCTGTGTGGTCTTGTCACAGTAGAGCTGGTTTCACAGGGTCTACGCAGTGATGGGCCGCGGGTAGCGGTCGAAGGGGTTTGCAGTGGTGGCAGTGAGTCTTCTGATCAGAGGGTTCGGGTTCTGATCCAGTCCTTGGCAGAAGTTCTTACTCAGCTTCGCTAGATGTTCGTCCAACATGTCGATGTCCAGGTCTCTGTGAAGGTCTGCTATCCTTGTGAAGATTGGAGCTCCAGACAATATCCGCAGGGCCTTGTTCTGGACTATCTGAAGACTCTTCCGGTGTCGCTCATGGCAGGTCATCCATGCTGGGGAGGCATACGTCAGGGTTGGTCTGATGACCGCCTTGTAGACGTTGATCTTTGTCCGGAGGGGCATGGACTTGCTCTTCAGAAGTGGGTACAGCGCTGCCATCTTTCCTGTTGCCTTCTGCTGAGTATTCTCGATGTGGCTTTCCCAGTTGAGTTTGCCGTCCAGGGTCACACCTAGGTAGCGGCTGCTGCTTTCCCATTTGATGGTCTCCCCGTTGAGGCTGATGTGTGGGTGCTCCTTGATCTTCTTTCTGGTGAACAGCGTTGCGGTTGTCTTGCTTGTGTTGAGTTCTATCCGCCAGTCGCTGTACCACTTCGCAATGGTATCCAATGAAGCTTGCAGGTTCTTTGCCACTTCCTTTTTGCTGAATGACTGGGAGATGACCGCAACATCGTCTGCATACAGCGCCAGGTCGGTCTTGTAGAGATCTGTCGGGATGTCATTGGTGAAGAGGTTGAACAGGAAGGGTCCGAAGTTCGATCCCTGTGGCACGCCTGCTCGGATGGGATGTGATGAGGACATCTCAGACCGCAAGGCGGCATGGAAGCTGCAGCCTCCCAGGTAGCTTGCTATCGTCTTCACCAGGTAGTTTGGAAATCCCAGGCCAATTTGTGCAGGAGTCCCTTGTGCCAGACTCGGTCGAATGCTTTGGCGACATTCAGGAAGACTATTCCTGTGGACTTCTTGATGTTGAACCCGTGGCTGATGGTGTCCACCACTCTCAGTAGCTGATGAGTCGTTGCATGCTCCTTTCGAAATCCAAACTGTTCCTTTGCTAGTAGATTTCTTTTGGAGGTGAAGTCGCTGAGTCGAGCGAGGAGGACCTTCTCCAGGAGCTTTGATAATCCAGAGAGCAGACTGATGGGGCGGTAGTTCGCTGGATCCCTCAGTGGTTTGCCGGCCTTTGGGAAAGCGATGACCCTTGCTTCTTTCCAGGAACTCGGGAAGTGCTGGAGCCTCATGCATGCATTGAAGACCTCTGTGAGGTGCTCCATTGATGCTGGTGGGAGGTTCTTGATTGCCAGGTTGGTTATTCCGTCGCTCCCTGGTGCCTTGCTGTTCGACAGCATTTCTGCAAGTCCTGCTACCTCAGAGCTTGTGCACTCCTTGATGTCTTCTGCTCCCAGCCCGGTTCGGTTTTCTGCAAGATACTTCTCAACTGCTTCCTCCACTCTGTCTAAGAGCCTACTTACCTTGTTTGGGGTGAACGAAGCCTCCAGTGTCTCGGCAAGGACCTCTGCCTTGTCCTTCTTGCTGCATGCAAGGTGGGTTCGTCCCTGGATTGGTGGGCTTGGCTCCTTCTTCCCAGTCAGGCGACGAGTCATTCTCCACACTGAGTTGTCCGCCTCCTTCAGCTTGGCTGTTGCAGCCTCCCACGTCTCTCCACGGTGCTGTCGGATCTGTTCCCGCAGGAGTCTTGTGAGCGTGTTGTACTTCTGTAGGAGGTCAGGTGTGCAGAACTTCTGCCACTGGCATCGGGCCTGATTCTTGTCAGCGATTGGCTGCTGGATGCCTCTCGGTAGGTCATAGATGGAACATCTGGTTGTCTTCTGCTTCGGAACGCTGCTCTTGATTGCCTCCTGGACTACTGTCGTGAAGTCTTCCACAGCCCTGTCACTGTCTTCCTTGGTGCTCAGTGGGGTTGGTGTGACCTTGCTGTTCAGCTCTTCCTTGAAGCGGCTCCAGTCAGCTCTTCTGAAGTTGTACTTCTTGGCCTGCTGGTAGGGTTCCATCTCATCTCCCACAGTGATTGCTACTGGGTTGTGGTCCGAGGTCACCTCCACCAGTGTTTCCAGCTCCACAGAGTGTTGCAGGTTCTTCAGTAGCACGATGTCCAGCACATCTGGGTTGTGACTTGCTACACCTGGCTAGTGTGTGGGCTCAGTCGGGCCTGCTACCACACAGTCGTTCTTCCTGGAATACGCCAGCAGTGTCCGTCCCCTCGGGTTGGCAGTCCTGGAGTTCCAGCATCGGTGTTTTGCGTTGAGGTCTCCGCCGAAGATTGTTGGACCCGTCGAATCCAGCAAGGCATCCAGGTCTCGGAGATCCAGCTTTGCTTTCGGGGGGCAGTAGGTTGCTATCAGTCGGACTGGTCCTGTTGCAGTCTTGACCTGCACTCCAGTGGCTTCAATGCTTCTGAGGGGTGGGAGTGCAATCTCATGGTGGTCGATCGTCGTCTTCACTATCACTGCTGTTCCCCCCTCCTTTGGCTCCTGTAGGTCGGTCGGTCTGGTACTCTCTGTGGTTCGCCAGGCTCAGCTTCTGGTTTCCTTGCAGGTGGGTTTCTGAAAGCAAAGCAGCACTCACCTTTCTCGTTTCCATCAGGTGAAGGAGTTTGTCTGTCTTCTTCTGAATACCGTTGGAATTCCACATCACGATGGCGTGGCTTGGTTTAGATGGCATGTTGATTCGTCTTTTCGCCCTGAAATAGGCGCAGGATGAGCTGTGCCACCGTCGTCATGGCGGGTCGATGTTAAGCCCTGCAACAAAAGCTGCAATCTTCACGATGATGTTCTTCCAGTCGATGGAGCTCGCTCTTACCTCTTCCTGCGCTGAGGTGGCAGCTTGCAGCGTGTTGGGTGGTGGACTTAGGACTCCAGCGTAACTCAGCCCGGATGAAGTGGACTGACCTATGACCTATGCCCAGTGCTTTAAGTGGGGTAAGAAATTGAGGGGGGCCCTCATTTGGGGGCGTGGCATCCATTGTGGGCGTGGCCTAAAAGTGCACAAATCATACTAAGGTGTGCAAACAAATATATAAATGTATGTGAGCATTTATATATTTGTATGCGTACTACTATGGTATGTGTATTTTTCAAGTCTTCTTTTATAAACATAGCAATGTTACATATTTCTATGTTTATAAAAGGTGGCTTGAAAGTGCACAAACCATAGTAAGTTAAGCACACTTTTGTGCTTACCTTACTATGGTTTGTGTACTTTTCAAGCTACCTTTAATAAACATAGACATTTGTAACATGTTTCTATGTTCATAAAAGATGGCTTGAAACGTACACAATTCAAGCCATCTTTTATAAAGCGTTGAGAACGGACAAAACCCAAGGTGGCTTTGTTCGTCGACAAAGCTTTATAAAAGATCCCTTGAATTGTGTACGTTTCAAGCCGTCTGTTATAAACATAGAAATATTTCTACTTTTATAACAGATGGCTTGAAACGTACACAATTCAAGGCATCTTTTACAAAGATTTGCCAAAGGAGAAAGGCGCCTTGTGCTCGGTAATCTCTAGATCACAGAGCCCAAGGCATCTTTCACCCTCTGCGTACCCGTGGGCTCTGTGATCTAATCTGCATATTAGATCATGGAGCCCGCGGGTTCGCTGAGGGTCAGTGACCTGGTGAGGGCAAACAAGGAACTGTAACTTCTCTGATGACCCCTCAGATGAGCGGTCATCAGAGGAAATTACAGTGACTGACAGAAGTGCCAGCCAGCCTCCGCGACGCTGTGGCTGGCTGGCACTTCTGTCCGCTTGCCTAACATGGTGGGCGCATCTCCCGTCGCGGCCGTGGTGGGATAATACGTCCTGCCATGGCATGGTGGGACCAGGGGCCCCAGGAGGGCCCCGGCTCAGCCCCACTTTTTGGAGACTGCCAGGGTCCAGCCCCGGCAAGCCCCGGCCCACTTAAAGCACTGCCTATGCCCGGCATCGCAGCAGCTTCTGCAAAGACGGACTGACGCTTTCATGGTGCCTCTTCCTCAAAAGCCCACTGCTTAAATATTAAACCCTTTTTAAGTGGCAGCACCTATAACAAGCACTGGCAATGCCAACAGTTTCTACTTGTGTGTAGGCATGGGAAAGGCTTTTGCCAGGCACTGCCATAGTGCTATTATCTGCCCATTGATAGTAGCGGGTGAAAAATGGTGTCAGTACCTGGGCATCTAATAGCAGTGCCTGGCAAATGCCTAAAACCTATACACAAGCCAAAACGGTTGACTTTGCCAATGCTTGTTTTTAACAGGACTTCAGTGAAGAACAAGTGTAGGGCTTATAAATCGAGTGGCTGAAGGCACACCTGCTTAAGACATTTTTATTACACCAGTAGAGGGTTCACAATTCAAAGTAAGTCATTAACACTCAGAAGAATGCTTTGAAAAAACACTGTCAAGCACTTTGAGTGCAATGTTTGATAGTATGGGTTTATTAAAGCGAGCACAAAGAGTTTCCATGAGGAGGTGTTTTGGGCAGGGAGGTGCAGTAATTGGATGGGAATGTCCATAGGGATCGGCATGGCCTTGGGCAGTTAATGGGTAGGCAAATAAACAAACAGCACCTACCAGCCTTGTGTCCCTACCAGCCTTGTGTCCCTCCTCGTGTGTCATTTCTCCCCCTCTGTACTGCAGTGCAATAGTTTCTGCAAGCGACAGCTACCGGCCTTGTGTCCCTCCTCGTGTGTCATTTCTCCCTATCTGTAATGCAGTGCAATAGTTTCTGCAAGCGACAGCTACCGGCCTTGTGTCCCTCCTCGTGTGTCATTTCTCCCCATCTGTACTGCAGTGCAATAGTTTCTGCAAGCGACAGCTACCGGCCTTGTGTCCCTCCTCGTGTGTCATTTCTCCCCATCTGTACTGCAGTGCAATAGTTTCTGCAAGCACAGCTACCGGCCTTGTGTCCCTCCTCGTGTGTCATTTCTCCCCATCTGTACTGCAGTGCAATAGTTTCTGCAAGCACAGCTACCGGCCTTGTGTCCCTGCTCGTGTTTCATTTCTCCCCATCTGTACTGCAGTGCCATAGTTTCTGCAAGCGACAGCTACCGGCCTTGTGTCCCTGCTGGTGTGTCATTTCTCCCAATCTGTACTGCAGTGCAATAGTTTCTGCAAGCGACAGCTACCGGCCTTGTGTCCCTGCTCGTGTGTCATTTCTCCCCATCTGTACTGCAGTGCAATAGTTTCTGCAAGCGACAGCTACCGGCCTTGTGTCCCTCCTCGTGTGTCATTTCTCCCCATCTGTACTGCAGTGCCATAGTTTCTGCAAGCACAGCTACCGGCCTTGTGTCCCTGCTCGTGTTTCATTTCTCCCCATCTGTACTGCAGTGCCATAGTTTCTGCAAGCGACAGCTACCGGCCTTGTGTCCCTGCTCGTGTGTCATTTCTCCCAATCTGTACTGCAGTGCAATAGTTTCTGCAAGCGACAGCTACCGGCCTTGTGTCCCTGCTCGTGTGTCATTTCTCCCCATCTGTACTGCAGTGCAATAGTTTCTGCAAGCGACAGCTACCGGCCTTGTGTCCCTCCTCGTGTGTCATTTCTCCCCATCTGTACTGCAGTGCAATAGTTTCTGCAAGCGACAGCTACCGGCCTTGTGTCCCTCCTCGTGTGTCATTTCCCCCCATCTGTACTGCAGTGCAATAGTTTCTGCAAGCGACAGCCACCGGCCTTGTGTCCCTCCTCGTGTGTCATTTCTCCCCATCTGTACTGCAGTGCAATAGTTTCTGCAAGCGACAGCCACCGGCCTTGTGTCCCTCCTCGTGTGTCATTTCTCCCCATCTGTACTGCAGTGCAATAGTTTCTGCAAGCGACAGCCACCGGCCTTGTGTCCCTCCTCGTGTGTCATTTCTCCCCATCTGTACTGCAGTGCAATAGTTTCTGCAAGCGACAGCCACCGGCCTTGTGTCCCTCCTCGTGTGTCATTTCTCCCCCTCTGTACTGCAGTGCAATACTTTCTGCAAGCGACAGCCACCGGCCTTGTGTCCCTCCTCGTGTGTCATTTCTCCCCCTCTGTACTGCAGTGCAATACTTTCTGCAAGCGACAGCTACCGGCCTTGTGTCCCTCCTCGTGTGTCATTTCTCCCCCTCTGTACTGCAGTGCAATAGTTTCTGCAAGCGACAGCTACCGGCCTTGTGTCCCTCCTCGTGTGTCATTTCTCCCCCTCTGTACTGCAGTGCAATACTTTCTGCAAGCGACAGCTACCGGCCTTGTGTCCCTCCTCGTGTGTCATTTCTCCCCATCTGTACTGCAGTGCAATAGTTTCTGCAAGCGACAGCTACCGGCCTTGTGTCCCTCCTCGTGTGTCATTTCTCCCCATCTGTACTGCAGTGCAAAAGTTTCTGCAAGCGACAGCTACCGGCCTTGTGTCCCTCCTCGTGTGTCATTTCTACCCATCTGTACTGCAGTGCAATAGTTTCTGCAAGCGACAGCTACCGGCCTTGTGTCCCTCCTCGTGTGTCATTTCTCCCCCTCTGTACTGCAGTGCAATAGTTTCTGCAAGCGACAGCTACCGGCCTTGTGTCCCTCCTCGTGTGTCATTTCTCCCCCTCTGTACTGCAGATCAATAGTTTCTGCAAGCGACAGCTACCGGCCTTGTGTCCCTCCTCGTGTGTCATTTCTCCCCCTCTGTACTGCAGTGCAATGGTTACTGCAAACGACAGCTACCGGCCTTTTGTCCCTCCTCGTGTGTCATTTCTCCCCATCTGTACTGCAGTGCAATGGTTTCTGCAAGCGACAGCTACCGGCCTTGTGTCCCTCCTCGTGTGTCATTTCTCCCCTTCTGTACTGCAGTGCAATGGTTTCTGCAACGACAGCTACCGGCCTTGTGTCCCTCCTCGTGTGTCATTTCTCCCCATCTGTACTGCAGTGCAATGGTTTCTGCAAGCGACAGCTACCGGCCTTGTGACCCTCCTCGGGTGTCATTTCTCCCCATCTGTACTGCAGTGCAATAGTTTCTGGAAGCGACAGATCCGGTCTTGTGTCCCTCCTCGTGTGTCATTTCTCCCCATCTGTACTGCCGTTCAATAGTTTCTGCAAGCGACAGCTACCGGCCTTGTGTCCCTCCTCGTGTGTCATTTCTCCCCTTCTGTACTGCAGTGCAATAGTTTCTGCAAGCGACAGCTACCGGCCTTGTGTCCCTCCTCGTGTGTCATTTCTTCACATCTGTACTGCAGTGCAATAGTTTCTGCAAGCGACAGCTACCGGCCTTGTGTCCCTCCTCGTGTGTCATTTCTTCACATCTGTACTGCAGTGCAATAGTTTCTGCAAGCGACAGCTACCGGCCTTGTGTCCCTCCTCGTGTGTCATTTCTCCCCTTCTGTACTGCAGTGCAATAGTTTCTGCAACGACAGCTACCGGCCTTGTGTCCCTGCTCGTGTGTCATTTCTCCCAATCTGTACTGCAGTGCAATAGTTTCTGCAAGCGACAGCTACCGGCCTTGTGTCCCTCCTCGTGTGTCATTTCTCCCCATCTGTACTGCAGTGCAATAGTTTCTGCAAGCGACAGCTACCGGCCTTGTGTCCCTCCTCGTGTGTCATTTCTCCCCATCTGTACTGCAGTGCAATAGTTTCTGCAAGCGACAGCTACCGGCCTTGTGTCCCTCCTCGTGTGTCATTTCTCCCCATCTGTACTGCAGTGCAATAGTTTCTGCAAGCGACAGCTACCGGCCTTGTGTCCCTCCTCGTGTGTCATTTCTCCCCATCTGTACTGCAGTGCAAAAGTTTCTGCAAGCGACAGCTACCGGCCTTGTGTCCCTCCTCGTGTGTCATTTCTCCCCATCTGTACTGCAGTGCAATAGTTTCTGCAAGCGACAGCTACCGGCCTTGTGTCCCTCCTCGTGTGTCATTTCTCCCCATCTGTACTGCAGTGCAATAGTTTCTGCAAGCGACAGCGACCGGCCTTGTGTCCCTCCTCGTGTGTCATTTCTCCCCATCTGTACTGCAGTGCAATAGTTTCTGCAAGCGGCAACTAGCAGCCTTGTGTACCTCCTCATGTCATTTCTCCCCATCTGTACTGCAGTGCAATAGTTTCTGCAAGCGGCAGCTAGCAGCCTTGTGTCCGTCCTCATGTGTCATTTCTCCCCATCAGTACTGCAATGCAATAGTTTCTGCAAGCGACAGCTACCAACCTTGTGTCCCTCCTCATGTGTAATTTCTCCTCATCTGGACTGCAATGCAATAGTTTCTGCAAGTGACAGCTACCAGCCTTGTGTCCCTCCTCATGTGTAATTTCTCCTCATCTGTACTGCAATGCAATAGTTTCTACAAGCGACAGCGACCGGCCTTGTGTCCGTCCTCATGTGTCATTTCTGACAATCTGTACTGCAATGCAATAGTTTCTGCAAGCAACCCCTAACAGCCCAAACTAAAAAAGTGCTTCTCTCATCTGGAGGGAGCAAAACCTTCCCATTGAACGTCTCTCAACCTACAAAACGTAAAGTAAATCCAAATAAGAAACCCATACAAAACCAAAGCTATACGGCAGCTCAGTATGTTAGCCGGCATTCAAGCAGATGACTCAAATGGGTAATGCGCCTGCTGCAGGGATGTATGTGTACCTGGCAGGAAAAAAGTTCAATTTGCATTCACATAGCTCAGTGGGTCAAAGCATCTGCTGAACTGAAGCATTGCCTGCACATAGTTAATCCCTGGGGGATGGGATGGAGAAAAGAGTGACCTATGGTTTGGAACCAAATACCTAAGCTTTTACAGCTCCCCAAAGTCTTTCTTTCTGACTACCGTGTGTCAGATGTATACTACGTGACCCTATTGTAAGCCCCTGTGTGTAGGATTTGTATTCACTTGCAGAGGGTCCTTAATCCTTTTGTTTTTAGCGCTGACTTTATCTGTTGATTTTGTGTCAATAAGTGTCCAGGACAGCAGGCTTCTACCTTCTGTGCCGAGAGGCCTATGTGTGAATGGGCACCGGCTAAAGCAAGTAGCAGCCCCTCTGGGCCCAGTGCTCCCAGTCCCGGCAGCAGCATCAGCAGCAGCCCCTCTGGGCCCAGTGCTTCCAGTCCAGGCAGCAGCATCAGCAGCAGCCCCTCTGGGCCCAGTGCTTCCAGTCCTGGCAACAGCATCAGCAGCAGCCCCTATGGGCCCAGTGCTTCCAGTTCAGGCAGCAGCATCAGCAGCCCCCCTCTGGGCCCAGTGCTTCCAGTCCAGGCAGCAGCATCAGCAGCAGCCCCTCCGGCCCAGTGCTTCCAGTCCAGGCCACAGCATCAGCAGCAGCCACTCTGGGCCCAGTGCTCACAGTCCAGGTAGCAGCATCAGCAGCAGCCACTCTGGGCCCAGTGCTCCCAGTCCTGGCAACAGCATCAGCAGCAGCCCCTCTGGGCCCAGTGCTTCCAGTTCAGGCAGCAGCATCAGCAGCCCCCCTCTGGGCCCAGTGCTTCCAGTCCAGGCAGCAGCATCAGCAGCAGCCCCTCCGGCCCAGTGCTTCCAGTCCAGGCCGCAGCATCAGCAGCAGCCACTCTGGGCCCAGTGCTCACAGTCCAGGTAGCAGCATCAGCAGCAGCCACTCTGGGCCCAGTGCTCACAGTCCAGGTAGCAGCATCAGCAGCAGCCCCTCTGGGCCCAGTGCTCCCAGTCCAGGCAGCAGCATCAGCAGCAGCCCCTCCGGCCCAGTGCTTCCAGTCCCGGCCGCAGCATCAACAGCAGCCCCTCTGGGCCCAGTGCTCACAGTCCAGGTAGCAGCATCAGCAGCAGCTCCTCTGGGCCCAGTGCTTCCAGTCTAGGCAGCAGCATCAGCAGCAACCACTCTGGGCCCAGTGCTCACAGTCCAGGTAGCAGCATCAGCAGCAGCCCCTCCGGCCCATTGCTTCCAGTCCCGGCCGCAGCATCAGCAGCAGGCCCTCCAGGCCCTGTGCTTCCAGTCCCTGAGCAGCATCAGCAGCAGCCACTCTGGGCCCTGTCATTCCAGTCCAGGCAGCAGCATCAGCAGCAGCCACTCTGGGCCCAGTGCTTCCAGTCCAGGCAGCAGCATCAGCAGCAGCCACTCTGGGCCCAGTGCTTACAGTCCAGGCAGCAGCAGCCCCTCTGGGCCCAGTGCTCCCAGTCCCAGCAGCAGCATCAGCAGCAGCCACTCTGGGCCCAGTGCTTCCAGTCCAGGCAGCAGCATCAGCAGCAGCCCCTCTGGGCCCAGTACTTACAGTCCAGGCAGCAGCAGCCCCTCTGGGCCCAGTGCTCCCAGTCCCAGCTGCAGCATCAGCAGCAGCCCCTCTGGGCCCAGTGCTCCCAGTCCCGGCAGCAGCATCAGCAGCAGCCACTCTGGGCCCAGTGCTTCCAGTCCAGGCAGCAGCATCAGCAGCAGCGGCCCCTCTGGGCCCAGTGCTTCCAGTCCAGGCAGCAGCATCAGCAGCAGCCCCTCTGTCCCAGTGATTCCAGTCCAGGCAGCAGCATCAGCAGCAGCCCCTCTGGGCCCAGTGCTCCCAGTCCAGGCAGCAGCATCAGCAGCAGCCCCTCTGGGCCCAGTGCTCCCAGTCCAGGCAGCAGCATCAGCAGCAGCCCCTCTGGGCCCAGTGCTTCCAGTCCCGGCAGCAGCATCAGCAGCAGCCCCTCTGGGCCAAGTGCTTCCAGTTCAGGCAGCAGCATCAGCAGCCCCCCCTCTGGGCCCAGTGCTTCCAGTTCAGGCAGCAGCAGCCCCTCTGGGCCCAGTGCTCCCAGTCCCGGCAGCAGCATCAGCAGCAGCCCCTCTGGGCCCAGTGCTTCCAGTCCCGGCAGCAGCATCAGCAGCAGCCCCTCTGGGCCAAGTGCTTCCAGTTCAGGCAGCAGCATCAGCAGCCCCCCCCTCTGGGCCCAGTGCTTCCAGTGCAGGCAGCAGCATTAGCAGCAGCCCCTTTGGGCCCTGTGCGTCCAGTCCCAGCAGCAGCATCAGCAGTAGCCTCTCTGGGCCCAGTGCTCCCAGTCCAGGCAGCAGCATCAGCAGCAGCCCCTCTGGGCCCAGTGCTTCCAGTCCAGGCAGCAGCATCAGCAGCAGCCCCTCCGGCCCAGTGCTTCCAGTCCAGGCCGCAGCATCAGCAGCAGCCACTCTGGGCCCAGTGCTCACAGTCCAGGTAGCAGCATCAGCAGCAGCCCCCCTGGGCCCAGTGCTCCCAGTCCAGGCAGCAGCATCAGCAGCAGCCCCTCCGGCCCAGTGCTTCCAGTCCCGGCCGCAGCATCAACAGCAGCCACTCTGGGCCCAGTGCTCACAGTCCAGGTAGCAGCATCAGCAGCAGCCCCTCTGGGCCCAGTGCTTCCAGTCTAGGCAGCAGCATCAGCAGCAGCCACTCTGGGCCCAGTGCTCACAGTCCAGGTAGCAGCATCAGCAGCAGCCCCTCCGGCCCATTGCTTCCAGTCCCGGCCGCAGCATCAGCAGCAGGCCCTCCAGGCCCTGTGCTTCCAGTCCCTGAGCAGCATCAGCAGCAGCCACTCTGGGCCCTGTCGTTCCAGTCCAGGCAGCAGCATCAGCAGCAGCCACTCTGGGCCCAGTGCTTCCAGTCCAGGCAGCAGCATCAGCAGCAGCCACTCTGGGCCCAGTGCTTCCAGTCCAGGCAGCAGCAGCCCCTCTGGGCCCAGTGCTCCCAGTCCCAGCAGCAGCATCAGCAGCAGCCACTCTGGGCCCAGTGCTTCCAGTCCAGGCAGCAGCATCAGCAGCAGCCCCTCTGGGCCCAGTACTTACAGTCCAGGCAGCAGCAGCCCCTCTGGGCCCAGTGCTCCCAGTCCCAGCTGCAGCATCAGCAGCAGCCCCTCTGGGCCCAGTGCTCCCAGTCCCGGCAGCAGCATCAGCAGCAGCCACTCTGGGCCCAGTGCTTCCAGTCCAGGCAGCAGCATCAGCAGCAGCGGCCCCTCTGGGCCCAGTGCTTCCAGTCCAGGTAGCAGCATCAGCAGCAACCCCTCTGTCCCAGTAATTCCAGTCCAGGCAGCAGCATCAGCAGCAGCCCCTCTGGGCCCAGTGCTTCCAGTCCAGGCAGCAGCATCAGCAGCAGCCCCTCTGGGCCCAGTGCTCCCAGTCCAGGCAGCAGCATCAGCAGCAGCCCCTCTGGGCCCAGTGCTTCCAGTCCCGGCAGCAGCATCAGCAGCAGCCCCTCTGGGCCCAGTGCTTCCAGTCCCGGCAGCAGCATCAGCAGCAGCCCCTCTGGGCCAAGTGCTTCCAGTTCAGGCAGCAGCATCAGCAGCCCCCCCTCTGGGCCCAGTGCTTCCAGTTCAGGCAGCAGCAGCCCCTCTGGGCCCAGTGCTCCCAGTCCCGGCAGCAGCATCAGCAGCAGCCCCTCTGGGCCCAGTGCTTCCAGTCCAGGCAGCAGCATCAGCAGCAGCCCCTCTGGGCCCTGTGCGTCCAGTCCCAGCAGCAGCATCAGCAGTAGCCTCTCTGGGCCCAGTGCTCCCAGTCCAGGCAGCAGCATCAGCAGCAGCCCCTCTGGGCCCAGTGCTTCCAGTCCAGGCAGCAGCAGCAGCCCCTCTGGGCCCAGTGCTCCCAGTCCCAGCAGAAGCATCAGCAGCAGCCCCTCTGGGCCCAGTGCTTCCAGTCCAGGCAGCAGCATCAGCAGCAGCCCCTCTGGGCCCAGTGCTTCCAGTCCAGGCAGTAGCATCAGCAGCAGCCCCTCTGGGACCTGGGCTTCCAGTCCTGGCAGCAGCATCAGCAGCAGCCCCTCTGGGCCCAGTGCTTCCAGTCCAGGCAGAAGCATCAGCAGCAGCCCCTCTGGGCCCTGTGCGTCCAGTCCAGGCAGCAGCATCAGCAGCAGCCACTCTGGGCCCAGTACTTCCAGTCCAGGCAGCAGCATCAGCAGCAGCCACTCTAGGCCCAGTGTTTCCAGTCCAGGCAGCAGCATCAGCAGCAGCCCCTCTGGGCCCAGTGCTTCCAGTCCCGGCAGCAGCATCAGCAGCAGCCCCTCTGGGCCCAGTGCTTCCAGTCCAGGCAGCAGCGTCAGCAGCAGCCCCTCTGGGCCCAGTGCTTCCAGTCCAGGCAGCAGCATCAGCAGCCCCCCCTCTGGGCCCTGGGCTTCCAGTCCAGGCAGCAGCATCAGCAGCAGCCCCTCTGGGCCCAGTGCTTCCAGTCCAGGCAGTAGCATCAGCAGCCCCCCCTCTGGGCCCAGTGCTTCCAGTCCAGGCAGCAGCATCAGCAGCAGCCCCTCTGGGCCCAGTGCTTCTAGTCCAGGCAGCAGCAGCAGGCCCTCTGGGCCCAGTGCTCCCAGTCCCAGCAGCAGCATAAGCAGCAGCCCCTCTGGGCCCAGTGCTTCCAGTCCAGGCAGCAGCATCAGCAGCAGCCCCTCTGGGCCCAGTGCTTCCAGTCCAGGCAGCAGCATCAGCAGCAGCCCCTCTGGGCCCAGTGCTTCCAGTCCAGGCAGCAGCATCAGCAGCAGCCCTTCTGGGCCCAGTACTTACAGTCCAGGCAGCAGCAGCCCCTCTGGGCCCAGTGCTCCCAGTCCCGGCAGCAGCATCAGCAGCAGGCCCTCGGGGCCCAGTGCTTCCAGTCCCGGCAGCAGCATCAGCAGCAGCCCCTCTGGGCCCAGTGCTTCCAGTCCAGGCAGCAGCATCAGCAGCAGCCCCTCTGGGCCCTGTGCGTCCAGTCCAGGCAGCAGCATCAGCAGCAGCCCCTCTGGGCCCAGTGCTTCCAGTCCAGGCAGCAGCATCAGCAGCAGCCACTCTGGGCCCAGTGCTTCCAGTCCAGGCAGCAGCATCAGCAGCAGCCCCTCTGGGCCCAGTGCTTCCAGTCCAGGCAGCAGCATCAGCAGCAGCCACTCTGGGCCCAGTGCTTCCAGTCCAGGCAGCAGCATCAGCAGCAGCCCCTCTGGGCCCAGTGCTTCCAGTCCCGGCAGCAGCATCAGCCCCTCTGGGCCCAGTGCTTCCAGTCCAGGCAGCAGCATCAGCAGCAGCCCCTCTGGACCCAGTGCTTCCAGTCCAGGCAGCAGCATCAACAGCCCCCCCTCTGGGCCCTGGGCTTCCAGTCCAGGCAGCAGCATCAGCAGCAGCCCCTCTGGGCCCAGTGCTTCCAGTCCTGGCAGCAGCATCAGCAGCAGCCCCTCTGGGCCCAGTGCTTCCAGTCCAGGCAGCAGCAGCAGCCCCTCTGGGCCCAGTGCTCCCAGTCCCAGCAGCAGCATCAGCAGCAGCCCCTCTGGGCCCAGTGCTTCCAGTCCAGGCAGCAGCAGCAGCCCCTCTGGGCCCAGTGCTCCCAGTCCCAGCAGCAGCATCAGCAGCAGCCCCTCTGGGCCCAGTGCTTCCAGTCCAGGCAGTAGCATCAGCAGCAGCCCCTCTGGGACCTGGGCTTCCAGTCCAGGCAGCAGCATCAGCAGCAGCCCCTCTGGGCCCAGTGCTTCCAGTCCAGGCAGCAGCATCAGCAGCAGCCCCTCTGGGCCCAGTGCTTCCAGTCCAGGCAGTAGCATCAGCAGCAGCCCCTCTGGGACCTGGGCTTCCAGTCCTGGCAGCAGCATCAGCAGCAGCCCCTCTGGGCCCAGTGCTTCCAGTCCAGGCAGCAGCATCAGCAGCCCCCCCTCTGGGCCCTGGGCTTCCAGTCCAGGCAGCAGCATCAGCAGCAGCCCCTCTGGGCCCAGTGCTTCCAGTCCTGGCAGCAGCATCAGCAGCAGCCCCTCTGGGCCCTGTGCGTCCAGTCCCAGCAGCAGCATCAGCAGTAGCCCCTCTGGGCCCAGTGCTCCCAGTCCAGGCAGCAGCATCAGCAGCAACACCTCTGGGCCCAGTGCTTCCAGTCCAGGCAGCAGCATCAGCAGCAGCCCCTCTGGGCCCAGTGCTTCCAGTCCAGGCAGCAGCATCAGCCCCCCCTCTGGACCCAGTGCTTCCAGCACAGGCAGCAGCATCAGCAGCAGCCCCTCTGGGCCCAGTGCTTCCAGTCCAGGCAGCAGCATCAGCAGCAACCCCTCTGGGCCCAGTGCTTCCAGTCCAGGCAGCAGCATCAGCAGCAGCCCCTCTGGGCCCAGTGCTTCCAGTCCTGGCAGCAGCATCAGCAGCAGCCCCTCTGAGCCCTGTGCGTCCAGTCCCAGCAGCAGCATCAGCAGTAGCCCCTCTGGGCCCAGTGCTCCCAGTCCAGGCAGCAGCATCAGCAGCAACCCCTCTGGGCCCAGTGCTTCCAGTCCAGGCAGCAGCATCAGCAGCAGCCCCTCTGGGCCCAGTGCTTCCAGTCCAGGCAGCAGCATCATCCCCCCTCTGGGACCAGTGCTTCCAGTCCAGGCAGCAGCATCAGCAGCAGCCCCTCTGGGCCCAGTTCTTCCAGTCCAGGCAGCAGCATCAGCAGCAACCCCTCTGGGCCCAGTGCTTCCAGTCCAGGCAGCAGCATCAGCAGCAGCCCCTCTGGGCCCAGTGCTTCCAGTCCTGGCAACAGCATCAGCAGCAGCCCCTCTGGGCCCAGTGCTTCCAGTCCCGGCAGCAGCATCAGCAGCAGCCCCTCTGGGCCCAGTGCTTCCAGTCCAGGCAGCAGCATCAGCAGCAGCAGCCCCTCTGGGCCCAGTGATTCCAGTCCAGGCAGCAGCATCAGCAGCAGCCCCTCTGTCCCAGTAATTCCAGTCCAGGCAGCAGCATCAGCAGCAGCCCCTCTGGGCCCTGTGCGTCCAGTCCCAGCAGCAGCATCAGCAGTAGCCCCTCTGGGCCCAGTGCTCCCAGTCCAGGCAGCAGCATCAGCAGCAGCCCCTCTGGGCCCAGTGCTTCCAGTCCAGGCAGCAGCAGCAGCCCCTCTGGGCCCAGTAATTCCAGTCCAGGCAGCAGCATCAGCAGTAGCCCCTCTGGGCCCAGTAATTCCAGTCCAGGCAGCAGCATCAGCAGCAGCCCCTCTGTCCCAGTAATTCCAGTCCAGGCAGCAGCATCAGCAGTAGCCCCTCTGGGCCCAGTGCTTCCAGTCCAGGCAGCAGCATCAGCAGCAGCCCCTCTGGGCCCAGTGCTTCCAGTCCAGGCAGAAGCATCAGCCCCCCCTCTGGGCCCAGTGCTTCCAGTCCAGGCAGCAGCATCAGCAGCAGCCCCTCTGGGCCCAGTGCTTCCAGTCCAGGCAGCAGCATCAGCAGCAGCAGCCCCTCTGGGCCCAGTGATTCCAGTCCAGGCAGCAGCATCAGCAGCAGCCCCTCTGTCCCAGTAATTCCAGTCCAGGCAGCAGCATCAGCAGCAGCCCCTCTGGGCCCAGTGCTTCCAGTCCAGGTAGCAGCAGCCCCTCTGGACCCAGTGCTTCCAGTCCAGGCAGCAGCATCAGCGGCAGCCCCTCTGGGCCGAGTGATTCCAGTCCAGGCAGCAGCATCAGCAGCAGCCCTTCTGTCCCAGTGATTCCAGTCCAGGCAGCAGCATCAGCAGCAGCCCCTCTGTCCCAGTGATTCCAGTCCCGGCAGCAGCATCAGCAGCAGCCCCTCTGGGCCCAGTGCTTCCAGTCCCGGCAGCAGCATCAGCAGCAGCCCCTCTGGGCCCAGTGCTTCCAGTCCCGGCAGCAGCATCAGCAGCAGCCCCTCTGGGCCAATGCTTCCAGTCCCGGCATCAGCATCAGCAGCAGCCCCTCTGGGCCCAGTGCTTCCAGTCCAGGCAGCAGCATCAGCAGCAGCCCCTCTGGGCCCAGTGCTCCCAGTCCAGGCAGCAGCATCAGCAGCAGCCCCTCTGGGCCAATGCTTCCAGTCCAGGCAGCAGCATCAGCAGCAGCCTCTCTGGGCCCAGTGCTTCCAGTCCAGGCAGCAGCATCAGCAGCAGCCCCTCAGGGCCCAGTGCTTCCAGTCCCGGCAGCAGCATCAGCAGCAGCCCCTCTGGGCCCAGTGCTTCCAGTCCCAGCCGCAGCATCAGCAGCAGCCCCTCTGGGCCCAGTGCTTCCAGTCCAGGCAGCAGCATCAGCAGCAGCCACTCTGGGCCCAGTGCTCCCAGTCCCAATAGCAGCATCAGTAGCAGCCCCTCTGGGCCCAGTGCTTCCAGTCCAGGCAGCAGCATCAGCAGCAGCCCCTCTGGGCCCAGTGCTTCCAGTCCAGGCAGCAGCATCAGCAGCAGCCACTCTGGACCCAGTGCTCCCAGTCCCAATAGCAGCATCAGTAGCAGCCCCTCTGGGCCCTGTGCTTCCAGTCCCGGCAGCAGCATCAGCAGCAGCCCCTCTGGGCCCAGTGCTTCCAGTTCAGGCAGCAGCATCAGCAGCCCCCCCTCTGGGCCCAGTGCTTCCAGTCCTGGCAGCAGCATCAGCAGCAGCCCCTCTGGGCCCAGTGCTTCCAGTCCCGGCATCAGCAGCAGCCCCTCTGGGCCCAGTGCTCCCAGTCCAGGCAGCAGCATCAGCAGTAGCCCCTCTGGGCCCAGTGCTCCCAGTCCGGGCAGCAGCATCAGCAGTAGCCCCTCTGGGCCCTGGGATCCCAATCCAGGCAGCAGCATCAGCAGCAGCCCCTCTGGGCCCAGTGCTTCCAGTCCAGGCAGCAGCATCAGCCCCTCTGGGCCCTGTGCTCCCAGTCCAGGCAGCAGCATCAGCAGCAGCCCCTCTGGGCCCAGTGCTTCCAGTCCAGGCAGCCGCATCAGCAGCAGCCCCTCTGGGCCCAGTGCTTCCAGTCCCGGCAGCAGCAGCAGCCCCTCTGGGCCCAGTGCTCCCAGTCCCAGAAGCAGCATCAGCAGCAGCCCCTCTGGGCCCAGTGCTTCCACTCCCGGCAGCAGCAGCAGCCCCTCTGGGCCCAGTGCTTCAAGTCCAGGCAGCAGCATCAGCAGCAGCCCCTCTGGGCCCAGTGCTTCAAGTCCAGGCAGCAGCATCAGCAGCAGCCACTCTGGCCCCAGTGCTCCCAGTCCAGGCAGCAGCATCAGCAGCAGCCACTCTGGGCCCAGTGCTTCCAGTCCAGGCAGCAGCATCAGCAGCAGCAGCCCCTCTGGGCCCAGTGCTTCCAGTCCATGCAGCAGCATCAGCAGCAGCCCCTCTGTCCCAGTGATTCCATTCCAGGCACCAGCATCAGCAGCAGCCCCTCTGGAACCCAGTGCTCCCAGTCCCGGCAGCAGCATCAGCAGCAGCCACTCTGGGCCCAGTGCTCCCAGTCCAGGCGCAGCATCAGCAGCAGCCACTCTGGGCCCAGTGCTTCCAGTCCAGGCAGCAGCATCAGCAGCAGCAGCCCCTCTGGGCCCAGTGCTTCCAGTCCAGGCAGCAGCATCAGCAGCAGCCCCTCTGGGCCCAGTGCTCCCAGTCCCGGCAGCAGCATCAGCAGCAGCCACTCTGGGCCCAGTGCTCCCAGTCCAGGCAGCAGCATCAGCAGCAGCCACTCTGGGCCCAGTGCTCCCAGTCCAGGCAACAGCAGCAGCCCCTCTGGGCCCAGTGCTCCCAGTCCCAGCAGCAGCATCAGCAGCAGCCCCTCTGGGCCCAGTGCTTCCAGTCCCGGCAGCAGCAGCAGCCCCTCTGGGCCCAGTGCTTCCAGTCCAGGCAGCAGCATCAGCAGCAGCCCCTCTGGGCCCAGTGATTCCAGTCTAGGCAGCAGCAGCAGCATCAGCAGCAGCCCCTCTGGGCCCAGTGCTTCCAGTCCAGGCAGCAGCATCAGCAGCAGCCACTCTGGGCCCAGTGCTTCCAGTCCAGGCAGCAGCATCAGCAGCAGCAGCCCCTCTGGGCCCAGTGCTTCCAGTCCAGGCAGCAGCATCAGCAGCAGCAGCCCCTCTGGGCCCAGTGCTTCCAGTCCAGGCAGCAGCATCAGCAGCAGCCCCTCTGTCCCAGTGATTCCAGTCCAGGCACCAGCATCAGCAGCAGCCCCTCTGGGCCCAGTGCTCCCAGTCCCGGCAGCAGCATCAGCAGCAGCCACTCTGGGCCCAGTGCTCCCAGTCCAGGCAGCAGCATCAGCAGCAGCCCCTCTGGGCCCAGTGCTCCCAGTCCCGGCAGCAGCATCAGCAGCAGCCACTCTGGGCCCAGTGCTCCCAGTCCAGACAGCAGCAGCAGCAGCAGCCACTCTGGGCCCAGTGCTCCCAGTCCAGGCAGCAGCATCAGCAGCAGCCACTCTGGGCCCAGTGCTCCCAGTCCAGGCAGCAGCATCAGCAGCAGCCCCTCTGGGCCCAGTGCTTCCAGTCCTGGCAGCAGCATCAGCAGCCCTTCTGGGCCCAGTGCTTCCAGTCCCGACAGCAGCATCAGCAGCAGCCCCTCTGTGCCCAGTGCTTCCAGTAGAGGCAGCAGCATCAGCAGCCCCCCCTCTGGGCCCAGTGCTTCCAGTTCAGGCAGCAGCATCAGCAGCCCCTCTGGGCCCAGTGCTCCCGGTCCCAATAGCAGCATCAGTAGCAGCCCCTCCAGGCCCTGTGCTTCCAGTCCCGGCAGCAGCATCAGCAGCAGCCCCTCTGGGCCCAGTGCTTCCAGTCCAGGCAGCAGCATCAGCAGCAGCCCCTCTGGGCCCAGTGCTTCCAGTCCAGGCAGCAGCATCAGCAGCAACCCCTCTGGGCCCAGTGCTCCCAGTCCAGGCAGCAGCATCAGCAGCAGCCCCTCTGGGCCCAGTGCTTCCAGTCCAGGCAGCAGCATCAGCAGCAGCCCCTCTGGGCCCAGTGCTCCCAGTCCAGGCAGCAGCATCAGCAGCAGCTCCTCTGGGCCCAGTGATTCCAGTCCAGGCAGCAGCATCAGCAGCAGCCCCTCTGGGCCCAGTGCTTCCAGTCCTGGCAGCAGCATCAGCAGCCCCTCTGGGCCCAGTGCTTCCAGTCCCGACAGCAGCATCAGCAGCAGCCCCTCTGGCCCAGTGCTTCCAGTTCAGGCAGCAGCATCAGCAGCCCCCCCTCTGGGCCCAGTGCTTCCAGTTCAGGCAGCAGCATCAGCAGCACCCCCCTCTGGGCCCAGTGCTTCCAGTCCAGGCAGCAGCATCAGCAGCCCCCCCTCTGGGCCCAGTGCTTCCAGTCCAGGCAGGAGCATCAGCAGCAGCCACTCTGGGCCCAGTGCTCCCGGTCCCAATAGCAGCATCAGTAGCAGCCCCTCTGGGCCCAGTGCTTCCAGTCCAGGCAGCAGCATCAGCAGCAGCCCCTCTGGGCCCAGTGCTCCCAGTCCAGGCAGCAGCATCAGCAGCAGCTCCTCTGGGCCCAGTGCTTCCAGTCCTGGCAGCAGCATCAGCAGCCCCTCTGGGCCCAGTGCTTCCAGTCCCGACAGCAGCATCAGCAGCAGCCCCTCTGGGCCCAGTGCTTCCAGTCCCGACAGCAGCATCAGCAGCAGCCCCTCTGGGCCCAGTGCTTCCAGTTCAGGCAGCAGCATCAGCAGCCCCCCCTCTGGGCCCAGTGCTTCCAGTTCAGGCACCAGCATCAGCAGCCCCCCCTCTGGGCCCAGTGCTTCCAGTCCAGGCAGCAGCATCAGCAGCCCCCCCCTCTGGGCCCAGTGCTTCCAGTTCAGGCAGCAGCATCAGCAGCAGCCACTCTGGGCCCAGTGCTCCCGGTCCCAATAGCAGCATCAGTAGCAGCCCCTCTGGGCCCCGTGCTTCCAGTCCTGGCAGCAGCATCAGCAGCAGCCCCTCTGGGCCCAGTGCTCCCAGTCCCAGCAGCAGCATCAGCAGCAGCCCCTCTGGGCCCAGTGCTTCCAGTCCAGGCAGCAGCATCAGCAGCAGCCCCTCTGGGCCCAGTGCTCCCAGTCCAGGCAGCAGCATCAGCAACAGCCCCTCTGGGCCCAGTGCTTCCAGTCCAGGCAGCAGCATCAGCAGCAGCCCCTCTGGGCCCAGTGCTTCCAGTCCAGGCAGCAGCATCAGCAGCAGCCACTCTGGGCCCAGTGCTTCCAGTCCAGGCAGCAGCATCAGCAGCAGCCACTCTGGGCCCAGTGCTTCCAGTCCCGACAGCAGCATCAGCAGCAGCCCCTCTGGGCCCAGTGCTTCCAGTTCAGGCAGCAGCATCAGCAGCCCCCCCTCTGGGCCCAGTGCTCCCAGTCCAGGCAGCAGCATCAGCAGCAGCCCCTCTGGGCCCAGTGCTTCCAGTCCTGGCAGCAGCATCAGCAGCCCTTCTGGGCCCAGTGCTTCCAGTCCCGACAGCAGCATCAGCAGCAGCCCCTCTGTGCCCAGTGCTTCCAGTAGAGGCAGCAGCATCAGCAGCCCCCCCTCTGGGCCCAGTGCTTCCAGTTCAGGCAGCAGCATCAGCAGCCCCTCTGGGCCCAGTGCTCCCGGTCCCAATAGCAGCATCAGTAGCAGCCCCTCCAGGCCCTGTGCTTCCAGTCCCGGCAGCAGCATCAGCAGCAGCCCCTCTGGGCCCAGTGCTTCCAGTCCAGGCAGCAGCATCAGCAGCAGCCCCTCTGGGCCCAGTGCTTCCAGTCCAGGCAGCAGCATCAGCAGCAACCCCTCTGGGCCCAGTGCTCCCAGTCCAGGCAGCAGCATCAGCAGCAGCCCCTCTGGGCCCAGTGCTTCCAGTCCAGGCAGCAGCATCAGCAGCAGCCCCTCTGGGCCCAGTGCTCCCAGTCCAGGCAGCAGCATCAGCAGCAGCTCCTCTGGGCCCAGTGATTCCAGTCCAGGCAGCAGCATCAGCAGCAGCCCCTCTGGGCCCAGTGCTTCCAGTCCTGGCAGCAGCATCAGCAGCCCCTCTGGGCCCAGTGCTTCCAGTCCCGACAGCAGCATCAGCAGCAGCCCCTCTGGCCCAGTGCTTCCAGTTCAGGCAGCAGCATCAGCAGCCCCCCCTCTGGGCCCAGTGCTTCCAGTTCAGGCAGCAGCATCAGCAGCACCCCCCTCTGGGCCCAGTGCTTCCAGTCCAGGCAGCAGCATCAGCAGCCCCCCCTCTGGGCCCAGTGCTTCCAGTCCAGGCAGGAGCATCAGCAGCAGCCACTCTGGGCCCAGTGCTCCCGGTCCCAATAGCAGCATCAGTAGCAGCCCCTCTGGGCCCAGTGCTTCCAGTCCAGGCAGCAGCATCAGCAGCAGCCCCTCTGGGCCCAGTGCTCCCAGTCCAGGCAGCAGCATCAGCAGCAGCTCCTCTGGGCCCAGTGCTTCCAGTCCTGGCAGCAGCATCAGCAGCCCCTCTGGGCCCAGTGCTTCCAGTCCCGACAGCAGCATCAGCAGCAGCCCCTCTGGGCCCAGTGCTTCCAGTCCCGACAGCAGCATCAGCAGCAGCCCCTCTGGGCCCAGTGCTTCCAGTTCAGGCAGCAGCATCAGCAGCCCCCCCTCTGGGCCCAGTGCTTCCAGTTCAGGCACCAGCATCAGCAGCCCCCCCTCTGGGCCCAGTGCTTCCAGTCCAGGCAGCAGCATCAGCAGCCCCCCCCTCTGGGCCCAGTGCTTCCAGTGCAGGCAGCAGCATCAGCAGCAGCCACTCTGGGCCCAGTGCTCCCGGTCCCAATAGCAGCATCAGTAGCAGCCCCTCTGGGCCCCGTGCTTCCAGTCCTGGCAGCAGCATCAGCAGCAGCCCCTCTGGGCCCAGTGCTCCCAGTCCCAGCAGCAGCATCAGCAGCAGCCCCTCTGGGCCCAGTGCTTCCAGTCCAGGCAGCAGCATCAGCAGCAGCCCCTCTGGGCCCAGTGCTCCCAGTCCAGGCAGCAGCATCAGCAACAGCCCCTCTGGGCCCAGTGCTTCCAGTCCAGGCAGCAGCATCAGCAGCAGCCCCTCTGGGCCCAGTGCTTCCAGTCCAGGCAGCAGCATCAGCAGCAGCCACTCTGGGCCCAGTGCTTCCAGTCCAGGCAGCAGCATCAGCAGCAGCCACTCTGGGCCCAGTGCTTCCAGTCCCGACAGCAGCATCAGCAGCAGCCCCTCTGGGCCCAGTGCTTCCAGTTCAGGCAGCAGCATCAGCAGCCCCCCCTCTGGGCCCAGTGCTTCCAGTTCAGGCAGCAGCATCAGCAGCCCCCCTCTGGGCCCAGTGCTTCCAGTCCAGGCAGCAGCATCAGCAGCAGTCACTCTGGGCCCAGTGCTTCCAGTCCAGGCAGCAGCATCAGCAGCAGCCCTTCTGGGCCCAGTGCTTCCAGTCCAGGCAGCAGCATCAGCAGCAGCCCCTCTGGGCCCAGTGCTTCCAGTCCAGGCAGCAGCATCAGCAGCAGCCACTCTGGGCCCAGTGCTCCCAGTCCAGGCAGCAGCATCAGCAGCAGCCACTCTGGGCCCAGTGCTTCCAGTCCAGGCAGCAGCATCAGCAGCAGCGGCCCCTCTGGGCCCAGTGCTTCCAGTCCAGGTAGCAGCATCAGCAGCAGCCCCTCTGTCCCAGTGATTCCAGTCCAGGCAGCAGCATCAGCAGCAGCCCCTCTGTGCCCAGTGCTCCCAGTCCCGGCAGCAGCATCAGCAGCAGCCACTCTGGGCCCAGTGCTCCCAGTCCAGGCAGCAGCATCAGCAGCAGCCACTCTGGGCCCAGTGCTTCCAGTCCAGGCAGCAGAATCAGCAGCAGCAGCGCCTCTGGGCCCAGTGCTTCCAGTCCAGGCAGCAGCATCAGCAGCAGCCCCTCTGTCCCAGTGATTTCAGTCCAGGCATCAGCATCAGCAGCAGCCCCTCTGGGTCCAGTGCTCCCAGTCCCGGCAGCAGCATCAGCAGCAGCCACTCTGGGCCCAGTGCTCCCAGTCCAGGCAGCAGCATCAGCAGCAGCCACTCTGGGCCCAGTGCTCCCAGTCCAGGAAGCAGCATCAGCAGCAGCCCCTCTGGGCCCTGGGCTTCCAGTCCAGGCAGCAGCATCAGCAGCAGCCCCTCTGGGCCCAGTGCTTCCAGTCCAGGCAGCAGCATCAGCAGCAGCCCTTTCTGGGCCCAGTGCTCCCAGTCCAGGCAGCAGCATCAGCAGCAGCCCCTCTGGGCCCAGTGCTTCCAGTCCAGGCAGCAGCATCAGCAGCATCTCCTCTGGGCCCAGTGCTCCCAGTCCAGGCAGCAGCATCAGCAGCAGCCCCTCTGGGCCCAGTGCTTCCAGTCCTGGCAGCAGCATCAGCAGCCCCTCTGGGCCCAGTGCTTCCAGTCCCGACAGCAGCATCAGCAGCAGCCCCTCTGGGCCCAATGCTTCCAGTTCAGGCAGCAGCATCAGCAGCCCCCCCTCTGGGCCCAGTGCTTCCAGTTCAGGCAGCAGCATCAGCAGCCCCCCCTCTGGGCCCAGTGCTTCCAGTCCAGGCAGCAGCATCAGCAGCAGCCACTCTGGGCCCAGTGCTCCCAGTCCCAATAGCAGCATCAGCAGCAGCCCCTCTGGGCCGAGTGCTTCCAGTCCCGGCAGCAGCATCAGCAGCAGCCCCTCTGGGCCCAGTGCTCCCAGTCCAGGCAGCAGCATCAGCAGTAGCCCCTCTGGGCCCAGTGCTTCCAGTCCAGGCAGCAGCAGCAGCATGGCAGTTTTGGTGGAGTTTTTTCGGAGGTTCGGTAGACGTACTATATTTGGAAGGCCAGTCCGGTCTGAGTGGAAGGCGCATGGGACGCCTGCCTTTGCCACGTGGCACGGGTCCCTGGCATTTCCTCCAGGGCACGGCAGATGGTGCGCAGTGCTGGCGTGCTGCAGCCCTCATCTTGGGCAGGTGATTGCGCTTGGCGTGTTGCCTGGGGGAGTTGTGTTTGCAGAATCCATTGGTGCTTTTGCGGCTGTAATTTGAGGAAGGGGAGTGTGTCCATTACTGAGGGGTCTCGAGAGAAGTAAAGACCCCACTCCGTGCAGGAAGTCTTGCTTTTATAGTATTTTCAATCAACCTTTACTGTAGTTTAATGAGCACCACTTACGGCTGACATTTGTAGGAGCAAATCTTTACTTTAAGATTTTCTACGTGGCAGAGCAGCCGTTTCGAATGCACACAGGGGTGACGTCTGTTAGCGTCATAGGTCCATATATACGTAGGCTTTGGAAGTAATCTGCCCTTTTGGAGTGATCTATTTTTGTGTGATAGTTTCTAGGAAAATCCTTTTCTCGAAAAAGTTCATTGGTCTCCGTCAGCTTGTTAAGCCTCTATGGGTCGTGTCTGGGGGTGAAGGAATGAGCGGGAGACAGTGTTGATATGAAGCTTCATCGGAGGGAGGAGCGGGCCATGCACTACTTCCCCATTTATGCCCTCATTGAGGATGCACCCCCATCATCGGTCAAACAAACTTCAATGGAGTCCAGCTCGTTTGCCATTCATGCCTCCATTCATGTGCCCCCACCCCCACTGTTCCCACTGACTTCCACAGTGCCCTGCTCCTTCCCCATTAATGCCCTCATTCAAGTGGCACCCCATCATCGATCACACAGACTTCAATGGAGTCCCGCTCATTTGCCATTCAAGTGCCACCTCCCCAACTGGTCCCATTGCCCCCAACAGTGCCCTGGTCCTTCTCCTTTAATGCCCTCTGCAAGTGACACCACATTATCCATCACACTGATTTCGTGGGAGTTTCGCTCCTTTGCCATTCATGCCCCCATTGTGTTTTGAGGAATGCATCTGAACGTCCTTTGCAAATGCAACATCACATTGTTGAGAGCATCTGTGCGTAACAGGTCACTTATGTTCATCTTTTTAATTAAGTAGGGAAATGCAATGGGCCTGCATTCTAAAGTCTCTTCTTTTTCAGGGATACATCTTGACGGTTTGCTTTGATAGATGCATTGTTCGGGTCCCGACAGGACCCAGCCCACTTAAAGCTCTGCCGCACAACCAGTAAATGCACAAAATGTTGCGATGACCCAAGCTGATGGCGTATTTTAACAGCTAATGGTGGCAGTATCACTTAGCCCATGCAGGAACATATTGTCACGCTCACCTGATTCCCACGGAGGCGCAGGTCTGGCTTCGAGTGCTGATGCTTCTTCCATGGTGAAGCGCAGGACTCTGAAGATGGACTCATTGGCTCGCAGGAATATTCCCCTGTGCGTGAAAAGGGAGTATTACCTACTGACGGAATAATGCTCAAGCCTCCCACTCCCTTCCAACCCTCCACGATACCCTTCCTCGATTCCCCGTGAAGTCTCACCTTAGGGTTTGGAAGGACGAGTTCTCCATCCTGCTTCTGATGCAGGGGCGCGTTGGTATCCAGTTACTTCACTGGATTGAGGTTTGATGGGAGTTCAAATAAGCTTGACTATTCAGGTAAGGCGCTGTAAGAGTTCTGTAGCAAGTTCAAAAGTTCAAGCTTAATAATAATGTTCATTGTCTTATTGCAGCAAGCGCTAACGCTTATGTCTTTTTCCCCTTAGGGGCCGGGGTTTGGAATGCCGGAGATATGGCGCCGACCCGAAGTGAAACGTGCAGTTCCAGTAAATGACAGGTAAGTTCTGGATGAGCGTTCGGGTAATGTCTTTGCATTCGCTCATTCAATGTCTTTGTCTTTTTTCCCCATAGGGGCCGGGGTCCGGAATGCCAGGAAGCGGCAGAACCCGAAATGAAATGGGAATGACCCAACAGGTAAGTCTTAGAAGGAAACTGAGCTTTTCCTATTCCCTTCCTTCTCTCACCTTGTGTTCTTGTCTTTTTCTCTCTAGGCTCTGGGAAGTGGCTGCGGATCCGGATGATCGCTGCTGAAGATGGAGGCGTCCAGGATAGGTGAGTGAAATGCAGCGCTGCAGCGATCGAAGCGAAATGCTTTTAAAATGATGTCTTCCCTTTCAGGATCGTCGGTGTGAAGTCTTGGTGATGCAGCTTTAGCAGGTAAGGTCTTCTTTCTCTCCAATTCTCTCTTAGCAGGTGACCCAGGATGCTGACAGGCGTGGCTGAAGTCCAGATGCAGGAGCTGACACGGTGAGCGTCCAGCTGCGAGGAGCAGAACATTATGGTCTCACACATCTACAGTAGAGTTACAGTCCCTCCTCTTTGACTTCAACGGAGTCACTCTCCTACCCTATAATCAGTCTCGCACACTTCAATAACGTTGCACTCCTTACTTATCATTGGTCACATTGACTTCAATGGAGTCCCACTCCTTCCCCTTTAATGCCCTCCTTCAAGTTGCAACCCCTTAATGGTCACCCAGATTTTGTGGCAGTCCCACTAACGGTCAAATGCTGTGGCTGGGACACATCAGCATGTTATCTTTCCGCAGAGGATTCATGGACTGCTTTGAAACAATTTAACGCAGCATATTCTGTTACTGCCTTCCCGTTACTGGTCAACTTGCATTGAGGCGTTCCCTATCGAGAGCTGTGTTGTGTGTTTTAAGTGCAAGATAGAAAAAAAATATATCTTTTTTTAAATGTCTTTGTTTCCATTTGCAAGTTACAAGAAATGGCTTCGGTGGGCAGCATTAAAGTCACCCAATTCTGCTATTAGGCTGTCCCTCGTTGCACATTCGCAACTCTACATCTTCTGCTACTGCCTTCCCTGTCCAGGTCATCTCACACTGATGCATTTGTATAGAGTAATGTGTTGGGTGTTATAAGTGTGATATAGGAAAATCTTTTTTTATTTCCACATATATTGTTGTCCTGCATCTCCGCTGAATGGAAATAACCCAACGGCCAGGTTTTCCATCTGCAGGTTATACCAGATCTCCAGCAGGTGGAGTGCCAGGGACTTTCCTCATTATCAGGAACGGCCACCAGAGGGAGATGCAGAGTATCCTTGAGTAAAAGGTAGGCTGCCAATTTTTTGTTGTTTACCTTTTTGTATTTTTCTACTCCTTTCTTTAAACAGTGAACCATAATCAGATGTTTAAACTGGTTGTTTTTTGTTTACGAGGAAACCTTTCCAAATAGTCAGTTGTATACATATAGCGAAGCAGAGATTTTCAAGAAAAAGGGAAGCCTATCCTTGGTCACCTTGAAGGCCTCTGCACATCTCTCTGGACAGAAGTGTCAAAGGCTTTGACTGTGTACATTTAAAGGGATGTGAAATGCATTTTGCCCTACAGCATACATGTTTGCATCCAAGGTGAGCAAACCCTCTCTGCACTCCTTCCTTGTAAGATGAAGTGAGTTCCATTGTGCTGAGACATAAGAACCACCAAGGGGATACGTTTAAGTGTAAGAGTCAAATGGAATATTGCATCTTTGGTACAACAAATGCTGACAAAGTAATTTGTTGGCAACCTTTCACCGGGGCATTCTGGATACTATGTGTGATTTCCTGGGAAAGTCAAGAGATACTCTGGTTTCTCATAGCTTTGCCACTTGCTTGTCCAGAGCCCGCCATAACCGTGAATGCCTGCTTCCTCTCGAGCAAATTAGGGAAGAAAGATGGTGCTTGTGACTTTATAAAGGTGAAGTTGGGGTGGAGGCAATTCCTCTGAGTTACGGGGGACAGCGCTCGCATAAGGCATGGGTGACAGTCTGCCCTTGGCAAGGTGTAATTACGGAACAATAGGAAAATAGTCCTAGCTTTTAACCCATTGTGATTCTTACCCTGCGCTGGTAAGTGAAAGATTCAAATCATACATTGTATCTTTGGTACAACAGCTGCACACAAGGTAATTTGTTGGCAACCTTTCACCAGGGCATTCTGGATTCAAAGTGTGGTTTCCTAGGAAATTCAAGAGATATTGTGATTTCTCATGATTTTGGCCCTTGCTCTACCGAAATCGCCGTAACGGAGAATGCCTGCTCCCTCTCGAGCAAATTAGGGGAGAAAGATGTTGCTTGTGACTTTATAAAAGGTGAGGTTGGGGGGCAGCATCAA
Source organism: Ambystoma mexicanum (assembly GCF_040938575.1). Classification (NCBI taxonomy): domain Eukaryota; kingdom Metazoa; phylum Chordata; class Amphibia; order Caudata; family Ambystomatidae; genus Ambystoma; species Ambystoma mexicanum. The sequence goes on from NC_090927.1 coordinate 90,480,152, forward strand.
TCGCTCTGAGTTAGGGAGGTCAGTGCACGCCTCTGACATGGGTGCCAGTCTGCACATGGCAAGGTGTAATCAGAGAGCAATAGGAAAATGATCCAATTGTTACCCCACTGTGATTCCTAACCTGCGCTGGTAAATGCAAGAGTCAAATCGTACATTGCATCTTTGGTACAACAGATACAGACAAAGTCATTATTTGGCGACCTAATACCAGGGCATTCTGCGTTCAAGGTGTGGTTTCCTAAGAAAGTCATGTGATACTGTGATTTCTCATAGCTTTAGCAGTTGCTTGTCCCGTTTCCCCCAGACCAGTCAATACCTGCTCCCTCTCGTGCAAATTAGGGGTGTAAGATGGCGCTTGTGACTTTAAAAACGTGAGGGGTGCGGCGGCAGCAATTTCTATGAGCTAGGGGGGAGAGCGCTCGCCTCTGACATGGGGCCCAAACCACCCAACTCCCAAAACAACCCCTAACCCTAACCCAACTCAAACCCTAAACCTAATTCTTACCCTTGCCCTACACCTTAACCTACCCCTAATTCTAACCCTTGCCCTACCCCATACCTTAACCCTAAATGTAATGCTTGCCCTACCCCTTACACTAACGCTAACCCTAAATCTACCCCTTACCCTAACACTTACCATTGCCCCCCCATACTCTAACCCTAATTTTAAATTTTTTAAAATCCATTGAATTTCTATCAAATTACATACAATGAAAAGGCATTTCGATTACCCAAGCACATTTGGGTAATAACATGTGGCATCGGCACATGAGAAAGGTGGCAGAGAGAACATCTAAGGAGAGTTGCTACATATGTGCTCTCGTACCCTATGCCATGAATATAGTACAAACTTTAATTACAAGAGAAGTCCCAGAACACAATGCCAGATGCCTCGTTCACCTTGCAGAATGCCTGAGTAGAGGACAATTTCAGGGACGTTGGGCCACTTTGCGATGGAGATGGAAATGGTCAGTTCCATTCCAGGATGATTATATCAAGACATCACAGATGAAAAAGCAACCAGGATGGGAGAGCAAGATGCTTGCGTATCCTACAAGTGGACAGGAAGAGGTGGCAGTGAAAGATATGAAGAGGATGGAATGCCCAGATATAACAGAAATAGCTGGATCACCTGGATGTTGGGAGTGAACACAAGTCTTAGTCTGTGGACAAGTGAAATCCAGGAAGGGATGGGAGGGAGGACTGATGTCTTGTGCAACTCATCTGCTGAAGCCAAAATATGTGCAAGGTACAGAGAGTAAACGATGGGTGTTTGAAAGTCATGGGTCAAACATGCCAAGCTGCTGACGTGGGTCAAAGATGAATCAGGTCCAATGATTGTGGTTCCATTGGTGAATGTGACATTGTGTTTCCGAAGAGAAGGAAGGAAACATGGGAGATATACTACAGTTGACATTACCAGAATGTGAGCAGGGACAGCTGTCCTGATGGATCGATATTTGGCTTGTGGGCCCAGGTACTACATGAATCTTCCCAAGGATTGGGGAAGGACATGTTCCTTGGTGCTCATCTATGTTCCAGCATTAGTAGTTGAACATTGTAGAATTTGAAACGTTGGATGCCCATTTGAGGAAGAGAAGATTGCTTCAATTTCTTAGTCTAACCAGAAGGGAGAATTACTTCTCAGCTAAATCAATAGATGCATATGAGGCTATTCCGTATGAGCATAGGTCGTTCAGCAAGACTTCTTCAATCTTCATGACTATCTTCATGCCTGTGATCCAGATGATGGCCAATGCTAAATGGTTACAAATTACCAGATGGGAGCTTTTGCAGACAATCAACACCACCATAAAGGGATTCAATGCTTTCAAAGAAGAATGAAGGGCCATACAATTGATGACCATGCCAAACAGATATGTCCTTCACATGATCACTGCGATGGAAGGAGTTTGTGCCAAAATCGGACCATCCTGTTGCACATTTACACCTTCTCACGATGATGAGAATGGGACCTTGACAGAGGCCACCACGCTGGTGACGAACCTGCATACCAAGATGGAAGATGAGACTGAGGACATAGCAGATGACAGTTGGTTTGCCTCTATCTTCTCATGTATTCCACAGTGGATGGTGAACATCTTCAAGTTTCTTGGAGCAGTATTAGTGATCGTGATGTCTGGATTCTGTGTGATTAGGATAATAATTACACAGTGCAAGAAGACCATAAAGAAAGCAGCGGTGCTGAATATCATGAGCAATGTCGAATCAGGGTTTGGCCCCAATGAATTGACTGGTGATGATTTCAGAAAATATATAGAGGCCAGCAACATAGCACCTGAAGGAACAAAGTTCCTGCATCTGAAAAATCACATGAGGTACATAGGATGATGGGTCTATTGTAATCCGAATGGACAGTACAGTTACATGACCTGGAGTGTGGATGAACATGTTAAATCAGCCGGTTCCCTGAAGATCTGGACTACGAAGAAGCACTTCTTCAACAGAAGGTATCAAGATGTGGAGACCGTTGAAGGTGTGGCCAATGACTGGACCAGTGGGGGGAGTGTAGGAAGTCCCACCCCCTACCACCTGTATGTGGGAAGCCTGAGATTGTGCCATACTTGACACCAGCAGTTGTGACCATTCCACAACTAATATTCAAGAAAAGGGATCCACTAAGAAAAGCTTATCAGATGTACTTGTGAAGAGATGAGCATCTCATGGTGTTAGGACTGTTAGGGGTTGGTGGTCTCTCTGACACCATTGGCGCAATTAGACTCATTTGCCATGCACTTGCGCGTTCTCAATGTCACTGGGCCAAGTAAGATCGCTGTTTTGTTTTCCCCTGTTCCCCTCCCTTGCCTTGTCGCACTTTGAAACACTTGTGTGCGAGCATGATAGAAATAAAATATCAATCAATCAATCAATCAATCAATGTGAGGCCTGTCTTCTACAATCCCTCCAAGATTGCGCCGATGAATGCCAGTAGTGTGCTAGTTTCTAGGGGCTTCCCAAGTTCGACTCCTCCCATGGTCTCTCACAGAAACACTTATCAAGGCTAGGATCCACACACACCTCGCGTCACTTCTCCCCATAGAAGACGCTTTGTAAGTTACCCGTCTACTAGGTATTGTTTCTATTCTCAATCTGCATGTTCATCATTCACGATCTCTATCGGATCTTTCTCTTTCAGAACACTAACAATAGCAGTCTCAGCGTCCTCTCTGAAACCTCGTTACAGCTCTTGCTTCTGGGAACGCGACCACATTGCTTAGCAACGGTACGAAATTACTACTTTTCATTGTTACTCCTACACACTATTATATCTCAGAAATACTTACAGATCTGTCATCTTGCAGAATATCACTGCCTTTATGTCCTCCGACCCTCTTCTTCAGACGGAAGAGATCTCACGTGTCAGTTCAATCGTTTTCCGCGAAGACAGGACACACACGCTTGCCTTGCCTAGCGACAAAGATTCTTTGAGGACATTTCAAATCCGAGTTACGGTAGCAACTCTTTTTTTGCACTCTTTACTAACCTACACAAGCTGTTCCAAACATTTATATTCTATTTTTACCATAACATAGGAGACCAAGCTCTCAACCCTGTATGCTGATCCCAAGTTACCGGCGCCCTGCTAAAGAACAACAGTTCCATTATCTTGGTACTTAACTTCCTTTCTTGATAAATCATCCATGTCCAAACCCCACACAGTCCTAAACCCTTCATGTTCATTAATCCTTTAGATCACCACCATTTCAGGAAACTCTTCATGATAACGGGGTACAAGTTCCTGAAGATCAGCGGTTAACCAGTCTTGTGTATTCCTATATTCTCCAGCCATCTGCCGACTTCCTCGACCAGGATTTCCTTCCTCAGAGGGTTTCCCTGAGGGTTATGAGTCTTCTCATGCTGTGTTACAGTGGAGGAGTCGTAGGCCCTTCAGGGGAGTTCTCACTTGCTTCTGTTTGCGGTCTGATCCAGGTTAGTGCATTAAGCTTTATTGAACATAGTTTACGTCTGGGATTTATAAGATATAACAGATGGAGGAAATCCCTTGCTCACTATTCTTAGAGAGGCACATCTCCACCCTACTGATGAGGTCCAACCAGACCAAACACGTGTCTGGGGTTGCTGTTGGTAGTCTTGGTCAGAGGAGAATTGCCTAACATATCGGTGATGGACTGCCCCAGGGAAGGACAAAGACTGATATGATTTGGATATTTCTCCTCTGTGAAAGATAGTGAGCTAAAATCTCTGGGTGAGGCTCTCGTAACCAGGACTAATGTCTGGCAGAGGTACTCCCAGGACCACCCTTGTTATTTGCATATTTTAAGTAACTTTGCTTCTCACCCTCAGTTACTAGTGAGCTCACAAATGAATGTTCAGCACTCTAACTGTTTCCTTCACCAAGAAAAACACATGATTATCTCTGTGTCAAAGGGCTTTTTTGGTCTGATGCCATGGAACTCTGTGTTGGGTACAATTTTGAGTTTGTCCCCCTAGGAGCCTCAAAAGTGTATTTCATGTTTGCTGAATTTAAATCAATGGCATGTTAGAGATGAATTTTCAGCACTGCAAGTGCATCCCTCACAGAAAGAAACATAATTTTCTCTCTGTGTCACTAGTGATGCAAAGTGCGAAAATGTTCAAAATATTTGTGAGAAATGCATTAAATGCAAAAAAAAGTCTGTATTCAGTGGCTTTAGAACAAGCTGCATTGAATGTATATCTCCAAATGTTTAAAAAATGCACAGAAATAATCATTTATTTTTTGTTGCATATATGCATCAGCTCATTTCGGGAAAGCATCACATATGCATCATCAATGTCATACATGCAACCCAAACTACACATATGTATGAAAGGTCAATGGTACTAGAGAGCTCACAAATTTTGCAGGTATACTGCATTTGTGCCCCTCTCACCCCTGACGCCTGCTGCAGTGAAACTGGCCTGATCCATCCATCAGGAGCTGAGAAATTGCCACAGTCCCATTTGGGCATCATCGCTGTTTCTTTGTCGCTGAAAGCCGCAGAGCTGCCAAATTGCCGCACTTGAACCTGCAACTGAAGTAGACTTGACTGCCGAAGTTTGGTCCGGTGTGCACCAGGGGTTGGTGAGTAATCGCAACCCTAACCAGTGGCCCCTAGCGCCTCCATCCATTTTTACACATGAGTGGCCCCTGGGGGCCATCTCCTTTCCACTGCTAATGCAAACTAGCAAACTATTCCCAACTCTTTGAATCGACTCTGCCCTCAAGTGGAGACCCTCCTCAAATAGTGGGAACCTATTCTTCATCGCCTCACCACCATCCTGAGTTGCTACAGAGCCTTGAAGAGACCCCGTTTCGCCCATTAAAACTACCGTGTGCTCTGGCATTGCATGTACATTTGAGCATTAGGCTCCACTCTTCTTAGGAATTAGACTGCCTCTTAGGTAGGAGTGTGTTGAATGCAGAAGTGCCTACAGACTCTTTGCACTGCCTGTTTCCTTCCCCTTTTAGGTTGTGGACCCATTTTGTGCATTAACTCTTTAGAACCCAACGGTCTTGTATATATGAATTTAGATAGGATTGTGTTGGCTTAATAGTATTACTGTGATTTGATTTGTGTGTGAAAACTCAAAGGCCTTGAAATAAATGTATTTGTATTTTTAATATATCTACACCAGACTGGGAGTGATTTGTAAGTGTCCTTTACTCGGTGTGCTCATTGTGGTCTTTCAGTCACCCACATCCCTCCTGAGACCTAGTCTTAACCGCCGGCCACCTACCTTGATTGGTCTGGCTTGTCCAGAAGGTTACCTGTTCCAAGAAACTAGGTTGGCCTCCTGAACCTATGCCCACCAGATCAGAGTTCAGAAATCCATCTTAACACTTAACTTCATGCTAACCACCTCTCTGCTTTCCTGTATTTAAGCATGGATTCTTCACTGGGGAAAGACTATACATCAGTGTCACTGCTATGATGTATTTGTGTAAACTATAACCAAACAAGAACTAAGTAATGCACTATTTTTAAAAAATAGATTGGAGCAGAAACATTCCAGATGTTGAAGATATTTTTTTTTATTTTTTTTAATTTGATTTAGTTGATACACAACTTTTCAAATATATACAAAAATACACAATTATACAAAAGCAGCAAAAAGAAGAAAAGAAAATAAAATGCCAAGGGTACAAGAGATAAACATATTATACACAAGCAATGAATAAGAACAAAACACTTTACATCTCTTATACCTTGCAGATGATTTGAATACAATATCAAAAGAGAAAAAAGAAGAAAAAATAATAAGGGATAAAATGACCGAACAAAACGCCTCTTATGAACCAATGGGAACCCATACAAAACCATTCTTAAGTATTGGACAATAGCGATCTGTACTTTTTCTCTTGAGGTAGAAAACATAATTTGCCATTTGATGTTGAAGATATAATAAAGAGCTGTACACCAATGAAAGAAAGAAAATGGAACATATCTGATGAAGAGATTGCATCATTAGTGGAACAACAGAACTGGCATGGGGTTCATGTTGCCAGTGATGCCAGTGATTGCAACCAGAAGATTACAGAAAAGAAAAATTATTTGTGAGTACCATGTGATGGTAATACCAGCTGAGCAAGGATAAGATTAATGAAAGACATGCAAAGTGATGAGATGGGGTACTTATTTTTCTTTCAGGATCCATCTGGCAAAAGATGGTGTGTTGATGTAAAGATTTTACCTTTTGCTTGCCATCCAACATTCTAAACATTTGGACGATTGATTAAATATTCAAAGACAAACCCAAACATCAAACCAAATCAAGTTTTGCTACAGATATTTGGGACTTTGCAGCTTGTGATCGTGTTCACAGCATTGAGGAACATTGATGTAGAGGAAGAGATCTTATTTGATTATGGTGTGCCTACAAAATCATTTGGAAAGGGTGCAAAACTCCAGTGGTTAAACACTTGAAAAATATATCCATGTTTTAACAAACTCACTATATATTTAGCACTTGGGATATTGTGAACAAGATTTGACAAGCAAGGAAGCTTTTTGAAACAAAATGACTTCTTGGTCCAATCACAGATCAAGAAGTAACTCACTTTCATGTCAAGGCAAAATACAGTTTTTGTGTTTCTGACGGCGTTAGTACAACTCAGAACCCACCACTGGTGTTGATGGAGTGTCCCCCATATGTATCTAACTTATTTATACAACTTTTCTTTTTTTGTTGAAAACTTATCATTTCCAGTCTGAGGCTTTATTGCTCGGTTCACTCTTGGAGACTGATTTGGACACTGACATCTGTTGACACCAGCACACCTTAATTTTGCATATCTGCAGCTTAACCGAGCATGCTAGCCAATATATTTATCACTTGGGATCTTGTGAAGAAGATTTGACAGGCAAGCCAGCTTTTTATAAAAGTGACATTGGGCCTCATTACGACCCTGGCGGTAGGGGGTTAACACGGCCGGTAGAGCTGATGGCCCAGTTATCCCCCTGTCACCTCATTACGAGGTCTGCTGGTTGGACCCGCTAAGGACGCCTGGTTTACCAGGCGTCCTTAGCGGGACTCGCTAGCAGACCGAGCCCGTTGTTTGCCTCCTCCCCATTCCCATTGAGCCCTATGGGGGCTCAAATGGGAATCGGGATGTACCCGGCCCAGGTTCCTTGAATCAGGGAACCCGTACCCTGTACTCGGTATGGGGGTAGCCATGCCGCAAATAGTGGCATGGCTACCTCCATAGTCATAATGAAGCCCATTGACGGCCTTACCGCCTCAAAATTGTATTTCATGGTAAGTGAATTTAAACTGGACGGCCGCAATGGCATGGTAATAGTGAACTCACAGATAAGATTTTCAGCATTCTAAGTGTTTTCTTCGCCAAGAAAAACACATTTTAATTTCCTTGTCAGCAGTGACAAAAAGTGTGAAAATGGTCAAAATTGTTATGAGAAACAGAAAAAAGACTGTATTCAGGGGAATTAGAACAAACTGCATTGATTGTATATCTACAAATGTTAAAAATGTGCAGAGGTAAAAATAATCTACTTTTTGCGTCGAAGGGCTTTTTCGGCTTGATGCCATGGAACTCTGTGTCGGGTAAAATTTTCGGTTCGTCCCCTTTGGAGCCTCAACATTTTATTTCATGGTATGTGAATTTAAATTGGAAGGTTGCAATGGTACGGTAATAGTGAGCTCACAGGGGAATTTTCAGTACTCTTAGTGTTTCCTTCGCCAAGAAAAACACGCATGGCAGCTTTTTGAACAGAATGACTTTTTGGCAAAGCGCCATATATGGCGCTTTGGCCAAGAAGTAACTCACTTTCAAGTCAAGGCAAAATGCAGTTTTTGTGTTTCTGAAGGTGTTAGTACAACTCAGAACCCACCACTGGTGTTGATGGAGTGTCCCGCATATGTATCTAACATATTTATACAACTTTTGTTTTTTTAGAAAACTTGAAATTTCCAGTCTGAGGCCTTATTGCTCCGTCCAGTGTTGTAGACAGATTCTGACACTGACATCTGTTGGCACCAGTACACCTTAACTTTGCATATCTGCAGCTTAACCGAGCATGCTAGCCAATATATTTATCACTTGGGATCTTGTGAAGAAGATTTGACAGGCAAGCCAGCTTTTTTTTTAAAAGTGACATTGTCTGCCTTACAGCCTCAAACTATTGTTTCATGGTAAGTTAATTTAAATTAGGAGGTTGCAATGGAATGGTAATAGTGAGCTCACATGTGAATGTTCAGTACTCTTAGTTTTTCCTTCGCCAAGAAAAACACGCATGGTAACTTTTTGAACAGAATGACTTTTTGGCAAAGTGCCATATATGGCGCTTTTGCCAAGAAGTAACTCACTTTCATGTCAAGGCAAAATGCAGTTTTTGTGTTTCTGATGGTGTTAGTACAACTCCAATACGACATCCTCATCATCTGCTGAATAGGTAGAAAATTCACATATGTCAATTGAGGATATTAAGTTTTTGTGTTCTAGTTCTTCAAATTCAACCCTCAATCTTTTGTTTGGGTTACTTATCCTAAGGACAGCCGCCTCTCCTGATTGACTGGCCGCATGTATATTGCCCTGGCCCACTGCTTTTACTTGTCGGTGAAATAGCCCAATTCGAGGTGGTATTGTCAAGTTTCTGATACATTTTATTGAATTATTAGAACAAGACTTGTGTACTGCGGCTGTTTTCTCCAATATTGTTTTTTGGGCTCTCTTTCCATGGCCCTGCACAAGTGGCTTAATAGTAGCCATTAAAGTTTTTGCTGTGCCAGTGAAAATTCCATGTGATGATTTCTGAGTATTATTTGGCAGACTGCTTGAATTTTGAGAACAGCTTTAGCTTGCTGTTGAGGAGCTTATCTCCACCATGAGACTTGTTGTAGGTGCAACAGCACTTTGATTCGCCTTCTTTGCATAACTGTTCATTGTTGTTGTCGCAGATTTTGGAATTAAGTATGGCAGTATTTTGTCTTGCGTGCTTTTTGCAAGCGTCACTCCGACACCATTTGTCTGAGCAGTTACTACCACATTTGATGGCCTCGCATCGTTGACTACTTCAGCTCCTGCCTGATTATTATCTTTTTGCAATTTTTTCTTTACTGTCTTGATTCCATTCTGTGTGTTACCACCCATAAGAGGCGGTGTATTGCTATGGCAGTTTGCCAAGCAACACTGCTATCGTTCCTCTTTATCACTCTTAACAATATGCCTCATCCATTTAGTACACTCAAGTACTGCGTCAATCAAGTCCGATTTTTCCGTGCATTCATTTCTCGCTAGATCACTCAAGCGAGATTGTCATGTTAATTAAGTTTCTGCTTCATGATCAAGTCTCTGGTGCAGCTGCATTGTAAAGTTTTCTAGATTTTGCAGTTTAGCGTTTAGAGTTCCCAACAAGGACCCTTGATCTTTTAAGGAGTCATTGAGGAACTCATATAACTTTACGAATGGGACCAGGGCGATTGATGTTGCAGAAAGGACGTTGTTGTGGAGTTGTATGCCCGCCACTATTGATAGGTTTCCTTTTATATTTACATCGTTCTCAGGTTCCGCTTGCTTAGTCGTGGATAGATTGCCAATTATTTTACACCCTTATCAGACACATGTTTGTTGATCTTCTTCTTGGATGTTGTTTGGGTCTTGATTCATTGACCGTACTGATTTATTGTGTGTCAGGTTAATTTTAACATCAGGCATCAATGAGATTGCAGCTTTGACATGCAGCGTACTCGTCATCTTTTTTAGGGAATTTACACTGTCGATGTTGTTCTTCTGATACTTCTTCAGATCATCTGTGTTGCGATGCGCAGGTCTCCCTGCGGAACTGCTGACCCTCTCAGTGTAACTCTCAATTAACCGATCACAGATCAATAGAAAATCCGTTTTTAAATGCTCGGTTAAACGAGCTTCACATGCTACCTCATCGTAGGTGGATAATGAATTTGAAATCCGTTTCTGTACCGCGGTTGTTAATATCCTTAAAGGTACATTTGCAACGCTAATTGCAGTAGTCTCTTCGCTATTCTTTTCACCTGACATAGATTTGACAGCTTGTCGTATGCCCCCTTCAACATAAGAAAGCTCGGGCATGCCAGCAAACCCTCTAGCCCCATTGAGCAATAATGTGGACTTACTATTTTGCCATCCAAAGACTCTGACTGAGATCAATTTGGTGAGAAAGTTGTTAATGGACTGTCCCAATGGATCTGATGATGTTTCAGTATGGTTTCATTTTACGCAATTTGGGGACGCTTAGGAAATAAAAATGCTGCTGGTTTACATGTCGAGTGATTGTCAGTTATTGTACTGTTCAATACACATTTACTTGGCACGCCACTGGCTTTCTCAGGAATCGACTGCAAGACGAGCGGAAGCCGTATTTCAAGCAAGTCAGTGGGGGTCATTACGACTTTGAAGGCAGCCATGGTGCTATAAGCACCATGGCTGCCTCCAAAGTCGTGTCTGGGTAGTCGAAATGGGGATTTACCGGGTCATTCTAACCTTGGAGGACCCGGTAAATTCCCATTCTGAAAACCATTCCCCATTCCCATTCAAGCCCCCATAGGGCTCAATGGGAGTGGGGAAGGAGTTATTTACGGCCCCACAAATAGCGGGCCTGTAATTAGCTCCCTGGTCCGCTAGCGGCTCCCGCTAAGGGCGGCTGGTAAAACCAGCCAGCCTTAGTGGGACCCGCTAAGGGACCTCGGAATGCGGCGGTAGGGGGTTAACGGCACTGGCATCCTTACCGGTGCCGTTAACCCCTTACCGCCGGCCTCGTAATGAGGCCAAGTATTTGTTATATCAAACAGAGAACTAAATATCTCTACGTTGCTTAGTGCTCCTGTCTCCAGCTCTGGTTTTCCTAGAGAGTGATGTTCATCGGCAAGTGTTGCATATGACAGAACGGTGTTTAAGTATGATACTTGCAGAAGGCATACCTGCATCAACTGTTGCGTTCGTCCCTGCCAATTGAGCAGAAGCCAACATTGAAAGTGACAAAACCAGCCACACGGCATCTCATGGTTCGTACATTTCGTGTCTTTCATATTGCTCACCACTGAAAGGGAATCCTGCTGGTTGTCAGTTACCGGCCGCCGTCAGTGTTGTAACAGTTTTTGCAACGTTAGAGGACCTGAAGTCCCCGCCATTAGTCGTTAGCACTCATCTACTTCGTGTACTGAAGCGGTTCGCGCGGCACTTCACACCCGGAATCAGTTTAAGTAGGTGGAGCTCCCACTTAAATTAAAGACACAGCATGTTAGTCGTAGAACAAAGTTGCTGCAGCTCCTCTCACACCAAGCACAAGGAACAGACAGGGGCAGACTGGCCTCTGCAAAGGACTCTCTATTGTTGGTAGCAATGGATGAGCAATCAAGGCTTAGCTCTCAGAAGGTGATGTGGGCTGGATCTTAAGTACAGTGTAGTCCCCATGCACCCATGTATTAGTGAAAACACAGTCTTTATATAATTAATGTTGAAGGTTATATACACAATCACAATAACTCACTTTGTGTTCAGTTAATTTCCAGTTCTACATGGTACCACCATTACTATCAGATTTTATTAAAGTGCAACAAATGTACAGTGGTCAAATGTCACACAAATCATTTAATAAAGGGAACCAACAATAGACATACGAGGAAAGCAGGTTGGTTGAAACAATTGGCAGAATACTGGCCCATTAACTAGACACTGTTCTGTGTGGAGATTCCTCCACTTGGGCAACCTGTAAAATAAAGATATACTACAAGCCCAGTCCATATATTGTTCACTCGGGTCTTATTTCCTTCACAATAGTTCTACAACCCTAATGTACCTGGAATAGCAGAGTTTGACATCGGGTCGATGACGGATCCTTCTTGAGCGGCTCCCTTTAGGGCAGGAGCCACGGATCGTCGAGATCCCATGAAGTAAAGGGTCAACAACGGTGGCGAGGCAGCAGCTTCGTTTCTGGTGGTGCTCATCGACGAACGGCCTTGGATGTCCTGCGAAGAAGAGGCATGTGGGGCACCTCAGCGACGATAGTTCGGGACCGCAAAGGGTCTATGAAGAACTTTGACCCAGCAAGGGCGTTGGGTCATCGGCGGCTCTGCAGTCTTCAAGTGGCGGGAAACCCACCAGAAGATCCTCCTCAGTGCGTCGGTGGCCTCGACTTTCTCCGGCAGGGCAAAGCAGTCGACGGTGCAGGCGAGAACGTCCTTGGATCAAATGTTCTTAGGCAAAGGGAGCACTGCGGCTCCGGTCGGCGATGGCGGTCGGCAACTGTGATGGACTTCAATCTCTGGTCGCTTCTCTTCGTGATTCCGCTGCGATCCTCATCTTTGGTCGGCATCCTTTCGTAGGTCTGTCTACCAGGGAGCTTTGGCAAAGATCAGCTGGTGCACAATGGTCCCTCGTAGCTCGTGGAGAGCCAGGTCCTCTCTCAGATCAGTTCTTGGAGACACAACAGCTTTCAGATCGACGAAGTAGAGCAACAGAAATTCTTCTCTTCCAGCAGGGCTTCAAGAATAAGCTTCAGTTTCAATGTCAGTTTCAACTACAGTTTCACTTCAGCTTCTGAACGATTTCTAGCAGTGAGAGGCCACCAGATATACTAGTTGGTCTCTCATTCATTCTACTGGGTCACACTTGGGCAACCAATCACTCAGAAGGGCATTCAGGTAGTCAGGCAGCCAATCAGGCGCACAGTGCTTTCAGGCCATTCTCCTCCTTCTCAGACACTCACAACAAGCAATGTGTATTGGGACAAGTACCCAGCCATTCAACACTACGCACTGCATTCGTACCAGTTTCGGGCAGGGCTGTCTCAGTCTTTGTGTCACATACCAGAAACTAGACATCCACAGCAAGAAGTGCATATTGGTCACACACTCCATTCACCCAGTTCCCACCCCAAGGGCGTACCCACAACATACGGTTGTGAAGGCCCCAGGCAATCTGGTTGGTATTTCCCCACACTACCATATATGGAACTTCCACCCAACAGCCAGTCAGGGGGAAGGGACAGAGTCAGGGCTTCCCAAGACTTCAGGAAAACAAGGTAACAGGCAATGGATGGCAAAAGGCCACAGGGGACATCTTGTCTCCATCAGGAATTCACTGATTCCAATGACAGGGCCTGGGCATCCCACCTGTCAATTCAGCAAGGAGCTGCCACCATCCCATACCCTTCTCCGTGGGCCACACACTGGTGCCCAAAAACATACACTAGGAGTACAGGGTTGTACTCCCACCCAATGGTGCCATAAGGGTATCCTAAGGGTCTGTTCACCAAACCAAATAAGGAAGAGCTGCACTGCCAAGAGTCCCACATGAACTCCTGCATGGAAAACACGACAGAACACACAATAAAAAACAATAAAGGACAAGGATACGGAGGCCCTGACCCTCTGATGCATTTCCAGCATCACCATCACTCCCCCAGACTGAGGTTAGGACATCTAATCTTCCACGAGATTGATGCTCTCATCCAGATGGTCAACATACCTTCTGGAAAGGCCAACTGGTGCCTTTCTGCTTACCACTCCTTTTCACCACTTAGCAAGCCCCGGCCACCTGGTGCCTTCCTGCTTGCCTCTCCTTTTCACCACTTAGCAAGCCCCTCCCACCTGGTGCCTTTCTGCTTGCCGCTCTTTTTCCTACTTAAGGAGCCCTCCAGCCTCTTTTCCTTTGCAGCAGGGGAGCAGCTGTAAGTGGATGTTAGTCACCTGGCCTAAACCCCGCCCACCTAGTGCCTTCCTGGTTGCCGCTTCTTTTCACCACTTAGCAATCCCTGCCCACCTGGTGCCTTCCTACTTGCCGCTCCTTTTCACCACTTAGCAAGCCCCTCCCACCTGGTGCCTTCCTGCTTGCCGCTCTTTTCCCTACTAAAGGAGCCTTCCAGCCTCTTTTCCTTTGAAGCTGAGGAGCAGGTGTAAGTTGATCTAGGTCACCTGGCCTAAGCCTCGCCCGCCTTCTTAGCCCTGCCTCTTCCTTCCTGCTCTTAACTCTTAGCTGAAGGGCGTCTCTCGCCCGGGCGTCCAAAGTGAAGGGCTATTGCTGTTTGGACCTGTTCGGACCAGGAGGATCCAGTGTCCGACCCCCTGCTAAGACAGCAGGTAAGCATGCACCCACATGTGCCTACACCTCTGTCCCAACCGGCCATCCCCACCCTCTCTGGTCCCCCCATGTTGTTCCCTTGTGCACCTCCTCCCCTTCCTGCACATAGGAGTCTCTCCTGATACATTCTGGTTTCACCATCACCGTCTTGTGGCCAATGCTGGATTTTACTTTTATGGACTTCATTGATTCACGGTGCGTCACCCTTTCTCAACTCTCATGCTGGACTTCCTTTTCATCTTGTACTCATGGTGGCCCTGAATCATGCTGTTCCATCTTCATCTTGTATCCTGGCTTGCAACATTATGTGTTACGAATGACTTCTGCAATTGTATTCGCTCTCCTCTCTTGCTTCTCCACTCTTTTTGACTGCTTACTCTCTGTTCTCTCCTCCCCTCTCCTCCCCTCTCTCTTTTACTATGTCCTCCCCTCCTCCCCTTACTTTCGTCTATGCACTTACTCTATCAGAATTGTCCCTGGACCTACTATGATAGCAACCTCTTCTGTCGCTCCTCTATCCCCTTACTGTTGCCCCCCCCTCCCTCCAGCACTATCTGAAACTTTGTCAGGCCTAGTACGATAGTCACTTGTTTTGTTCCTCCCCTCCCTTTCTGCACCCCTCTCCCTCACCTTTTGTTTTTTTCCGGCTCTACCAGAAATGTCGTCAGGCCTAGTATGGTAGTCGCCTGTCTGTTTCCATTTCCTTCCCACTCTCCCCCTCCCTTATCTATGTCTTAGCACTTTCTATCTGAAATGTCGTCAGGCCGAGTACGATAGTTAATTTCACATCCTTACTGTTCATGGCCTGTAAGAATGTCGTTGTATTTTCCCTTTTTCCCTTCCTTGCCTTGAAGCACTTTGAAACACATTGGACCTCATTACACGGTAGGCGGTAAGGGTTAACGGTCACCGGTAAGGGTACCGGTGACCGTTAACCATTACCGCCTTATTATGAGGTCCCTTTGTGGGTTGGTACTTTAACGCCTGCTTTTAGCAGGCGTTAAAAAACGAACCCGCAAAGGGACCTTGTTGCTAATTACGGTACCGCAGCGCCTTCCCCATTCCCATTATGCCCTATGGGGGCAAAAATGGGAATGGGGAAGGGCCTTGGTGAATGGGGAATTACCGCCCCCGCTCACCTTGGAGTAGGGCGGTAATTCCGCCATCCACCAAGGCGGACACAGTAAAATACCGGCAGCAACCATGGCGCTAATAGCGCCATGGTTACCGCCTACCGTGTAATGAGGCCCATTGTGTATAGCCGCTATATAAATAAACTATTTATCATATTATATCATTTGCATTATCGTGACTCTTCCCTGGTTTGTGCTCTATCGCAAAGTCTAGCTCTTGCAGACTAATGAACCACCTGAGCATTTTCGGGTTTTTACCCTTCATCTGCGTAAGCCACTTTAAGGGCTTATGATCTGTTTGAACCTTGAAGGTAGACCCTATAAGGTAAGGCCTAAAATGCCTAAGGCTCCAAACTATGCTAACAAATTCCTTTTCAGCAGTAGCCCACCTAAGTTCTCTACCCTTGAGTTTTCTACTGATGAATGTGATTGGATGTTCTCTTCCTTTGTCATCTAACTGGGACAAGACAGCTCCAATTCCGGTTTTGCAGGCATCCGTCTGTACGATAAAAAGTTTGCTGCAGTCAGGTGCACATAACACAGGTGCATTACACAGACTTTCCTTCAAGCCAACAAAGGCCCTCTGACAGTCTTAAGTCCAGTTAACCTTCCTAGGTTGCTTGGGTGAAGTCAGAGCTGTGAGAGGTGCAGCTATAGGTCCATAGCCTGCCATGAAGTTGCGGTAATACCCAGTGAGGCCCAAAAAGGCTCTCACCTGGGTTTGAGTAGTGGGAGTCTCCCAGTCATGTACATCCTGTACCTTACTGGGGAGAGGTTGGATTTGACGCCCTCTTACCTCATGACCAAGATAAGTGACTTTAACCTGAGCTATCTGACACTAGGTGGCCTTGATATTGAGATTAGCCCTTTTCAAGGCCCAAGGACTGCAACACTTTATCCAAGTGAGCCAAATGCTCCTCCCAAGTGGAACTGTAGACAGCAATGTCGTCTAAGTAGGCCACACAGAAGTCCTCCAGCCCACTGAGTGCATGATTGACTAAATGTTGCAAAGCGGCAGGTGCATTTTTCAACCCAAAAGGCATGACTTTAAACTGCTAGAGCCCCTCAGGTGTTGAGAATGCAGTCTTTTCCTTGGCATGGTCCGTCAGAGCTATTTGCCAATAGCCTGAGGTAAGGTCAAAGGTGCTCACAAATTTGGAAGCACCTATGGTGTCCACGAGCTCAGCAGCCCTGGGCAATGGGTGCGCATTGGTTTTGGTGATGGCAGTGACTCCTCTGTAGTCCACGCAGAACCTCCAATCCTTGGTACCTACCAGGGAATCTGCCTTGGGGACAAGGACCACTGTACTGGAATAGGGACTGGTTGAGGGTTCAATAATACCCAAATCCAACATCTTGGTGACCTCAGCCTGGATGGGGTTCTTAACTGTATCT
Organism: Ambystoma mexicanum; assembly: GCF_040938575.1. Lineage (NCBI taxonomy): Eukaryota > Metazoa > Chordata > Amphibia > Caudata > Ambystomatidae > Ambystoma > Ambystoma mexicanum. The sequence continues at coordinate 90,497,258 of NC_090927.1, forward strand.
GACATACAGTAGCACCTGCTTTTGACAGGCACACTGTCACCAGTGTCAATTTTGTGCCTACACCATGGTGTAAGGCCTGGTGTAAGTGAGAACAAAGAGGCATACTGCTGCAGCAAGCCCCTGCAGGCCCTCTGCTGCTCTGTCATCAGATCTGGAGAGAGATGCACTCCCTCGACTGAGCCATCCTGAGGGTTTCTATGCAGCAAATCAGGAAGGGGCTCACTCTCATCCTCTTCTTGCTCTGGAGCTAGAAAGAGACAGGAGACTTCCGCTCGCCTATGGAAAGGCTTGAGCCTGTTAACATGGAATACCTGAGGGGCTACTCCAGGGACTCCATTTGAACCAGATCATTGACTTTGCCCATCTTGGAGATGATCCTGAAGGGTCCAGTCCATATATCTGACAAAGCTCTAGGCTTGGTAGGTACCATCACAAGGATTTCCTGCCCTGGAGTTTAAGGTCATGCCAGTGCTTATTCAATTCCTAGCTTGCCTTAAGATTTGCTGTCGCTTGACCCATGATCTCTGTCATCCTCCATCTGAGGCCTAACACATAGTCCCCCACTTGCTTGGCAGGACCTGAAGGGTGGGCTTCCAATCGTTCTCTGATCAAGGCAAGGGGCCCCCTCATGGATGACCAAAGTTTAACTCAAAGGGGCTGAAACCAACACCCTCTTGAGGAACCTCTCTGTAAGCAAACAGCAGGCATTGTAAAAGGCGATCCCTTAGGGGCTTTTCCAAAGCACCTAGCATGCCCTTGAGAGTTTTGTTAAATTTCTCCCAACCAGACCATTGGTCTGGGGATGGTAAGAAGTGGAGAACTTGTCGGTTACCCTGCACTCTTTCCACATGGTTTTCATGTAACTTGAAATGAAGTTGGATCCTCTGTCAGAGATAACCTCCTTAGGGAATCCAACACAGGCAAAAATGCTGAGGAGAGACCTGGCAACCACCTTGGCAGTAATAGTCCAAATGAGTATAGCCTCAGGGTACCTGGTGGCATGATCAACCAAAACCAGGATGAACCAATGTCCACCTGAAGTCGGAGGGTCAAGAGAACCCTAAAAAAGGACCTTTTACAGACCATTGCAGAAGCCCTAGCCCCAACATCTAAAGAAGAGCTGCAATTGTTCTTAGGACTCACAAAGTACTATGCTAAATTTGTACCCAGATTCTCCTGAGGGAGCTACTGAGGAAGGGAGCAGTGTATGGAGGGGACCGGAGCAGGTGGCAGTGTTTGATGAGGTCAAGTCGAGGGTAGTGCATGCCCCATGTCCCAATACCTTCAATCCGATGTGGGTCACATACGTGACAACACATACCAGTACCTATGGACTAGATGTCACACCAACCCAGAGGAAAGGAGAGATGGAAAACATAGTTGCCTTCACATCCAAGGTACTCTCTGAAGCCGAAAGAAATGACTCCACAGTCGAGAAGGAGATGCTTGCATGCGTCTGGGCAGTGGAGTACTTCAGGACATTTATGTTGGGTACCAAGTTTCATCTGGTCACCAACCACAAGCCATTTGTCCATATGCCGAGCCCTGGAGGAACAAAAGGGGCAACGTCTAGACTGGCGATGAAAGTGACAAAACTACTGGAGTACACTTATGAAATAAAATACTTTGAAGGGTGGAAGAACGCTCAGGCAGACTGCATGCCCAGACTACTAGACCGCAGAACCCGAGGCACCACCTTCCTCAAGGATGAATGCATCGTAGCTTCCATCAAGGATTTAAGGAGTCACGATTTCAAAGTGGCAGACTGGGCTAGGAATGGGTGGCCCAGTGAAAGGGCAATTCCGGAAGGACTATGCCCATACTGGAAAGTCAATGAAGAGATTGTGGGGATAGATGGACTCGTCATGAGGGGAGATCAGGTAATTCCCCCCAGGGGAATGCGGAAAGTTATATTGTGCAGAGCCCATGCCGGACATTTGGGCAGCAACATAACAAGACGGAGAGTGCGGGAGGCATACTGGTGGCCAGGAATGGACCAGGACATCAGAACCATGATCAAGAGGTGCCATGAATGTGCCAACAGTGATAGGAGACTTAAAGTAAGGCGAGCACCCCCATGATTTCCATGATCCCCATGGAAATTCCTGAAGAAGTGCATCACAAAATTGGGTTAGACTTCATCATATTCCTGGATGCCATGTCACTCGAGCATAGGTACGGAGTAGTTATGGTGGACTACCTGTCTAAATGGGTGGAGGTAGAATTTGTACTGGACATCACCTCTGCCACCGTCATTGAAGTGTTAAATTCTGTGTTCCAAAGAGAAGGGGTCCAAAGGAAATAGTCACAGACAACTGTGTCCAGTTAGTCTCCAGAGAGATGGAAAGCTTCCTCAGGAAACACAAATTTTGGCAGTTGAGAGCAAGCTACTACCACCCACAGGCCAGTGGTCTGGTTGAAAGAGCCAACCGGTTTGTCAAAGGGGCCTTACAGCTCTACCGTGCAGCTAGAATGAACCATACAAGACAGTTAAAGAAGATGTGGCCGCTCATTGGCTTACCCCCAACGCGGTCACAGGGGTGCACCATTTCCAAATGGCGTAATGGAGAAGGGCCACATCCACACTAGTACCCCCATGGCTACACACGGTCAGACAGGATGATCGCCTGGACATGAGAGAAATGGTGTGGAGAATACAGAAAATCAAAGACGTAATGAAGGCACAAAGTGTGCAGCACACAGATGTCAATGAAGGGGACTTGGTGAAAATATGAATGCCCCACAAAGACGTTACAACCAGCTCAAAGTATAGTCAGCCCATAGAAGTCATGCAGAAAGGCATCAAACACATTCATACAAGTGATGGGAAAAGGTGGAATCTAGAGAGAGTGGCGATGTACAAAAGGAATGTGCCCGAAAGAAGAGAACCTGCAGGAACAGTAGATAATGCTCAGATAGATCCGTACAACAATGCGAAGACTACAGGAACAGAGAACACACGGTGGGAAGACCAGCAAGAGAGCAACATGTTGAGCTACACTCTGTCAGCAAGCGGGCACCCCAGGGAATAGGAGATAGCATTGCAAGGGTCAGAAGAAGCACAGGACGTCCACTCCTCCGTGCCCAGAGCAGCAGCCAGAGAGACTCAACCCCAACGAGAGAAGAAAAGGCCAACCAAGTACAATGCAGACACGCAACGTCATTGAGCTAATCAGGCTTGAGCCCACCCGAAATGTGAACCGAGGGGCAGGGTTTCTGTGCTGAGCCTTTAGCAGGTCAAAGGATCAGGAACATAATCCTGGGTGCATTTTGTTTCTTCCGATGTAAATCTAGAATCTGCTCAGGCTTGGATGATCAAGCATTGCCCATTTCCCCAAGTCACAGACCCCATGGACAGACAGGCTGTGCAGCCAGTGCTGCAATGCAATAAACAACATGTTTCTTTTGTCAGCAGCTGCATAGCCTTTCGGATGCATGATGGTGAATTTCCAACTGAAAGACAACCAGTCACCTTGCAAATCTGTGACAGTTAAAGCGAGCAACACAATAAAACACCCTTTGAAATATTTGTTCATACCCATCATCTCTAATAGCTTAATATGCAAAAAAGTAAAGTTTGCTTTGATGGTCTTAGTTGAATTTTCTTAGAACCACACATAACAACACGCTGGAGGATTGTGATGAATCTCCAAACCTGAGTGAGTTTATTACACAACTTCTTTTATTGTGTGTCTTAAAGCACTGAAAATAAAGTGGGTAAATAGATATCTTGCCTTTTGCATCTTCTAGTTTTCCATGCAGAATGAGGAAAATAATGGCACACTGATATTATTTTGGCTCAAAATGCTGCTATAAGGATTTACATGTTTTCATGATACTTTACTATGCAATTTGTGTATTTTGCAAGTAAACTCTATAGAACAGCATTGTTGTAGGCCTTGACACGTAAAACTTAAATATTTGTTCCAAATAATGCATGGAAGAAGGTGGGCGTGCATGAATTGCAGAGTGGGTTTAAATCCATGCTTTGCAGTTTAGCGTAAGGGTGTGATCCTGGCCGCTGGAGTAACACAAAATGTGGGGTCCCTCCTGGAAGCCCTGCTGAGGCCCCCTCCACCACTACTACCTCCCCCACTGGCAGCATTTCAACATAATTTTGAAATGGAAGTTATGGAACAGCTGCAAAAGCAGGGGAATGGCGGTAGGGGGATTTAATTCCATTTCATTTTGGCCTGTGGCTGTGTGCGCAGTGTCAGAAGAGTTTGAGGACTGCAGAAGATACTGAGCAAAACAGCCAGAAATTCTGGCCCCTGCCCCAATCGCCTTACAAATGCCTTGCAAACGCCTGGCGGGCAAAAGCCCCAGCTGGACACTCAGCACAGTACCTGAGGAAATTAGAGTGAGGTTGGACACAGGGCTCAGCCTGCCAACCTACGTACTATTGGAGTTGAATGGGGGAATGGGGTCCTCATGTCTCAATGATCTGATCTTATCCAAATCATCTTCCCTCCTATCATCCTTAGCACCTAGCATATGGTAATGAGTGGAGTCTCTATACTTCCCCCTTTGCACATTTGTCAATTCCCAGCTCTCTGTGGCAGGCAGGGTCAAATTTATCTATGTGAGAGAGAGGGAGCTAGAGCAAGAGAGAGAGAGAGAGAGAGAGAGAGAGAGAGAGTGAGAGACAGAGGGGAGAGTGGGGGCAGGGGGTAGCCGGCTACAGTGAAAATGAGAGAAAAGTGAAGTTGGATCCCCTCAAGCACTGTCACAAGGGTCGGCTATGTCCTCTTCTTCAAATTAAGTTTCTGTCTCAAAACCCTCCCCTTCCTCCTCACCTTTGTCTTTTCTCCTGGGTTTCCTTTCTTCTTTGTTTCCGGGCCTCTCCTTCTTTTTATGAAGGTAGGGACGGCCACGAAAGGATGCCACCGTGGCACCATATAGGTGAGGCGGTGGACGAGCCCCCGTGACCGTCAGAAAAGGGGAAAAAGCCAAAGGCACAAAAAAACCCAATATGATGACTTCAGGCTGACACCGGGCAGTCCGGAATCCTTGAAACACAGGACGGAATAAGGTGTTCAAAATGGAGATCCAGAGGTGAGTAAAAATATGGTAGGCAGAAGTGTAGCAGTTCGTATGGCAGAGGCAGTCCGGTAAACAGTCCAGGTCCGGTACACAGGTATTCGGGAAGGTAACAGAACGGGAGGCAGAGGCGGTCCGATGGGCAGGCAGGGTCAGTTGTCCAGGTATCCAAATGGCAAAGGTAAGGAGAGGGGAGAAAACAGGGTAACAGAAGGGGATAGAAACAAGATAAGGAGTAGAACAGATGAGGGGGGAAAAAGGAACAGAAAGAAGGAATGGAAGGATAAAGAACCGAAAGTGGTACTAGAGGAAGATAAGAAGGGAAGAGGGTAGACAGAGACGAGTATGAACGGAAGGAAGCAGGGGAGAAGGCCAGGAAGGGGAGAGCAAGAGGAGCTGAAGCGCTAGGAAGGCAAAACTCAGAGCGGCAACCAAGGCGAAAAACCTAGAGAACGTTGCAACGCATACGCAACCCGGAAGTAGAGGCATAAAAGCTTCCGGTCGCGTATGCGAGTGAAGAAATCTAGACCTGCAAGTTACGTTCGGGAGAAAACATGACGGCACAATCTATGGAGAACCGCGGTGATAGCGATTCCAGACTAGCCATTTACCCCAGGATGTGACAGTATGCCCCCTTCGGGGACTCACCCTCCCCGGTTTGCCTGAGTGAAAACAGTGAAATTTACGTAGTAAAAGAGGGGCATTAATATGAGATGTAGGCTCCCAGGAATTTTTTTCAGACCAGGGGTACCCTTTCAATTTCACCAAATACTCCAACCTTCCCCTGTGATACCTAGAGTCGCATATCTGAGCAACTTCAAATTCTTCTTGCATAGAGTCTGTGGGTAAAGGACTGGGTTTGGTACTGCATGCCCATTTATCCTCTATGAAAGGTTTCAATTGGGATGTGTGAAACACGGGATGTATCCTTCGTAAACTGGCAGGGAGTTGAAGACGGAAGGCAACAGGATTTATTTTGTGTGAGATCTTGTATGGACCTATAAACCTGGGAGATAACTAGAGGGATGTACCCATCGGGGTAAATATCTCGTGGACAGCATGACTCAGGATCCTACTTCCCACCCTGGGACAGGTCTACAATGTTTGTCTGCCTGGGTTTTATACCGGTCTTGTGCCTCCTGAAGGCTCATTTTAGCTTTTTCATGGACTTCTTGAATGTGTGAGAGGGAAGAATCAACCGAGGGCATGTGAGAGGAGGTTATCAAGAGAGGTTTAATGGAATGTGGATGATAACCGTAGGTACAGAAGAAGGGGCTGATACCTAGTGTAGAGTGAATGGAATTGTTATAGGAGAATTTGCCCAAGGGTAGTAGGGGAACCCAATCATCCTGTTGTAGGTTAATGAAACATCTCAAGTATTGTTCGAGGGTACCATTAAGTTGCTCTGTCTGCCCATTGGTCTGAGGGTGGAAACCCGATGTTAAAGCCCTCTCAATGCCTAACCTCTCACAAAAAGCCTTCTAAAAGCGTGAGGTGTATTGGCTACCTCGATCAGAAATACCTTTAAAAATACCTCAGCCATTTCGATAGCAGAGGGAATACCCGGTAGGGGGGAGAAATGGGCAAGTTTGGAAAAAGAGTCTACCACCACCATGATACAAGTGCAACCCTGAGATAGGGGTAGATTGACGATGAAATCTGTCGAAATGGTGTTCCAAGGACCTGCAGGGACAGCATCAGACTCCAACAATCCTATCGGTCTTTGGTGTGGCACCTTGTTATGGAGACAAACCAGACAGGACTGTACATACTCTTTGACGGCTTCCTTCATGTTAGGCCAATAAAAGTGTCTTTGGAGATAATCCTGGGTACCTTGGATGCCTCTGTGTCCTGCAATCTTGGAATCATGACACCATGACAGCGCTGTTTTCCTCTGGTCAAACGTGGGTAGATACAGTTTATCCTTCACCAGATAGAACCCATCCTGGATGTCATACGTGGTATCTTTGGGGTGGTGTTCTACCTCGAAATTACCTCCAGAAGAATCCCGGACTTGTCTAAGGAACGTGGACAGTTCTCCAATGTGTTTGGTCTTGGGAAACATCAATTCTCTGGTACCTTCCGTCTCGGCTAAGTAATCACAGCGACGAGAAAGAGCGCCTGCCACCAGGTTCTGTTCTCCTGGTATGTATGTAATGTTGAAGTCAAATTGAGCAAAGAAATACGCCCATCTAGCTTAACACGTATTGTAACACTCGAACTGTCTTAACACTTGCAGGTTCTTGTGATCATTTCTGATGGTAAAAGGAAATATGCCTCCTTGTAGTAGATGTCGCCACTCTAAACACGCCAGCTTCATAGCGAGCAGTTCTCGTTCGATGACAGAGTCGTTTTTTTGACTGGCATTGAGTGTTTTGGAAAAGTAAGAGACAGGATGTTCGATGTTTCTATGTGTTTGGAGCAAAACAGCTCCAACCGCCGCTGCTGACGCATCCGTCTCCAAAATGAAGGGAAGCCTCTGATCCGGTTGTCGTAAGACTGGAGCGGAGCAGAAGGCTTCTTTGAGAAGGTGAAAACTCTCCTCGGCGGCTGTCGACCAACTGAATGGCATAGAAGACTTCTTAAGCAGTGATGTAATGGGTAACACCTTTTGGGAGAAGTTCAGAATGAACTTCCACTAAAAGTTTGCAAGACCAAGAAACTTCTGTACCTCTTTAACAGACTTAGGTGATGGCCAATTTAAAATTGAAGTGACTTTCCAGGGGTCCATCGAGATACCTTTGCTAGAAAGAATAAACCCCAGATAGGAGATGGAAGGGCCCGAAAAAAAACATTTGTTTAACTTGACAGAAAGATGGTTGTACTTTAGTCGTCGGAAGACTTCCCTGACATGTTCTTTGTGTTCTTCTGGCGACTGAGAAAACACCAAAATATCATCCAGATAGACGATAGTCATGTGGCACAGTAGATCCGAAAAGAGACGGTCCATAAAGAGTTGAAATATGGAAGGGGCGTTGACTAATCCAAAGGGCATCACTTGATATTCATATAGCCCAAATGGAGTCCAAAAGGCCGTCTTCCACTCATCACCCGCTTGAACTCGAAGTAAGTGATAGGCATTCCTTAAGTCTAATTTGGTAAATATAGTAGATCCTTGAACAGCTTGGATGATTTCCGTTATGAGTGGCATGGGGTATCGGTCTTTGATGGTCACCTTATTTAAACCCTGATAATCTATGCAGGGACGCAGTTCCTGTGACTCCTTTTTGGGAATGAAGAATAAAGAGGCCCCTGCCGGAGACTTCGAAGGTCTAATAAGCTCGTTGGCTAAACTTGTCCAAGTATTCTCTGAGATAACACTTTTCTTCCAGAGACAGGGGAAACATTCGACAAAAAGGGACTAGAGCACCTGGCGTAAGATCTATGCAACAATCTTCAGGACGGTGAGGGGGTAATTCTAGGGGTATCTTTTCCGTAACTACCTCAGTGTACTCTTGAAGATAAGTTGGTAGACAATGTACTGCTCTCGGCTCACAACTGCTTGCTGTCTTAACAATCTCGAATCTAGGTCCAGGCAGGGATTCAGCCTTACAGGTAGCAGAGTGGAAGCTAAGAAGATTTTTGGACCAGTCAATCTTAGGATTATGCTTCCTTAACCAGCCAATCTCAAGGATGATAGGGAAGTGAGCAGCACGAATGAGGTCAAAGGTGATCTTTTCGGTATGTTGTTGGATAGACATAACGAGTTCTTCCGTGGTGTGAGTTATTAAGCCGGAGCTTAAAGGCTCGCCGTCAACGCCTTCCACCTTCTGATCTTCCTTCTTGGCGACGCGAGTCACGCACTTCTGTGTGGCCCAATAGGTATCCATAAAATTGCCGGCTGCACCACAATCCAACAGGGCTTGAGACTGGATCTCTGAATCACCCAATAATAAAGTCACTGAGAGAATCATGAGGCGAGAATCTTCTGGTATTTCTGGAGAGGAAACCGAAAGGGAGACATAAGGACTTGTAGAAGCCCCTCGGAAGTGAGTCCTAACACTCACCGAAGGCGATCGTTTCCCAATCGTCTTGGAGAGATATCTGGACAGTCCCTAAGTAGATGAGTAGAAGCTCCACAATACATGCACAGACTCCCATCTCTGTGCCTCTTTCGTTCCTCAGGTGTAAGTGGGGCTCGAGTGGTCCCTATTTGCATTGGTTCTTCTCGGTTAGATCATGAGGAAGATGTAGAAATAGGAGGAAGGGGGTCCACGTGAGGAGACACATAGGGTTTGGACTTCCTCTTTTCCGCCCGTCTTTCCGTCATACGGAAGTCGATGCGAAGGGTAGTCGTAACGAGATCATCAAAGGTAGGAGGACGGGCAATCCGGGCCAACTCGTCTTTGAGGTCTTCCCTTAAACCACATCGAAAGATCGCATACTGCGCTTGCTCTTGCCACCCTGCTTCTGAAGCAACTTGTTTAAAGTTCATTATGTAGGTAAGCAGGTCCGAGTTGCACTGGCGAATATCCAGCAAATCGTCTGACGCTAAGAAGGTACTCTCGGTACGTAAAAAGGTCTGTTGTAATAAAGTCTTGAAGGCGTTATAGTCTTGTAGAACTGGGTCGGTCCGATTCACAAGAGGGGTGACCCAGGCAAGGGCATTGCCAGTCATATGAGTAATCATAAATCCAATTTTGGCGTGGTCTGAGGCAAAAGTTTGTGTACAAAAAGAAAAATAGAGATTACAAGCGCCCATGAATTCTTTGACCCTTTTGGGAGCAGCATCGAATTTGCCAGATACCAAAGGAAGAGGAGGTAGTTCTGTCGAAAGGCGCTCTCTCTCAGTCAGACGCTGTTGCAAAGCAGTGTTGGCACTCTTTAGGTTCTGAACCTCTAAGTTCAGGTTCTGTACAGCGGCTACAAGTTCCTGAATCTGTTGAGGGGTCGCCATGTTGATGTTTTGGCGTTGCAAACTGTCACAAGGGTCGGCTAAATCCTCTTCTTCAAATGAAGTTTCTGTCTCAAAACCCTCCCCTTCCTCCTCACCTTTGTCTTTTCTCCTGGGTTTCCTTTCTTCTTTGTTTCCGGGCCTCTCCTTTTTTTTCATGAAGGTAGGGACGGCCACAAAAGGACGCCACCGTGGCACCGTATAGGTGAGGCGGTGGACGAGCCCCCGTGACCGTCAGAAAAAGGGAAAAAGCCAAAGGCACAAAAAAACCCAATATGATGACTTCAGGCTGACACCGGGCAGTCCGGAATCCTTGAAACACAGGACGGAATAAGGTGTTCAAAATGGAGATCCAGAGGTGAGTAAAAATATGGTAGGCAGAAGTGTAGCAGTTCGTATGGCAGAGGCAGTCCGGTAAACAGTCCAGGTCCGGTACACAGGTATTCGGGAAGGTAACAGAACGGGAGGCAGAGGCGGTCCGATGGGCAGGCAGGGTCAGTTGTCCAGGTATCTAAATGGCAAAGGTAAGGAGAGGGGAGAAAACAGGGTAACAGAAGGGGATAGAAACAAGATAAGGAGTAGAACAGATGAGGGGGGAAAAAGGAACAGAAAGAAGGAATGGAAGGATAAAGAACCGAAAGTGGTACTAGAGGAAGATAAGAAGGGAAGAGGGTAGACAGAGACGAGTATGAACGGAAGGAAGCAGGGGAGAAGGCCAGGAAGGGGAGAGCAAGAGGAGCTGAAGCGCTAGGAAGGCAAAACTCAGAGCGGCAACCAAGGCGAAAAACCTAGAGAACGTTGCAACGCATACGCAACCCGGAAGTAGAGGCATAAAAGCTTCCGGTCGCGTATGCGAGTGAAGAAATCTAGACCTGCAAGTTACGTTCGGGAGAAAACGTGACGGCACAATCTATGGAGAACCGCGGTGATAGCGATTCCAGACTAGCCATTTACCCCAGGATGTGACAGTATGCCCCCTTCGGAGACTCACCCTCCCCGGTTTGCCTGAGTGAAAACAGTGAAATTTACGTAGTAAAAGAGGGGCATTAATATGAGATGTAGGCTCCCAGGAATTTTTTTCAGACCAGGGGTACCCTTTCAATTTCACCAAATACTCCAACCTTCCCCTGTGATACCTAGAGTCGCATATCTGAGCAACTTCAAATTCTTCTTGCATAGAGTCTGTGGGTAAAGGACTGGGTTTGGTACTGCATGCCCATTTATCCTCTATGAAAGGTTTCAATTGGGATGTGTGAAACACGGGATGTATCCTTCGTAAACTGGCAGGGAGTTGTAGACGGAAGGCAACAGGATTTATTTTGTGTGAGATCTTGTATGGACCTATAAACCTGGGAGATAACTAGAGGGATGTACCCATCGGGGTAAATATCTCGTGGACAGCATGACTCAGGATCCTACTTCCCACCCTGGGACAAGTCTACGATGTTTGTCTGCCTGGGTTTTATACCGGTCTTGTGCCTCCTGAAGGCTCATTTTAGCTTTTTCATGGACTTCTTGAATGTGTGAGAGGAAAGAATCAACCGAGGGCATGTGAGAGGAGGTTATCAAGAGAGGTTTAATGGAATGTGGATGATAACCGTAGGTACAGAAGAAAGGGCTGATACCTAGTGTAGAGTGAATGGAATTGTTATAGGAGAATTTGCCCAAGGGTAATAGGGGAACCCAATCATCCTGTTGTAGGTTAATGAAGCATCTCAAGTATTGTTCGAGGGTACCATTAAGTTGCTCTGTCTGCCCATTGGTCTGAGGGTGGAAACCCGATGTTAAAGCCCTCTCAATGCCTAACCTCTCACAAAAAGCCTTCTAAAAGCGTGAGGTGTATTGGCTACCTCGATCAGAAATACCTTTAAAAATACCTCAGCCATTTCGATAGCAGAGGGAATACCCGGTAGGGGGGAGAAATGGGCAAGTTTGGAAAAAGAGTCTACCACCACCATGATACAAGTGCAACCCTGAGATAGGGGTAGATTGACGATGAAATCTGTCGAAATGGTGTTCCAAGGACCTGCAGGGACAGCATCAGACTCCAACAATCCTATCGGTCTTTGGTGTGGCACCTTGTTATGGAGACAAACCAGACAGGACTGTACATACTCTTTGACGGCTTCCTTCATGTTAGGCCAATAAAAGTGTCTTTGGAGATAATCCTGGGTACCTTGGATGCCTCTGTGTCCTGCAATCTTGGAATCATGACACCATGACAGCGCTGTTTTCCTCTGGTCAAACGTGGGTAGATACAGTTTATCCTTCACCAGATAGAACCCATCCTGGATGTCATACGTGGTATCTTTGGGGTGGTGTTCTACCTCGAAATTACCTCCAGAAGAATCCCGGACTTGTTTAAGGAACGTGGACAGTTCTCCAATGTGTTTGGTCTTGGGAAACATCAATTCTATGGTACCTTCCGTCTCGGCTAAGTAATCACAGCGACGAGAAAGAGCGCCTGCCACCAGGTTCTGTTCTCCTGGTATGTATGTAATGTTGAAGTCAAATTGAGCAAAGAAATACACCCATCTAGCTTAACACGTATTGTAACACTCGAACTGTCTTAACACTTGCAGGTTCTTGTGATCATTTCTGATGGTAAAAGGAAATATGCCTCCTTGTAGTAGATGTCGCCACTCTAAACACGCCAGCTTCATAGCGAGCAGTTCTCGTTCGATGACAGAGTCGTTTTTTTGACTGGCATTGAGTGTTTTGGAAAAGTAAGAGACAGGATGTTCGATGTTTCTATGTGTTTGGAGCAAAACAGCTCCAACCGCCGCTGCTGACGCATCCGTCTCCAAAATGAAGGGAAGCCTCTGATCCGGTTGTCGTAAGACTGGAGCGGAGCAGAAGGCTTCTTTGAGAAGGTGAAAACTCTCCTCGGCGGCTGTCGACCAACTGAATGGCATAGAAGACTTCTTAAGCAGTGATGTAATGGGTAACACCTTTTGGGAGAAGTTCAGAATGAACTTCCACTAAAAGTTTGCAAGACCAAGAAACTTCTGTACCTCTTTAACAGACTTAGGTGATGGCCAATTTAAAATTGAAGTGACTTTCCAGGGGTCCATCGAGATACCTTTGCTAGAAAGAATAAACCCCAGATAGGAGATGGAAGGGCCCGAAAAAAAACATTTGTTTAACTTGACAGAAAGATGGTTGTACTTTAGTCGTCGGAAGACTTCCCTGACATGTTCTTTGTGTTCTTCTGGCGACTGAGAAAACACCAAAATATCATCCAGATAGACGATAGTCATGTGGCACAGTAGATCCGAAAAGAGACGGTCCATAAAGAGTTGAAATATGGAAGGGGCGTTGACTAATCCAAAGGGCATCACTTGATATTCATATAGCCCAAATGGAGTCCGAAAGGCCGTCTTCCACTCATCACCCGCTTGAACTCGAAGTAAGTGATAGGCATTCCTTAAGTCTAATTTGGTAAATATAGTAGATCCTTGAACAGCTTGGATGATTTCCGTTATGAGTGGCATGGGGTATCGGTCTTTGATGGTCACCTTATTTAAACCCTGATAATCTATGCAGGGACGCAGTTCCTGTGACTCCTTTTTGGGAATGAAGAATAAAGAGGCCCCTGCCGGAGACTTCGAAGGTCTAATAAGCTCGTTGGCTAAACTTGTCCAAGTATTCTCTGAGATAACACTTTTCTTCCAGAGACAGGGGAAACATTCGACAAAAAGGGACTAGAGCACCTGGCGTAAGATCTATGCAACAATCTTCAGGACGGTGAGGGGGTAATTCTAGGGGTATCTTTTCCGTAACTACCTCAGTGTACTCTTGAAGATAAGTTGGTAGACAATGTACTGCTCTCGGCTCACAACTGCTTGCTGTCTTAACAATCTCGAATCTAGGTCCAGGCAGGGATTCAGCCTTACAGGTAGCAGAGTGGAAGCTAAGAAGATTTTTGGACCAGTCAATCTTAGGATTATGCTTCCTTAACCAGCCAATCTCAAGGATGATAGGGAAGTGAGCAGCACGAATGAGGTCAAAGGTGATCTTTTCGGTATGTTGTTGGATAGACATAACGAGTTCTTCCGTGGTGTGAGTTATTAAGCCGGAGCTTAAAGGCTCGCCGTCAACGCCTTCCACCTTCTGATCTTCCTTCTTGGCGACGCGAGTCACGCACTTCTGTGTGGCCCAATAGGTATCCATAAAATTGCCGGCTGCACCACAATCCAACAGGGCTTGAGACTGGATCTCTGAATCGCCCAATAATAAAGTCACTGAGAGAATCATGAGGCGAGAATCTTCTGGTATTTCTGGAGAGGAAACCGAAAGGGAGACATAAGGACTTGTAGAAGCCCCTCGGAAGTGAGTCCTAACACTCACCGAAGGCGATCGTTTCCCAATCGTCTTGGAGGGATATCTGGACAGTCCCTAAGTAGATGAGTAGAAGCTCCACAATACATGCACAGACTCCCATCTCTGTGCCTCTTTCGTTCCTCAGGTGTAAGTGGGGCTCGAGTGGTCCCTATTTGCATTGGTTCTTCTCGGTTAGATCATGAGGAAGATGTAGAAATAGGAGGAAGGGGGTCCACGTGAGGAGACACATAGGGTTTGGACTTCCTCTTTTCCGCCCGTCTTTCCGTCATACGGAAGTCGATGCGAAGGGTAGTCGTAACGAGATCATCAAAGGTAGGAGGACGGGCAATCCGGGCCAACTCGTCTTTGAGGTCTTCCCTTAAACCACATCGAAAGATCGCATACTGCGCTTGCTCTTGCCACCCTGCTTCTGAAGCAACTTGTTTAAAGTTCATTATGTAGGTAAGCAGGTCCGAGTTGCACTGGCGAATATCCAGCAAATCGTCTGACGCTAAGAAGGTACTCTCGGTACGTAAAAAGGTCTGTTGTAATAAAGTCTTGAAGGCGTTATAGTCTTGTAGAACTGGGTCGGTCCGATTCACAAGAGGGGTGACCCAGGCAAGGGCATTGCCAGTCATATGAGTAATCATAAATCCAATTTTGGCGTGGTCTGAGGCAAAAGTTTGTGTACAAAAAGAAAAATAGAGATTACAAGCGTCCATGAATTCTTTGACCCTTTTGGGAGCAGCATCGAATTTGCCAGATACCAAAGGAAGAGGAGGTAGTTCTGTCGAAAGGCGCTCTCTCTCAGTCAGACGCTGTTGCAAAGCAGTGTTGGCACTCTTTAGGTTCTGAACCTCTAAGTTCAGGTTCTGTACAGTGGCTACAAGTTCCTGAATCTGTTGAGGGGTCGCCATGTTGATGTTTTGGCGTTGCAAACTGTCACAAGGGTCGGCTAAATCCTCTTCTTCAAATGAAGTTTCTGTCTCAAAACCCTCCCCTTCCTCCTCACCTTTGTCTTTTCTCCTGGGTTTCCTTTCTTCTTTGTTTCCGGGCCTCTCCTTTTTTTTCATGAAGGTAGGGACGGCCACAAAAGGACGCCACCGTGGCACCGTATAGGTGAGGCGGTGGACGAGCCCCCGTGACCGTCAGAAAAAGGGAAAAAGCCAAAGGCACAAAAAAACCCAATATGATGACTTCAGGCTGACACCGGGCAGTCCGGAATCCTTGAAACACAGGACGGAATAAGGTGTTCAAAATGGAGATCCAGAGGTGAGTAAAAATATGGTAAGCAGAAGTGTAGCAGTTTGTATGGCAGAGGCAGTCCAGTAAACAGTCCAGGTCCGGTACACAGGTATTCGGGAAGGTAACAGAACGGGAGGCAGAGGCGGTCTGATGGGCAGGCAGGGTCGGTTGTCCAGGTATCCAAATGGCAAATGTAAGGAGAGGGGAGAAAACAGGGTAACAGAAGGGGATAGAAACAAGATAAGAAGTAGAACAGATGAGGGGGGAAAAAGGAACGGAAAGAAGGAAAGGAAGGATAAAGAACCGAAAGTGGTACTAGAGGAAGAGAAGAAGGGAAGAGGGTAAACGGAGACGAGTATGAACGGAAAGAAGCAGGGGAGAAGGCCAGGAAGGGGAGAACAAGAGGAGCTGAAGCGCTAGGAAGGCAAAACTCAGAGCGGCAACCAAGGCGAAAAACCTAGAGAACGTTGCAACGCATACGCGACCCGGAAGTATAGGCATAAAAGCTCCCGGTCACGTATGCGAGTGAAGAAATCTAGACCTGCAAGTTACGTTCGGGAGAAAACGCGACGGCACAATGTATGGAGAACCGCGGCGATAGCGATTCCAGACTCGCCAATTACCCCAGGATGTGACAAGCACTCCCCTGCACCCATCAACACAACAGCAAAGGCATCTTGCGTGTTAACAACTCTCTCCACTAACCTCATCCAAACTCCTCTCATTCAGGACTTGCAGAGTGCGTAGAGACCCTGAAAATGATGGCAGCAGAGCTAGTAGTTCGGCTGGACTGACCCTTTTGGGGTAGGACCAAGCCAGATTTGCACATGATTTTTCCCCTTCTGTAATGGCTAGGCAGGCTGAAAAACGATGGTCTGTAGGGTTGCCCAGAGCTATGCCTGTGGTTATGATTAATTCAAAACCTTCCAGTCCTCACCTTTTTGTTTTGCTAGCAGAGCATGGTATGAAAACCAATATCAAAATATAAATATTCCTCTGCTGTCTACAAAACCAAGGGACTACTTCACCTTTCTTTTTTCCTCCTTACATTACAAGAGAAGAACGTTCTTCGTTGGCTCTTTTTTCATACTACCCTTCGGTTTACACATTACATCCAGTTAAGTCTCCCAGTCAGCAAGAGCTTGACATTCTGTTTTTATGGGAATTGTTTTTTTCGGTGGCCATAAAAAGGTTCAGACTGAAAAAAGAAAGTTTGTGAAAAAAAAACACAATTTTAGATGGTTTGCCAGAAGATTTTCTTTTTCCATGATATTTTGTTTTAGCGGTCTAAAACATAATGTTTCGGGGAAAAAAACACCTTTCAGGAAGCACAATTTGCATAGAAAATTGGCACAACAGCCAAAAAAAGTCCCTGTAGGCAAAACAGAGGTTGTGACCGATTTAGGCAATATTGTTCCACCAGTAGTGTTGGCAACTTTGCCGAGCCCTAGCCTTGACTAGGAGAGTGGAAATTAATCTACAGCGACTTGTGACAAATTCCAAAGGAGGGTGTTGAAAGCTATGCATTTTCCTTTCTTATTGGTGCTTTTGTTTTTACACTTTAACCTACCTTCCTTCAATGCAGTTTCTGGGCCCTATTTTTCACATGTCCTGTTTTTGAGCTCAGTGACAGGTCTCAGAGAAGGCATGTGCACTTTGAGGCCTGAGTGCTACCTCCACCAGTAGCAGGGCCCGAGGGCTTCTGACAGCAGCAGAGGGCCTGTCAGGAGTGCCTTCGAGCGAGTCAGAGGGCTCCAGAGAGTCACCTCCTATTCCCTAGTACCTGGGGCTCCCATCTCTGTCTGCCTTGACCTTTCCCTACCCCCGCTCCAGGGCTCACCTGCTGCCATCGCCATGCCAACGGAAAGCTCAGGCAGAGCAGAGATTGTGACATGATAGCCTCCCGTCCCCCGCCGTGGCCAGGGCCCAGAGCTCCAGACCAGGGGGCTTGCAAGTAAAAGACACACCTCAGCTTTTTCTGAGCTCCTGAGCTGGACCCCCCAGGGTCCCTGGGCTCCAGGGCTGGCACTGGGAGCAGGTAAGGGATTTTAATGGAATGGTTTTTCCTTCTTGGTGCCTCCTGCAAAACATTTTAAGCTCTGTACATATACAAAAGCACCTAAAGAAACAGAGTATGCAATGGAAAAGTGGTCACCCTGTCTTGCATGAGTGAGGGAGAAGAGGCATTCACTAAACCAGACCATCTGGCCATCATCCGGGAAGGACGAATCCAAGGCATGATTGCCACAACCACCACTCTAGACAACTTAAAATCTGACCTGCAACACTTGATGAGTCCACCAGCACAACAGGAATGGCTAGGGAATGGAGACTGGTATGCTATCGTGGACAACCTACCATACTACCAAGGATGATGGTACATCCCAGATAAAACATTACAGAATCAAGTCTTCGCAACCTGTGGCACCTGTGCACAACACATGTCCAAAAAACAAAGTCCTGCATGTTTGCTACATCCTTTAGAAGTACCAACAGCACCCTGGCATACGCTATCAATGGATTTTTATTACAGACCTTCCCTCTTGTAACAGATACAATGCCATATTAGTCATCGTACATCTATTTTCCAAAATGGCCCACTTCATTCCCCTGAAAGGTCTCAAACTTGCTTCTACTCTGGCTACCATGTTTTTGGAACAGAATGTCCCACTACACAGGTTCCCGTCAATATTGATATCAGACTGAGGAACTCGGTTTGTCTCTGCATTCTGGAAAAGGTGTTCTAAAATTGCCAAAATCGACCTCCGATTATCTACAAGCCATCACTGTCACGACCCTCACCCAAAATCCCCTCTGGCAAACCCATTGGCCAGGTGGAGTCAGGACTCGGGCCTCTAAAGCCTGGCATCCTCTTCAAAAGCCCTCATGGGGCCAGTCCTGGCGCCTATGGCGCCAGGCTCATAAACCATGAAAAACAATGTGCTTGGGAACTACTTTATTGTACTGTCAGCCAACATGGAGGCATCCACATAGCTTGGTTCCTAAGAACCAAGCTATGCGGTCTAGTGTTTTGGGTGTGGTAGCTAGGGACTACTTTACCTGGACTATTTTGTTGGGGCTATTTAAACCACACCCGAGCAAGACAACACACTTCACGTTACTTTGCAGCTTGCAACGTGACACTCACCGTGTCCAGCTATTCCCTCGAACCTCGGAGAAGCAGAACCTGCAAGGAGACAAAAGGAACATCATTAGCAGCAGCATTTTACCTGCAGTCTTCATCTTTAGCCACTCGCAGCTCCTGAGAACAGCTTCCTCGAATCTGCACGCCTCCCGGACAGAACGACCTGAAAGAGGAAGATAGAGGCAACATTAAAGAAAGCAGTAGAGACATTTAAAAATTACGAACTGCTCAAAAGGCTTACCTGACTCGTCGCCTCTCGGCTGGCACCACTCCGGACATTCCACTCGCGCTGGAGAACACTGCAACCTACAAGGAAGGAAAACACAGATTAGCAAAGGCAAGACTTTGCAGCGCTGCACATAGCGCTTACTTACCGCATCATAGGGCTCTTAATGCGCGATCTTTTACCAGCGGGGCTCAACCAAGCCAGTTCGCTGTGCTGAAGCTCTGCATACCTAAGGGAGAAAAAGGAGACATTTTAAACAAAGAAAGGCATGCAGGATAGCAACAAAACTAAACAACAGCAATAAGACCTACCTGAACAATATCAATCGGGCTGGCATCAGTGAAGTAACTGGACTGCACTCGCCCATGAAAGACAACGCGCCCCTACAAAGAAGGCAGGACAGAGAGCACACCTAATTCTACCACAAGGTGAGGAGAGGGCGCCAGAGGGACTGAAATCATATGGGGTGGGGGGAGGATACTTACCCCAGTCGGTCAGTCTTGAACACAGTCCTCCTTTAATTTCAGGCAGAACCTTCCCCGCAGACCACATCAGGGCAAAGCTGAGAAGCATACCAGCGAGTAACCCGGCTGGGTGGCGTCCCTGTGGATACCAGGTGAGCGTAACAGAATGCAAAGACTACCATAACAAATCCACCTGGGCGCCATGGAGACACCAGAAATAGACCAATTGGCCCAATTACTAGGAGAGCTTCGTGCTGAGGTTCATTCTGCCGGACAAGAGACTAATGCCCTCCGGAGAGACCTAATAGTGACCAAGGAACGCACTGAAGAGATTAGCAGGCAATACTTGCAATCATAGGCAGGACAGACGCCTCTACCTGGAAGCAATCCAACGATGCAAAACCCTGCCATACCACCCACTCCAGTACAGATCACATTACCTGGAACAGTGCCCCTGGCACCACCAGAAAGGTTCTCAGGCGACCCACAGAAGTATGCAGCATTCATCAATCAGTGCTGCCTTCATTTTCTTTGTAGGCCTGGAGCATTTCCAAACAACCAAGTTCGGGTAGCTTTTGTCTTATCATACCTGAGTGGTAGTGCAGCAGATTGGTCGGTGCCATTGGTAACCCATGACGATCCTCTATTACATGACTTTGGGGGGTTCCAGAGAGAAATGGAAAAACGTTTTGCTCGCCATACCCAGGAACAAGCAGTAGACAATGAACTCTTGTCCCTCCGACAGGGGAATCAGGACTTGTTAACGTACATTGCTACCTTCAACAGACTGGTTGCGAAGCTAGGTGTCCAGAAAACAAAAGAACCACGTTATTCCATCGAGGCTTACGAGGCGAATTAAAGGACGTCTTAGTCCAGGTGGTTGATCCACCCAGAGACTGTGTAGAATTCATAAATCTGGTCATGCAGCTAGACCGCCGGTTGCAGGACTGAAAAGGCAGACCGGTCTAAAACGGACACTCGGACGATGTATGTTCGACCAAGGGAAAACACACCCCGTGTACCTGAAAATGCTGTAGAAACCATGCAGATTGGAGGGATACGGCCTCCATTAACAAAACAAGAAGGGGACAAAAGAAGACAACAACATCTTTGTTTGTATTGTGGGAAACCAGGACATTTCCTGAAGGACTGTCCAGTAAAACCCCCAAGAATAACAGTCGGGGCCACAGAGAAGGATGAAGCTAAGGAATCGGAAAACTACCAAGCTCGACAAACGTAGAGGTCAGTTTTCAAGTGAGGAGAAAGAGTTGCTGACCTCGCACTTTGCAATACCAGTGATCTTAATTAACCACCAACAGTTGTCAAGAATGCATGCCGTTGAAGCATAAATCGATAGCGGAGCAGTTGGAAATTATATTGATCAAGAACTGGCAGCAGAGATGGGGCTTCCTTTGTGTTCTAAGCCAACTATGGGCAAGGTAACCACCGTGGATGGGACAGAAATCGCTTCCGGACCAGTAACGCAGTGCACAGCCAAGGTAGCCTGGCTGTGCCAGAACCGACATCGGGAGTCTATTTCATTCGATCTCATCAAGGCACCTCAGTTCATGCTAATACTAGGGATGACATGGTTGGTTGCTCACAACCCTTCGATAGACTGGCAGGCACGAAAATTAACCTTCCTCAGTGAATGCTCCTCTGCCTGCTATTACCAAGAGGAGAAACCTGACGTCTGTATCACCATGACTCCCAGAGCGACAGTATCAACCCTGGGAGAAACTAATACCTTGCCAAGTGAATACCATGATTTCCAGGATGTTTTCCAAAAGTACCAAGCCAATACATTGCCGCCGCACAGGCCCTATGACGATCAGATCGACCTTCTTCCTGGTGCACAAATCCCTTGCGGCAGGATCTACGCTCTCACAGAACCAGAAAACCTTCATTTGAAATCCTATTTAGACCAGTACCTTGCAAACATTTATCCGTCTTTCGAAGTCCCCCACAGCCAGTCCTTTGTTCTTCGTACCAAAAAAGGAAGGAGACTTGAGAACCTGTATTGACTACCACGCATTGAACCAGATCACCGTGAAGAACCGCTACCCCTTGCCACTTATCCCTCAGATGCTAGACCAAGTTAAAGATGCCCAGATTTATACCAAATTGGTCCTTCGAGGAGTGTACCACCTGGTCCGAGTTAGAAAATGAGATGAATGGAAAACCGCCTTCCGTACTAAGTACGGCTTGTTTGAATATCAAGTCATGCCCTTCGGGTTATGCAACGCTCCTGCGGCATTCCAGTATTTCATGAATGACGTCTTAAGGGAGTTAATTGATGTGTGCGCCTTAGCGTACATAGACGACATCTTAGTATACTCAGCCTTGGAACAAGATCATGTCAGGCACGTTCGTTCAGTCCTCACCAAGCTCCGTCAACATCGCTTTTCCATATATGGCGCTTTTGCCAAGAAGCAAATTACTTTCATGTCAAGGCAAAATACAGTTTTTGTGTTTCTGATGGCGTTAGTACAACTCCGAACCCACCACTGGTGTTGATGGAGAGTCCCGCATATGTATCTAACCTATTTATACAACTCTTTTGGGGGGAAAACTTGACATTTACAGTCTGAAGCCTTATTGCTCAGCCCACTGTTTTAGACAGATTCAGACACCGACATCTATTGACACCAGTACCCCTTAACTTTGCATATATATGCAGCTTAACCGAGCATGCTAGCCAATATATGTATCACTTGGGATCTTGTGAAGAAGATTTGACAGGCAAGCCAGCTTTTTTAAAAAAGTGACATTGTCAGCCTTCCAGCCTCAAACCTTTAGTTCATGGTAAGTGAATTTAAACTAGGTGGCTGCAATGGCATTTTAATAGTGAGCTCACAGGTGGATTTTCAGCATTCTGTTTCCTTCGCCAAGAAAAACACATTTTAATATCTATGTCAGCACTGACAAAAATTGTGAAAATGTTCAAAATTGTTATGAGAAACACAAAAAAGACTGTAGTCAGGGGAATTAGAACAAGCTGCATTTAATGTATATCTACAAATGTTAAAAATGTACACAGGAAAAAAAACATTTTATGTGGAAGAGCTTATTCGGTCCGATGCCATGGAACTCTGTTTCAGGTAAAATTTTGGGTTCGTACCCCTTGGAGCCTCAACATTTTATTTCATGGTATGTGAATTTAAATTGGAAGGTTGCAATGGTACGGTAATAGTGAGCTCACAGGTGAAATTTCAGTACTTTTACAGGCCGATTCATGGAATAATTAGCGCGGCGCAAGTGGCCAAAAACGTGCGAATCGCAGTGGAATAGCGAAAATCGCAGTGCAAGTGCGAAAATCGCACGAAAAGCAGCGCACATCGATTCATGGAAGGCCGTGCGCGAGAAGACCATCGGATGTGCGATAAGAAAGTGCGCGGCGCACGTTGGCGCACAGGCCATCTAACGGCGTGCGCCAGGTTACAGCGAAATTCGCACAGGCCACAGTGAAAATCGCACATAGCGCGGCGCACGCAACAAAAGTAGGCGTAACACGGGGCGTAACACTCGGAATGGGGAACAACTTGCCAAAAAGTGGGCGTCACGGGGGAAGCACAGGGTACAAGTGCGCGGAACGCCCACACGCTCGCCTCCAACACGTATTCATGGAATAGAATAGGGCAAAAAAGCGCACGCTCAAACCAGCGCACAGGCACAAACACGACCGCCACAAGAAAGCAGGCGGTAGCGTCTCTGCGCCTGGAAGAAATGTGCACCAAAAGGTGCGCCAACAAATAGCACCCATATACAGCCATGATGAATGGCCAATACTGTAGCCCTCCAGGACAAATGACGTGCAAAGGGGTACCCACAAACACAGACAGGCGCTGACAGAAAAAAAAACGTGTGCGTGTATACCGGGGTGCGCGGGAAGTCTCACACGCGATTAGGCAGGGTACGTGGATTTCAGGGGTGCGCGGGAAGTTCCACACACGACATGGCCGGGTACGTGGATTTCAGGGGTGCGCGGGAAGTTCCACACGCGACATGGCCGGGTACGTGGATTTCAGGGGTGCGCGGGAAGTTCCACACGCGACATGGCCGGGTACGTGGATTTCAGGGGTGCGCGGGAAGTTCCACACGCGACATGGCCGGGTACGTGGATTTCAGGGGTGCGCGGGAAGTTCCACATGCGATTAGGCAGGGTACGTGGATTTCAGGGGTGTGCGGGAAGTTCCACACGCGATTAGGCAGGGTACGTGGATTTCAGGGGTGCGCGGGAAGTTCCACACGCGATTGGCCCAGTGCGAGCAGGGTACGTGTATTTCAGGGGTGCGCGGGAAGTTCCACACGCGATTGGCCCAGTGCGAGCAGGGTACGTGTATTTCAGGGGTGCGCGGGAAGTTCCACACACGATTTCAGCAGGGTATGTGAATTCCAGGGGTGCGCGGGAAGTTCCACACGCGATTGGCCCAGTGCGAGCAGGGTACGTGTATTTCAGGGGTGCGCGGGAAGTTCCACACGCGATTTCAGCAGGGTATGTGAATTCCAGGGGTGCGCGGGAAGTTCCACACGCGATTGGCCCAGTGCGAGCAGGGTACGTGTATTTCAGGGGTGCGCGGGAAGATCCACACGCGAGTTCATCAGGGTACGTGTATTTCAGGGGTGCGCGGGAAGTTCCACACGCGATTGTCCTAGTGCGAGCAGGGTACGTGTATTCCATGGGTGCGCAGAAAGTCCCACACGCGATTACAGCAGGGTACGTGTATTTCAGGGGTGCGCGGGAAGTTCCACACGCAAGTTCATCAGGGTACGTGTATTTCAGGGGTGCGCGGGAAGTTCCACACGCGATTGTCCCAGTGCGAGCAGGGTACGTGTATTCCATGGGTGCGCAGAAAGTCCCACACGCGATTACAGCAGGGTACGTGTATTTCAGGGGTGCGTGGGAAGTTCCACACGCGAATGGGCCAGTGCGAGCAGGGTACGTGTATTCCATGGGTGCGCGGGAAGTTCCAAACGCGATTTCAGCAGGGTACGTGTATTTCAGGGGTGCGCGTGAAGTTCCACACGCGATTTCAGCAGGGTACGTGAATTCCAGGGGTGCGCGGGAAGTTCCACACGCGATTTCAGCAGGGTACGTGGATTTCAGGGGTGCGCCGGAAGTTCCACACGCGATTGGCCCAGTGCGAGCAGGGTACGTGTATTTCAGGGGTGCGCCGGAAGTTCCACATGCGATTGGCCCAGTGCGAGCAGGGTACGTGTATTTCAGGGGTGCGCGGGAAGTTCCACACGCGAGTTCATCAGGGTACGTGTATTGCAGGGGTGCGCGGGAAGTTCCACACGCGATTTCAGCAGGGTACGTGTATTTCAGGGGTGCGCGGGAAGTTCCACACGCGATTACAGCAGGGTATGTGTATTTCATGGGTTCTGGGGAGTACTACACGTAAATTGGCCGTGTGGGTCCTCCAAGGTGTACGCTCCACAACCTCCACGGCCCCTGCAGGCAGCCCACACCACGGGGGACTACCCTGCACCCCTGCTCATGTCCCGCAGGCAGCCCATCCACCATGGGCAAGCCCCCCAGCCAACCCACATGTCACCTTGCACTACTGATCAACAATGCATGTCTCCCACCACCCCCACCCCCCAGCAGTGCAGGGGCACCCTCCACCAGGCCCCCACTCATGTCTCCCACCACCCCCACCCCCCAGCATCCAGGGGCAGCCTCCACCAGGCCCTCACTCATGTCTCCCACCACCCCCACCCCCCACCATCCAGGGGCACCCTCCACCAGGCCCCCACTCATGTCTCCCACCACCCCCACCACCCATCCACCAGGGGCACCCTCCACCAGGCCCCCACTCATGTCTCCCACCACCCCCACCCCCCAGCAGTGCAGGGGCACCCTCCACCAGGCCCCCACTCATGTCTCCCACCACCCCCACCCCCCAGCAGTGCAGGGGCACCCTCCACCAGGCCCCCACTCATGTCTCCCACCACCCCCACCCCCCAGCAGTGCAGGGGCAGCCTCCACCAGGCCCCCACTCATGTCTCCCACCACCCCCACCCCCCAGCAGTGCAGGGGCAGCCTCCACCAGGCCCCCACTCATGTCTCCCACCACCCCCACCCCCCAGCATCCAGGGGCAGCCCCCACCAGGCCCCCACTCATGTCTCCCACCACCCCCACCCCCCAGCAGTGCAGGGGCAGCCTCCACCAGGCCCCCACTCATGTCTCCCACCACCCCCACCCCCCAGCCACCAGGGGCAGCCTCCACCAGGCCCCCACTCATGTCTCCCACCACCCCCACCCCCCAGCAGTGCAGGGGCAGCCTCCACCAGGCCCCCACTCATGTCTCCCACCACCCCCACCCCCCAGCATCCAGGGGCAGCCCCCACCAGGCCCCCACTCATGTCTCCCACCACCCCCACCCCCAGCCACCAGGGGCAGCCCCCACCAGGCCCCCACTCATGTCTCCCACCACCCCCACCCCCCAGCCACCAGGGGCAGCCCCCACCAGGCCCCCACTCATGTCTCCCACCACCCCCACCCCCCAGCAGTGCAGGGGCAGCCTCCACCAGGCCCCCACTCATGTCTCCCACCACCCCCACTCCCCAGCATCCAGGGGCAGCCCCCACCGGGCCCCCACTCATGTCTCCCACCACCCCCACCCCCCAGCATCCAGGGGCAGCCTCCACCAGGCCCCCACTCATGTCTCCCACCACCCCCACCCCCCAGCAGTGAAGGGGCAGCCTCCACCAGGCCCCCACTCATGTCTCCCACCACCCCCACCCCCAGCATCCAGGGGCAGCCCCCACCAGGCCCCCACTCATGTCTCCCACCACCCCCAACCCCCCAGCAGTGCAGGGGCAGCCTCCACCAGGCCCCCACTCATGTCTCCCACCACCCCCACCCCCCAGCATTCAGGGGCAGCCCCCACCAGGCCCCCACTCATGTCTCCCACCACCCCCACCCCCCAGCCACCAGGGGCAGCCCCCACCAGGCCCCCACTCATGTCTCCCACCACCCCCAGCCCCCAGCATCCAGGGGCAGCCCCCACCAGGCCCCCACTCATGTCTCCCACCACCCCCACCCCCCAGCAGTGCAGGGGCAGCCTCCACCAGGCCCCCACTCATGTCTCCCACCACCCCCACCCCCCAGCAGTGCAGGGGCACCCTCCACCAGGCCCCCACTCATGTCTCCCACCACCCCCACCCCCCAGCAGTGCAGGGGCAGCCTCCACCAGGCCCCCACTCATGTCTCCCACCACCCCCCAGCCACCAGGGGCACCCTCGACCAGGTCCTCACAATCCCCAATCATGTGCGTTATGGTCAGCCTCCACAGCCAAAAAGCCCTACCAAGTAACCCATTCACCCACATGGAAATGGAAATTACATGTCACACCCCCAATGTTCATGAAGCTAATGAACCCATGTCCGTCACACACAATGTTTGCAATTGAATGGGAAAACACCCAACATGACATGCATGAAACCAATGAGATGATACCACACAGTGAAGCATGAAAACAAAATTGTATTGAAAAAAAGAAAGAATGCTAAAGAAATGAAACAAACTACAATGGGAAGTAAAAAAAATCAAGCTGCATGTCCGCATAAAAATAAAGAACTGCAAATCATAATCCAAAAAAATTTCCTCCAAAGTCAAATGTAAAAAAATTATCCATCAAATCAAGAACTATGTACAAAACTCGAAAGGGTCCATGAGCCCAACTGAACAAAGGAAACCTAAAAAAACACCTAACTAAAAAGCAACTATATACAAAAAGTGGAGCAGTGTCCGTCGACTCCAAATCATAAGAAAAAACAAAGGAAACCTAAAACTAAAGAACTATATACAAAGGCGGCGGGCAAGTCCAGCGGCTCACTCCGTGGTGTTCCGGGCCAGGGCATCATCGAACTCCTGTTCGATGTCCCGGAGGCGGTCCAGTTCCATGGCCCCGAGGGTCCGCAGGGACGACGCCGTGTCCTCCTCCAACCCCCTGCGGATTGCCTCGAGGCACTCGGCCCGCCTCAGGGCCCTCCGCATGGAGTTCTCCGCCCTGACCATTGTGAGCCGCGCCTCTTCCGCCCGCCGCCGCTCCGCACCTATGGCGTGGCCCAACCGCTGCCACACGGAAGACACTCTCTGTCCTGGGTCCTCCTGCCCTCCGGCCGATGCCTGCCCCTCCGATGTCGAAGGCCCGAGCCTTCATGGCTCCCACCATGTTGCTGCTGCTGCTCTGCCTCTGCCCGTGCACTGCCTCCTGCTGCCTGCACATCCTCCGCCGGCTGGGGTGCAGTTGTTGATGTGGCCACCCCTGCTGGACGTCCGACTCCCGACTGTGGCAGGGATGCCTCCTCCACCAGCCTGGCCGCACTGTCAGAGGCAGCTCCACAGGGCACCCAGGTGACTGATGGGTGGGAAGATGGCACAGAGGACGACTGGTGCGTAGGGGGTCCAGTTGAGGAGGGGGTCGGAACAAGCCCCATCAGACGGAGGAATCCGATCTGGGTGACCTGTCCCAGCAGGTTGACGTGGTCAACGAGCCATTCGAGATGACGTGCAGTCTCTCCATGAAAAGACTGCAGGTCACCTCGCATGGCCCGTTGACGCAACGCCACACCAGCCAGGACAGGCTCAACCCGGACCTGGATAGCCACGTCCGCAGGCAGAGGAAGGCCAGTTGACGTCAGCTCATCCCCTGCCTGAAAACGGGTCTGGACGTAGGCATCCCTGGTGGTGCAAGATGATGCAGGGACAGGATCGGGGACAGGATTGCACACAGGCACCTCCGCGGCGGCCTGTGCTGCCTCCTGTCCCTGGTCCTGGACTGCACCACTAGCACCAGTGGGATCCCCACCTCCAGACCCCGTCTCTGGTGCTTGCACGGCCTCCTCCTCCACCAGACCCCCCACCAACCTGGATGACTCCGTGCCATCTTCCCCTTTGGGCCCTGTGGGGTCCCAGCTGCCCCTTCTGCTGCTGAGGAGTCCAACTCCAACCTCCGCCTCTTGGACCTCCCCCCGGCAGCTGCGGCCTGGGACGCGGCACCGGACTCCTCACTCCCCGATGAGATGACAACACGGGAGGGGAGCCGGGCCTTGCGTCTCCGGCTGGCGGTGGGATCCCCGCCGCTGTGCTCCACAGCACCTTCTCCGCCCTCTTCATCAGTTGACGCTGCAGACAGGGAGAAACAAAACACAGGCATCAGGGCACTGTACAATGGACACATACAAACATGACAGTTGCACATGAGTGGCATTGGCAAACCTCAGACATGTCATCACAATCCCCAACACACATGTCATTGCAACTCGCACACATGAGCCATACCACAGCCATATCGCAACTGCCACCACCATCCATACACATACAACAGCATGAGCAGCCAAAGGTGACCCAGACATCACATGCAACACAGGAAGTGCACCACACATATACACACACCACCACACTTGCATGCATGTGTACACCTCTGCCAAGTGTCGCACTGTTCAGACGGGCATCCATGTCACATCTGCCAATCAGGCTTACACATACCGCAGTCACATGCATCCATGTTGCATCACTGTTGCACCCTTGTCAAATACACACACATGCACATGTACACAGTGCTCATACATGCAGCCCAAAACAACATACATGCGTGACATCACGGACATGTCTACTTACATACACATACATACAAACATGTGTGCACGCACAACTGCATTTGCCATGCAAGCCTACACACACAAGCACCATCCATGTCTCACACATTACAGCCCCCGCATGTGTCAGCCCCACGGCCCTGTACACCCCCACCCATACTCGACCCCATACAAACAGATGTGCAACCTGCACAATACCGAATAATCACCACACGCACTGCTCACAATCAGGATGCATGTACACTCACCGCTCGACTCCAGACGGGTCTGCTTCTCCAGGACCTGGACGTGGAGCGCTGGGGATATGCGTTCCAGGACCCCCATCTGTTCTTCCGACAAGTGGCCCCGGCGCCCCTTGGCATCCGCTGCCTTCAAGAGGCGCCGGGCCTTGTTCAGGGTCCTGGACCTGAAGTCCTCCCAGCGCTTCCTGACATGTTGTAAGCCCCGGACTGCCACCCCCTCCGCGTTGATGGCAGTCACGATGTCAGTCCAGATCCGAGTCCGTCCTTCCTTGTCGGCGCGGGAACTTCCGAAGAGGGCATCATACTGCCCCAGGACTTGCTCCACCAGGACACCAACTTCGGTGGCACTGAAGCTGGTGCCCCTCTGCCTCTCTGGCCGGGGGTTGTCAGTGGTCACAGATGGTGTTTGCCCCGACATGACAACCCCAGAGGCAGGAGTGGGTGGGCAACTGGGTCCTGGGGCTGGGCTGTGGAGCGATGGAATTCCAGTCGGGAGTCTTCGGTTCCAGCAGGGGTGGTCACAGCAACAGCACCCCTGGCTGTTGTGCAGGCAGCAAATGGCAGTGCACGTGGGCAGCAGGCAGTCAGGCAGCAGCAGATGGTAGGTGGGAGCATGCTCGGGGCTCTGGGGGGCAGTAACTCGGCCTTCTGGGCAGGAGCGTGGTCTTCCGTGTGTTTTCGCGTGGCCAGCTTGATACGGAGTGATTTGGCACGTGAAAATTCGGCACGTCAGCGTGAAATCGCATACGCGATTCTATTGGTCCAGAGTCCCTCAGTGCGTAAGTGCGTATGTGACGTGACCCGCACGGGTGTTCCCCACCCAGCACGTGATGACAGAGCACACGTGTAAATACTGCACGTCAGAGTGTCATCGCGTGTAATTGGACAAAAGTGCGCGTACACGCGATTGGCCGTACACGCGATTGGCCTATGTACGTGGATTTCAGGGGTGCGCGGGCACTTACACACGCAAGTACGTCAGCACACCTGTATCCCGTTGTGCGTGTGAATTTCCACATGCTATTGGACTGGGAACTGGATTCCAGGTTGCGCGGGTCACACGCTCGCCTAGAACACGCGCAAAGCATGTATTTGCGCACTTTAACAATAACAAGCCAGAAGCCAGGATGAACATACCGTTCCTAGCAGCAGTGGCAGTGGGCTACCAAAGGAGGAGGAGGAGGATAGTCAGGGCCAGAATATTCACACCCAGAACCAGCCTTTTCGGGATGCCTGATGACCAGGTGTATGGAAGGTACAGGTTTCCACCACACATAATACTGGACCTGGTGAGTGAGTGGGAGGATGACCTCACATCACCCACCCTGTGCTCCCAAGCACTCAGCCCCCTGGAGAAGGTCCTCAATGTACTGCACTTCTTAGCCACTGGATCATTTCAGCGGACAAGTGCCATAGTGGGTGGGGTGTCACAGGCCACCCAGTCACGCTGCCTACACCAGGTCTTGAACATCATCACTGCACGCCCATCAGTCCGCAGGCACATATACCTGCCCAGAACACCTGCAGAAAGGCATGCTGCCGCCCTGGATTTTTACGGTGTGGCACGATTCCCCAAAGTGCTAGGTGCCATCGACTGCACCCATGTGGCTCTGCGTCCCCCTAGGGCATCTGAGCACATCTATAGGAACCGCAAGCACTGGCATTCCATCAACGTGCAGGTAGTATGTAATGCCAAGGGAATCATCACCTCAGTATATGCCAACTATCCCGGCTCCACCCACGACAGCTTCATTTACAGAATGTCCACCCTATGCCGGGACCTAGATGCTGGGCGGCATGGCGATACATGGCTGCTTGGTGAGTATGTATGCCACTGCACATGCATGCATGTTGGATACTGAGCAAGGTCACAACCCCACCAATAATACCAATCACCACCTCCACAGGGGACAGTGCCTACCCTCTCAGCCCCCACATGATGACGCCAATTCGGAACCCCACCACGCCACCCGAGGTAAGATATAACACAGCCCACATTACAACCCGGGGCATAGTGGAGCGCACATTCGGAGTGCTAAAGTCACGCTTTCGCTCCCTTGACCGTTCTGGCGGGCAGCTGTTATACGCTCCCCCAGTAGTGTGCAGGATCATAGTGGCAGCATGTGTCCTGCACAACGTTGCAACACGCCGGGGCCTGGCCGTGGACATGGTGGTGGCCCCACATCCCCAACCACATGCACAGCCGCTGCGCATGGGAGGGGAAAGGGCACGGGGGGAGGCAGCCCGTACACAGCTAGTGGCTAATTACTTCACATAGTAATCACACCCCTGTGGACTGCACACTGGCCTGGCACATTCCATCTGACAGTCAATGATGACTCAACCTGACACTGATCCTGAATGTCTGGAGATTCAACCGTGAAAAGCATATCAGCCTGAGATTGTTCACCTGGAAGTGTTACAATGTGTGCATCCCTACCCACACACACTACCAATGCAGTGTTGTGAAGAAACACATTCAAGCAGCTAAAATGAATACCCACTTGCTAAATGCAACAAGAGGACAGTGCCATGTCACCCAACCCATCCCCAGCACCGCCACACAACACACCGTGCCATGCTATGTGCAGGTAAACAAAGTAATCCCCACAACATGACAAGTGTTGCGATGTACAGTGTCCCCAATTGAAACTTGCTACACCTGAAATACTCACTGTAATGCAGGACCAACAACAAACTTGAGCAGGTACTACCATTGACATGACTTCACTAATGTGATAAATCAGTAGTCTCACCACCTGGAAATGCCTGCACTCCCACCACTTCCAACTGAACAGTGTTGGCGCCATGTAGAGTTGTAGGTGCACTGCTGCCAACAAGGACCCCATCTCCAGACTAGAGGGCCTTGTGTAGACATGAGGTAGGGACCTGCAAATTGGGAGGCAGACACAGATGATGAGTTACACATCAATGCAACATGCAGTGTACAACCCAACAGCAATATGCACTAGGAATGTATACACAGTATTGACTAGACTACCCACACATGTAGTGGGAGTCCAATGTCACCATGTACTTCAATGTCACTTGGGCACACCCTTTGCAAGCCCATGGAAACGGGAAGCAGGAGGGGTGTGTGTGACTCAAACCCAGGCATCTGAACCTAATACATGACAAGCCTGCATGTGCCCAGCCACAATGCAGCATATGCCCACAGGAACCATGGAAGCCAACAAATTGTCCCAAAAAAATTGGGAAAAATATAAAATTAAAAATAAAAATAAAAAAAAATAAAAAATGGCCATTAAAGGGCCCGGGGGGGTTGGGGAGGCCACCCAGGAGGTCCGAGGTCAGGGTGCACACCAAAACCCACCTGTGTGGATCCTGGGAAAAAAAAAACCTCCATGGGCTCATGGCCCACACGGCTACCCTATTGTGGGAGTATCACTGCTGTCGCTATTATCACCCTGTGCAGCTGCATCCGGAGGTGGTTGCACTATGGGAGGCAGCCCACGCAAGGCCCTACTCTGTTCCTCCATGGCTGCAAGCATGCGGGTGTGGTAGGTCTCGTTCTGGAGGATGAGGGTGCGGAGGTCCCCATGCAACAACTCACGGGATGCCCGGACCTCCGCCCTCGTTGCTTGCATCTCAGCTGAGAGCGTACGGGTGAGACGCTCCAGCTGCTGTTCTGTCCTTTGGTGTGTTGAAGCCTCAAGCTCAACAAGAGTCGTCCTGAGTTGATGTAGCTCCTGCCTCAGGGCTTCCCTGTGGCCCTGGGACTCTATGGAGATGGCCTCCTGCAGAGTCGCCAGTGCCGCCCGCCTGTCCCTGTTGGACGCCAACATGTCCTCCCTGTGTGACTGGCAGGTGGAGTCGGTTGCCTGCTCTAGTCGCTCCATCAGCCTTTCAGGGGGGACAATGGAAGTGGCCACCCTATCCATGGCCTGAGCCATCATCTTGGATGATGCTGCCTGTTGGGTAGCCATACCGTAAATGGATTGCTCCCATGCGGTATTGCCAGGTGGCGTACGGCCACCACGTCGGCGGGCACCACACCTGTCTGGGGCAAGGCGGACTGCGCCTTGCTGTGCCGGCACTGCCTGAGGCTGCAGGACTGCATTCCCCCTCTGATCTGCTGGCCCAGGAACAGGATCAGATGTCGCGGAGTGTGACCCTGCATCCGTAACCACCAAAGGCCTAGCTGCCAACACTGACATCCTCATTGAGGGTTCTGACTCTGGTGCAGGTGGGTGGGACAGAACAGAATCCCTCCCTGGAACACTCACCTGCGACGGCACGTAGGTCTCATCATCCGAGTCAACAGCTGAGTACAGCTCGGGGGAGGTGCAGCCAGAGACACCCCTTGAGAGCACGACCTGCAGCAGTTGTGGGTTCTCACCCACCAGCACACCACGTCCCTCACTGGTGGTTGGTCGGCCCTCGGACCCCTCCTGGCTCTGCACCATCTCCACAACCCCAGCAGTATCAGGTGCGTCTTCCCCTGCAATGACATAATGACAAAGAAATGGAAACACGCATTAGCACCATGGCACACAATGAGGGCTGAGAAGCAAGAGAACCAGTACTTGATTGACACATGTCCCACATGACTAAGACCCTCCCATGCAAGCACCCTCACTGCGTATGAAGGGCAGGCAAATGGCACACACTCATGACACAAAGATGGAAGATGAACACATTTTCTGCATGCTGCCTGGCAGTGGCATCACACATTGGCCTGTGATTGCCAGGTGACACACACATGCCATCACACAGCTGGCATGTACCATTGCTATTGAGTGTAGATGGAGAGGAGGGCAGCACTTATTCATTCAGTCCAGTTCCCGCATGCAATAGCTTTTCTAATTCAAACAGGTCTGATTTTTCACCTGGAGCTGCCAGTCCAATATGGTCCAATTGTACAGGGACATGTGTGAACATATGATATCCAGGTAACAAAGTCACTCCACTTTACCATAGCCATGCCAGACATGTGACCATAGGACTGAGGAATGCCTAGTATAAGTGGTGGAATGCAAACAATCTGTCTGATTGAACATAGAAAAATAAGCAACAATGTTGTGGCAAGGTGACACTACAAGGGCAACTGGGGTGCTGTTGGGCTAGATGTCTACTGTTGGCAGAAGGGATACTGCAATGGCCAAATGCAGCTGCGCAGGATGTATTGCATGAAGCACATGGCTGACCCATACGACTCAGGCGCACACACTCTCACCTGGCACACAAACAGATGCCCTCACACACACACCATGCACATGGATGACACACACATGCATGTGCACTCACCGGACAATGCCTCGTAATCAGGCAGATCTCCCACGCCTTGGATCTGTTCCTCCGTGACGTAGGTCCCAGCGACTGACTCATGTGGAGTGAGTTCCATGTCTAATACTGGAGACCCACCTCCAGTCACTAGAGTTGCGGCATGACTTGAGGCCAGCTTCTTCTTTGCCCTGCGCTTTAGGTCATTCCAGCGCTTATAGCAATCATTGGCTGTGCGCCTCACGATTCCAAGGGCACTTACGATGTCCGCAACGGTCTGCCAGTGTGCCTGGCGTTGTGCAGGTGTGGTCTTGGATCCTGCAACAATGACCATCTCGTTATCATGTCCGGACACATACTCGACAAGTGCATTCAGTTCGTCATCCGTGAAGCTGGGCTTCCTGGACGGGTCGGACTGTGTAGCCGTGTCTGGGGCATCAGCCTGTGCCGGACGAGCACTCTTCCTCTTCCGCTTGGAAGGTGGTGGTGATCCTGAGTGTCCTGCGCCGCTCTGGACACTAGGGGCAGGAGCCCTGGTGGGCTCTGTATCAGGTGTGTGGGATTGCACACTCAGCATGGGAGTTGGTGCAGGCATTGGCTCTAGTGTAATGGTGTCAGGGGGAATGTCAGCAGGATGGACTAGGACCGACACTGTCCTGGCTGGGTGTGTGAGAGCTGGGGTGGATGGAGCCGCAGCTGCCCCTGCAGCCTCTCCGCCCTGCCTACTTGGGGCAGCAGATGACCTTGCTGCCCCAGATCCACGTGGCATGATGGCATCAACGTGCACCAGCGCACGTGTCGTAGCCCTGCTGACCTGGAAGTCAGCCATGGAGTCAGCCAGGTCTGGTGCCACAATGGGCTGGTCCAACAAGGGCTGAGCATGGATGGTGTCAGCCACATCAGCCTCAACGGGAGGGGGGGAGAGGGGGGAGGGGGGGGATTATGGGTGCCCTTGACTGGTCCTCCACACATGGGGGGACAGGCTCACCCTGCAAGTTACGACCACGTCCCCTACCGGATCCACCACGGCCACCACTTGTGGCTCTTCCACCTTTGCCACCCTTACGGAATCCTCGCCTCCCAGCCATGGCACTGATATTAATGTGCGTATGGGAGTGGATGTAGACTATTGTCCTGGGCAATTGGGGGTCAAAGGGGTTGGGTACCAGATGGTAATTGTACCCTAGTGCTCTAGCAAGGCTGAATGTAACCTCTGGGGAAAGATGACGGGTCACGCAACGCACAGGAGGCCGAAAAAAGGGAGATGACGTGCACGCAACCCCTCCTAGACCACTTGTGAAGAAAGAAAAACCTGCACTACGCTGTGGCACCCAGTAACACAATAATGAACGTATGCGTGTCACACGCAGCCTAGAATGACCTCTGAAGGGGTAGGCTACACACGGGGCAAGCACAGAAGTTAGATACGTGCGTGACTCACCGTCTGCCAGGTAAAAGAGCGTGAAAAATGAGCATGTTTGATTGGCAACACCCCCGCCAAAAGAAGATTTGTACGCTGTCTGAGGAGACAGGACAACAGTAGAAGGGGACACTGTTTGAGGGAACAGGCCCAGGTAAACCAGTACAAGAGAAAAAAGAGAAAAAGCTGTCAGAGGTAACAGGGAGTACGAACTGGAAACGCCGTGAAGTAAATCGCGTGTGAAACGACAAGAAGTACAGAATTCACCCACTCGCTCTCCACGAAAAGCACGTACAAGGAAATGGTGTTCTACACGTACCTTATATACAGGCCCACACGTACAGCGTCACTTACGCAGCGTGTACGTGCTAGGCCCATTGCCACCAATCACACGCTTTGTCACTTCTGCGTGTAGGTCCTTTTTCACCAATCACACGCTTTGTCACTTCTGCGTGTAGGTCCATTTTCACCAATCACACGCTTTGTCACTTCTGCGTGTAGGTCCATTTTCAACTATTACACGCTTTGACACTCGGACGTGTCACGCAACATTTTCATACGCGTGCACGTCGATTTACACGCAGACGTGTTTGATTTTCGCGTGCCAAATCACTCGTATCAAGCTGGCCACGCGTTCACACACGAAAGACCACGCTCCTGCCCAGGGGTCCAAATTACTGCCCCCCAGAGCCCTGAGCACGCTCCCACCTGCCATCTGCTGCTGCCTGACTGCCTGCTGGCCACGTGCCCTGTCATTTGCTGCCTGCACATCAGCCAGGGGTGCTGTTGCTGTGACCACCCCTGCTGGAACCAAAGGCTCCCGACTGCTTTTCCGTCGCCCCACAGCCCTGCCCTAGGACCCAGTTGCCCACCCACTCCTGCCTCTGGGGTTGCCATGTCGGCCACTACAACAGGTGGCACCAGTGCCAACCCCCGGCCAAGGAGGCAGAGGGGCACCAGCTTCAGTGCCAGGGAAGTTGGTGTCGTGGTGGAGGCTGCCCCTGCACTGCTGGGGGGTGGGGGTGGTGGGAGACATGAGTGGGGGCCTGGTGGGGGCTGCCCCTGGTGGCTGGGGGGTGGGGGTGGTGGGAGACATGAGTGGGGGCCTGGTGGGGGCTGCCCCCGGATGCTGGGGGGTGGGGGTGGTGGGAGACATGAGTGGGGGCCTGGTGGGGGCTGCCCCTGGATGCTGGGGGGTGGGGGTGGTGGGAGACATGAGTGGGGGCCTGGTGGAGGCTGCCCCTGCACTGCTGGGGGGTGGGAGACATGAGTGGGGGCCTGGTGGAGGCTGCCCCTGCACTGCTGGGGGTGGGGGTGGTGGGAGACATGAGTGGGGGCCTGGTGGAGGCTGCCCCTGGTGGCTGGGGGGTGGGGGTGGTGGGAAACATGCATTGTTGATCAGTAGTGCAAGGTGACATGTGGGTTGGCT
The DNA here is from genome assembly GCF_040938575.1 of Ambystoma mexicanum. NCBI lineage: Eukaryota > Metazoa > Chordata > Amphibia > Caudata > Ambystomatidae > Ambystoma > Ambystoma mexicanum. The sequence goes on from NC_090927.1 coordinate 90,534,541, forward strand.
GGGGGGCATGCCCATGGTGGATGGGCTGCCTGCGGGACATGAGCAGGGGTGCAGGGTAGTCCCCCGTGGCGTGGGCTGCCTGCAGGGGCCGTGGAGGTTGTGGAGCGTACACCTTGGAGGACCCACACGGCCAATTTACGTGTAGTACTCCCCAGAACCCCTGAAATACACATACCCTGCTGAAATCGCGTGTGGAACTTCCCGCGCACCCCTGGAATTCACGTACCCTGCTGAAATCGCATGTGGAACTTCACGCGCACCCCTGAAATACACGTACCCTGCTGTAATGGCGTGTGGGACTTTCTGCGCACCCATGGAATACACGTACCCTGCTCGCACTGGGACAATCGCGTGTGGAACTTCCCGCGCACCCCTGAAATACACGTACCCTGATGAACTCGCGTGTGGAACTTCCCGCGCACCCCTGAAATACACGTACCCTGCTCGCACTGGCCCATTCGCATGTGGAACTTCCCGCGCACCCCTGAAATACACGTACCCTGCTGTAATCGCGTGTGGGACTTTCTGCGCACCCATGGAATACACGTACCCTGCTCGCACTGGGACAATCGCGTGTGGAACTTCCCGCGCACCCCTGAAATACACGTACCCTGATGAACTCGCGTGTGGAACTTCCCGCGCACCCCTGAAATACACGTACCCTGCTCGCACTGGCCCATTCGCGTGTGGAACTTCCCGCGCACCCCTGAAATACACGTACCCTGCTGTAATCGCGTGTGGGACTTTCTGCGCACCCATGGAATACACGTACCCTGCTCGCACTGGGACAATCGCGTGTGGAACTTCCCGCGCACCCCTGAAATACACGTACCCTGATGAACTCGCGTGTGGAACTTCCCGCGCACCCCTGAAATACACGTACCCTGCTCGCACTGGGCCAATCGCGTGTGGAACTTCCCGCGCACCCCTGAAATACACGTACCCTGCTCGCACTGGGCCAATCGCGTGTGGAACTTCCTGCGCACCCCTGAAATCCACGTACCCTGCTGAAATCGCGTGTGGAACTTCCCGCGCACCCCTGGAATTCACGTACCCTGCTGAAATCGCGTGTGGAACTTCACGCGCACCCCTGAAATACACGTACCCTGCTGAAATCGCGTTTGGAACTTCCCGCGCACCCATGGAATACACGTACCCTGCTCGCACTGGCCCATTCGCTTGTGGAACTTCCCGCGCACCCCTGAAATACACGTTCCCCGCTTGGCGTTTGCTGTTTGTCAGCCCGGTGAACTGGTCCAGGGTTAGCGCAGCCCTTTGCGATGATTTAGCGATTTTGATGGCTTTTCCTTGCGCGAGGGCGTTCTTGGGGGCGTTACTGGCGCTGCTGCAGGGTCGCTGCGATTCTCTGCGCCACGGCTGGTTTGGGAGCCTTAAATCCATGAATACGCTGTGCGCGGAAATCGGTTTTAGCGCACGTGCCTGGCGCAGACAATCGCACGCGGACACTCTGCGCCAGCCGCTTGCGACACTTTTCTGCGAAATTCTATGAATTACCCTGTTAGTGTTTCCTTTGCCAAGAAAAACACGCATGGCAGCTTTTTGAACAGAATGACTTTTTGGCAAAGCGCCATATTTGGCTTTTTTGCCAAGAAGTAACTCACTTTCATTTAAAGGTAAAATGCAGTTTTTGTGTTTCTTATGGTGTTAGTACAACTCAGAACCCACCACTAGTGTTGATGGAGTGTCCCGCATATGTATCTAACATATTTATACAACTTTTGTTTTTTTGGAAAACTTGAAATTGCCAGTCTGAGGCCTTATTGCTCAGTCCAGTGTTGTAGACAGATTCTGACACCGACATCTGTTGACACCAGTAAACCTTAACTTTGCATATCAGCAGCTTAACCGAGCATGCTAGCCAATGTATTTATCACTTGGGATCTTGTGAAGAAGATTTGACAGGCAAGCCAGCTTCATTTAAAAAGTGGCATTGTCGGCCTTACATCCTCAACATTTTATTTCATGGTAAGTGAATTTAAATTAGGAGGACGCAATGACATGGTAATAGTGTGCTCACAGGTGAATGTTCAGTACTCTTAGTGTTTCATTCGCCAAGAAAAACACATTTTAATTTCGGTGTCAGCAGTGACAAAAATTGTGAAAATGTTCAAAATTGTTATGAGAAACACAAAAAAGACTGTAGTCAGGGGAATTAGAACAAGCTGCATTTAATGTATATCTCCAAATGTTAAAAATGTGCAGAGGAAAAAAAACATTTTATGTGGAAGGGCTTATTCGGTCCGATGCCATGGAACTCTGTTTCGGGTAAAATTTTGGGTTCGTACCCCTTGGAGCCTCAACATTTTATTTCATGGTATGTGATTTTAAATTGGAAGGTTGCAATGGTACGGTAATAGTGAGCTCACAGGTGAATTTTCAGTACTCTTAGTGTTTCCTTCGCCAAGAAAAACAACCATGGCTGCTTTTTGAACAGAATGACTTTTTGGCAAAGCGCCATATTTGGCGCTTTTGCCAAGAAGTAACTCACTTTCATGTCAAGGCAAAATGCAGTTTTTGTGTTTCTGATGGTGTTAGTACAACTCAGAACCCACCACTAGTGTTGATGGAGTGTCCCGCATATGTATCTAACATATTTATACAACTTTTGTTTTTTTGGAAAACTTGAAATTGCCAGTCTGAGGCCTTATTGCTCAGTCCAGTGTTGTAGACAGATTCTGACACCGACATCTGTTGACACCAGTAAACCTTAACTTTGCATATCAGCAGCTTAACCGAGCATGCTAGCCAATGTATTTATCACTTGGGATCTTGTGAAGAAGATTTGACAGGCAAGCCAGCTTCATTTAAAAAGTGGCATTGTCGGCCTTACAGCCTCAAAACTTTATTTCATGGTAAGTGTATTTAAACTAGTCGGCTGCCATGGCATGGTAATAGTGAGCTCACAGATGGATTTTCAACATTCTAAGTGTTTCCTTCGCCAACAAAAACACATTTTAATGTCTGTGTCAGCAGTGACAAAAATTGTGAAAATGTTCAAAATTGTTATGAGAAACACAAGAAAAAGACTGTATTCATGGGAATTAGAAAAAGCTGCATTGATTGTACATCTACAAATGTTAAAAATGTGTAGAGGAAAAGAAATCAACTTTTTGTGTCAGAGTGCTTTTTTGGTCCGATGCCATGGAACTCTGTGTCGGGTAAAATTTTGGGTTTGTCCCCCTTGGAGCCTCAAAATTTTATTTCATGGTAAGTGAATTTGAACTAGAAGGTTGCAATTGGATGGTAATAGTGAGCTCACAGGTGTATTTTCAGTACTCTTGGTGTTTCTTTCACCAAGAAAAACATGCAAGGCAGCTTTTTGAAACAGAATGACTTTTTGGCAAAGCACCATATATGGTGCTTTTCCCAAGAAGCAACTTAATTTCATGTCAAGGCAAAATACAGTTTTTGTTTTTCTGATGGCGTTATTACAACTCAGAACCCACCACTGGTGTTGATGGAGAGTCCTGCATATGTACCTAACCTATTTATACAACTTTTTTGGGGAAAATCTTGAAATTTCTAATCTGAGGCCTTATTGCTCAGTCCACTGTTGTAGACAGATTCTGACACCATCTGTTGACACCAGTACACCTTAACTGTGCATATCTGCAGCTTAACCGAGCATGCTAGTCAATATATTATTCACTTGGGCTCTTGTGAAGAAGATTTGACAGGTAAGCCAGCTTTTTTTTAAAAGCCTCAACATTTTATTTCATGGTAAGTGAATTTATACTAGGTGGCTGCAATGGCATGGTAATAGTGATCCTTCGCCAAGAAAAACACATTTTAATTTCTATGTCAGCAGTGACAATAAGTGTGAAAATGTTCAAAATTTTTATGAGAAACACAACAAAAAGACTGTATTCAGGGGAATTATAACAAGCTGCATTGATTGTACATCTAAAATTTTAAAAATGTGCAGAGGAAAAAAAATCAACTTTTTGTGTCGGAGGGCTTTTTCGGTCCGATGACATGGAACTCTGTGTCGGGTAAAATTTTGGGTTTGTCCCCCTTGGAGCCTCAACATTTTATTTCATGGTAAGTTAATTTAAATTAGAAGGTTGCAACATCCCGCGGAGTCTGCCGTGATTTTAAGGTCATCCCAGATTGAGGTGAGTGTGGTTTCAGTTCCGTGCCGGGCTCTGAAACCTGATTGTGCGGGGTCTAGGAGATTGTTGGCTTCGACAAAGGCATTTAGTTTGGTGTAGGCGGTTTGGTCAATGAGTTTGTCAAGGAACCTGGTGTTTGATATGAGGCGGTAGTTTTTGGGTTCTAGAGGGTCGATGGAAGGATTTTTTTATTAGAAGTTTGACATGAACCGTTTTGAATGCATCGGGAAAAATACCTGAGGAAAGGGAGTCATTTATGATGGATCTTGCGTGTTCTCCTGCGCAGGTAGAAGCAAACATTTCTTTGAGGGTTGTGGCCGGGCAAGGGTCCAGCGGAGAGCTGGATGGTTTGCGGGCAGAGATAAGTTTGAGAAATTGGTCGGGTGATATTGGACTAAAGGAGTCGAACGTTGGTTGCACAGTGGTCACAGGCGGTGGATTGGCCGGTATGGGGGAGGGTTGCCTGGTAGATGTAAGAGAGCCAGTTTGGTGATTAGCGCATTTGTTCTTTCGAGAGCTGTGACGTAAAAGTAGAGAGAGAGTGAGTCGCACAGTGATTATAAGGGGGTCGGGACGGTGGTAGTGGATGCCGGTTTGGTGAATTCGTTGATGATTTTGTGAAGTTCTTTGCTGGGGTTTTTGCAGTTTAGGATTTGGGAGTTGTAGTGGGCTTTTTTTGCTTTCCGGATTTTGGCCTTGTACTGATGAAGGTGTCGGGCCAAGGTGGCTCTGCTCTCTTGGGTTTTGCCTTTCTGCCATTTACGTTCTAGGTATTTATATAGTTGTTTAGTGGTCTTCAAATCAGGGGTGAACCATCTAGGGAAGAGGCCACGGCGGGCTGATGGTTTGCAAGAGGGTGTGAGCCGCATTAGTGAGGCCTTGAGCCATGAGTCAAAGGCGTCAGGGGTTAGTTGTTTATTGAGTTGGCACGTAGGTAGAGGAGACTGGAGGAGTGAGTCGGCTAGGTCAGGAATGATTATTCGTTTTTTCCAGCATTTGCGTAGATTCGGAGGTTCAAGTTCGAGTACGGGAAGCAGGTCAGGTGAGCGAATGGCGAAACAAACAATTAAGTGATCGGACCAGATCATAGGGGTTGGGGGGTTTAGATGTATCCGGTTGTGGGAGCTAAAGATGGCATCAAGAGTGTGTCCTTTATAGTGAGTTGGGCCGTTTATGTGGGGTTGGAAGTTAATCGTGTCTAGACCATCAAGCAGAGCGCGTGTCATAGGGTTGGTGGGGATGCCGTGCCATATGTTGAAATCTCTAAGAAGGGTGAGGTTGGGATGGTTTAGTTGAAGGGTGGCAATAGAGTCGCAGAGGTTGTTTGACAATTGTCTATCATAGCCAGGGGGTCTGTAGATTATTAGGAAACTGTGTGAGAACGACGGGGAGAGGGATAGTTTAATGAGGAGTGATTCAGAGGAAGGAATGGAAGGTTGATTGTCGATGATTGAGGCATGGAAGTGAGACTTGAAGACAATGCTATTCCCCCTCCTCTAAAGGGTCGGTTCAGTGGGATAAGGGAGTAGTCAGGGGGAAGTCTTCATTGGTAATTGGGGCAAAGTCGTCAGAGAACCAAGTTTCGGTGATGAAAACCAGGTCTGGTTTGTCAGAGGCAAGGAGGTCAAAGATGCTGTGTTTGTTTTTTGCTATGGATCGGGCATTAAATAGGATGCAAGTCACTTCGGTAGGTGTCGGAGCTGCAGCGGAGGGGGTTGGGGAGGATCGGTTGGAGACGGATAGGTGTGGGTGATGGTCGATGGGAAAAGTGGGCGAGCAGAAAAGTTGGTGAGTTTCGGGTGGGAGTCGATGGATGCGTGTGTTAGGGTGATTGGGTATGGCATGGGGGATTTGAAGGTGGGGTGTGGGCGGTTAGGAGTTTCAGTTGCGGTCGGTGAGAAAATGAGGGAGAGGGGTTTTAGGAAGGGTAAAGCAAGGGGGGGATGGTAGGAGTTGGGGGAATGAGGTGGTGGGTCAAGACAGGCGAGGCGATGAGTGCTGAGAGATTGAGGGGGACAGGTACGTTTCCTCTTTAGTCTCTTTGTTGCGATTGGTGTGTGTGAGAGGGTAGGGGGGTCAGAGGGGGAGAGGGGTGAGGCTTCTGTTCTTGCTAGGGCTAGGTGTGCAGTTTTCAGGGAGGGGAAGGGGTGTGGTCAGGGGGGATGATGGTGGTGGTTAGTGGGAAAAGGGGGGGTGCATGATTGCAGGGCAGGGAGTGCCCGGTATGATAGTGAGGGGAGCGGGCATGATCAACGTAGGCTGGTCGGTGGTGGGGTTCAGCGGAGCAGTGGTCTTAGGGTGGTTGGCTCGCCATCGTGCCCCTCTGGCTTGGTGTTTGGAAAGGGGGTGGGTAGGGTATCTGAAGTGGGGTGGGATGATTTGGGAAGGGGGGACAGCAGGCAAGGCTGACAGGAGAGTGGATGCGGTCCACGGTGGTTGTTTCTGGCCCACCCTGGTGGATTGGGTCCGCTCATGGTTAGTACGTGCTATTAGGTGCAGTTTCAGGTGCAACTTACACTTTATGTTGGACTTTATAAGTTCGGAAATATCACTGGGTGAGATTAGTCTTGGTTTCTTGGTTTCACTAAGCAGTGTGATATTATTCACTTATTCTAGGTTTTAGTGTATTAATTGTAACACGGATGCAGATATTAGGCCGTTTTTAATTGTAGCTACACGTTAGGATATGCTGTTAAGGGGGCCTATTTAGTTGCAACTACAGCACAGTTACGCTGTTGGGTAGACTTTCTTCTAGCAAGCTGGAATACAGGTAAGCTATTAGGGAGGAACTGAATGTAGCAATGCCACAGGTATGCTTTTAGGTGTACTTTTCAGTGCAATTTAGGAGGACTTTTTAATTGCAGTTCTAAATTCAATTGGGGCACGCTATTAGGCACACTTCTAGATTCAAGCAAGGGGTGATTATTAGGCCCACTTCTAAATTTGAGTTTGTACAGATAGGATATTAGGGATGCTTCTATATTCAACTAGCAATTCAACGCTAATGGGCACACTTTTGCACAGAGAGGGATATTATGTACACAGAGAGGATATTAGGTACACTTCCAAGTTCAATTTGCACATAGAGGATATTAGGGACACTTCTGAATTCAACTACGGCACGTTTTTAGGCACACTTCTAAATTAAACTATGCATCGAGAGACTATTAGCGACACTTTGTTAGTTCAACTAGGGCATGCTATTAGGCACACTTCTAAATTCAAACAGGGCACGCTATTTAGCACACTTCTAAATTAAACGATGTACAGAGAGACTATTAGGGACACTAGTCAGTTCAACTAGGGCACGCTATTAGGCACGCTTCTAAATTAAACTATGCACAGAGAGATTATTAGGGACACTTTGTGAGTTCAACTAAGGCACGCTATTAGGCACACTCGATGAAGCTATTAAAAAAATTATCTTCTCTAATGTGGCCGCCACCGATTCTCACCTGGATGCGACTTCCTGAAGAGTCCGGCATCTACCGCTGATTGGCCCGCCTTGCCCCTGGTCCCTATTCCTCTAATCACAGGCAACCGACAGGCGCAGCCATCCAGCGCAGAAGGCCCCGCAAAAGGCTCTTGTCATGAGCCTGCCTCATCCCATTCTAGCCGACTTTGCATGGAGCAGGAGATCCGTGGCCAAGCGTTCGCAGGAGCGACGCGTTCCCCATGATGGCACAGCATTACCCAGCAGAGGTAAGCCCGTGGGCTATGCATACTTCCCAAGTGTCTGATTGACCGCTACTGGATGCAATATATATCACTAGCAGCGTTCTGCAAATGAACGCTGCACCTGCCGTACTCTGACCCCCTGAATTCACCAGCATTGTTGAAGCAAATTGCACTATCGACGAAACAATTAAAAAAATTATCTTCTCTAAAATGGCCGCCGCCGTTTCTCACCTGGATGCGACTTCCTGAAGAGTCCAGCATCTACAGCTGATTGGCCCGCCTTGCCCCCGGTGCCTTTTCCTCCAATCACAGGCAACCGACAGGCGCAGCCATCCAGCGCAGAAGGCCCCGCAAAAGGCTCCTGTCCTGAGCCTGCCTCATCCCATTCTAGCCGACTTTGCATGGAGCAGGAGCTCCGTGGCCAAGCGTTCGCAGGAGCGACGCGTTCCCCATGATGGCACAGCATTACCCAGCAGAGGTAAGCCTGTGGGCTATGCATACTTCCCAACTGTCTGATTGACCGCTACTGTATGCGATATATATTACTAGCAGCATTCTGCAAATGAACGCTGCTCCCGCCATGCTCTGACCACCTGAATTCACCAGCATTGTTGAAGCAAATTGCACTATCGACGAAGCAATTAAAAAAATTATCTTCTCTAAAATGGCCGCCGCCGTTTCTCACCTGGATGCGACTTCCTGAAGAGTCCAGCATCTACAGCTAATTGGCCCGCCTTGCCCCCGGTGCCTTTTCCTCCAATCACACAATCACAGGCAACCGACAGGCGCAGCCGTCCAGCGCAGAAGGCCCCACAAAAGGCTCCTGTCCTGAGCCTGTCTGGAACCTGCAAAGCCCTGAGCCAGGAATTCTGCCCCGGCCGCTTCCCCCCACCCTGCTGCTTAGTTCCACTTGGCCCCTACACAGGGTATGCACCCCTCCGCATCTGCACTGCTGCCGGAACTCTATCGACACACAAATAAGACCAATGATACACAGTGATTTAAAAACTGTCCCTCTCCTCGCACACAAGGTGCACCTGCATATTGCCGCTTTGAGATGCCCACTCCTGTCTTGACTCTCACTCACGTCTAGCCTAATTTACAATACTGCACCATGCTATTTGCCTAGTTAGGCAGAAACCAGCATTTTCCATTGTTACCTTTGTCTATTCATGTCTTGTGACCTACATGCCGCATGCCTGTCACCCTCAACTTGGATACATGCTTGCACTGAATCCGACATGCTGCTTTGATATACCTAGACTTAGACGGTTCTATATTGGATTATCAAACCCTGCGGATGCTCTTCTGCCCTATAGCCTGTTCCTTGTTACACCTAGCCCTAGGCTGCCCCCTGCTGGACTATTGTACTCAGCCTACACTGATTTGCCTATGTTCTGATGCACCTAGCCCTCTGCTGGACTATTGTACTTAGCCTACGCTGATTTGCCTATGCTCTGATGCACCTAGCCCTCTGCTGGACTATTGTACTTAGCCTACGCTGATTTGCCTATGCTCTGATGCACCTAGCCCTCTGCTGGACTATTGTACTTAGCCTACGCTGATTTGCCTATGCTCTGATGCACCTAGCCCTCTGCTGGACTATTGTACTTAGCCTACGCTGATTTGCCTATGCTCTGATGCACCTAGCCCTCTGCTGGACTATTGTACTTAGCCTACGCTGATTTGCCTATGTTCTGATGCACCTAGCCCTCTGCTGGACTATTGTACTTAGCCTACACTGATTTGCCTATGCTCTGATGCACCTAGCCCTCTCTTGGACTATTGTACTTAGCCTATGCTGATCTGCCCATGTTCTGATGTACCTAGCCCTCTGCTGGACTGTTGTACTTAGCCTATGCTGATTTGCCTATGCTCTGATGCTCCTTACCCCAGGCTGCCCCTTGCCCTACTGCCTAACTATTGATAGAGGAAGCCCCCATTAGCCCGTTTCTCTTGCCCCCATACCGTTCATCATACTTAGTGCCCCATCTCTATGTGTCTCTATGTGCCTACCTATGCCTGCACAGCATGTACACCTAGTTGTTGCCTCACTGCATTTAACCCTAGAGGATACTTTCCAATCTAGGCATTGCCCCATCGTAACCTAGCCTCAGAGTATACTAGACTTGCATTGTGCCACCCTGCGCCCAGACCATGATCACCTGGCTTACTCTCACCATGTTCCCCTTCTGTATCATACCAGACAATGTTCCCTGTAGCGGCAACAACTTCATAACCTTCAACGATGGCCTAGCCAATCTTGGATGTCCTAGGCACTACCCGATCCCCTGCCCCACGCCCATCCTACCTTCCCAGCTGCCCTTCTCACCCAACCACTACCCTCACCATACCTCCTCCGTAGACAACAGCTCCCTAGACAATACTATCGCTAACAAAACTCTCAAACATAGCAGACCCAGTACCGCAAGCCACACTGTGCCTCCCACACTGAAATCTCCAAAACCCTTATGCTCAACCAACCCGGATATCACAGCTCGCAACAACAGACTAGGCACTAGGCTCCCCCATACAACTAGCATATACCCTTCCAAATTTGACACCAAAACTATGAAGAATCTAAAGACCCCCAATAAGCCTGAACCACTCCCCCTAAAAGGAGCCTTACGTAATGTCAGATCCCTGGCCGCACACCCCACAGAAATCGCCGACACCATTCTAACCAATGATCTCGACTTCCTTGCCCTAACTGAAACATGGTTACACGAGGCATCAGGACCACACTTATCGTTAGCTATTCCTGCCAATTACTCCATCCTCAGAGCCGACAGACCTAATGGCAAGGGAGGAGGCGTAGCGATCATCTCTAAATCATTACTAGGCTGTAGACCAATCTCCACCGTATTGGTTAAATCCTGTGAGCAACTCTGTCCCTAGCACCCTAAAACAATCTTGGGTTCTCCCTCTCTTAAAAAAAACAATCACTAGACTCTGCCATACCAACCAATTACAGACCCATCACCACTGTCCCCTTCCTGTTAAAAATCCTGGACAGAGTCGCCTACATCCAAATTCAGGAGTACCTTGAATCTAATCAACTGCTAGGCATACGTCAATCTGGCTTCAGACCTCAACACGGAACAGAAACCGCTCTAGTTGACCTCAAAAGCCAGATTGATGAAATCAAAGACAAAGGTAATGCCGCAATCCTACTTCTCTTAGACCTCTCAGCGGTCTTCGATTTAGTCGACCACAAAATCCTCTGCAGCCACCTATCTATCGCAGCCCACTTCTCCTCCTCTGCCTCCTCATGGATACAATCCTTCCTGGCGAATAGGACCATGCAAGTTTTCTCCACATCAGCTGCAGCGGACCCTATCCCCATCACATGCGGAGTCCCACAAGGCTCTTGTGTATCCCCCACTTTGTATAATATATTTACAAAGCCGCTATTCGACAAACTGGACCGTCTGGGTGTCACCTACACTAACTATGCAGATGACACCCAGATCCTCCTCACCATCTCGGGAAACTACAATGCAGACGTCACACGGATCAACAAAATCTTCTCCATCATTCAGGCATGGATGGCCACCCACGGCCTATGCCTGAATGATGAGAAGACACAGCTTCTGCTGGTCGGCTCTCCCTATAACCTGTCAAAACCTAGTCCTTGCTACAGTGACATTATCATAGATGGTAATAACATCCCCATTGTTAAGAGTGTGAAAACCCTAGGCTTCCACCTTGATGCCAACACCAACCTCTCCAAACAAATCAACGCAACCGCCTCAGCCACTGCCTACACAGGTAAGCTAATTAGGGCTAGCAGACCTTCCCTATCCTCCAACAGCTGCCTCACTCTTGCCAGAGCCCTCATTCAGTCCAAACTGGACTACTGCAATAGCCTGTATCTAGGAGCCAACCAATCCATAATCAACAAACTCCAGGTTTCAGCTACTCATCTTTTGTCTGAATGTACAGGGACATTGAACCAGAGAGCTGAAAGATGTTTGAGATTTATACATGATGCTCAGTCATTGGACCCTCAAATATTTTGGCAAATACTTTCATCGGGATTTCCTTACAGCTGAGGTGGTAACTCTCCTCAAAGAACTGAATCTGATTGGAAAAGGGGAGATGGATCTGGGTGACATCTGAAAAGTAATGGAGACCTTTATTGATTGTTTTCTAGTGGTCTTCTCTTTTTTTTATCTATTTTGTTTTGTTTTACTTTGTTTCTTTTTTCATTGGCTATATTTTACCTTTTTCCCTGGCCTTTTTTGCATAACTTTCGCCATTCTAAACTCCTTCTTTTTCTGTGTAAGTTGTAAATTATTGTTTAATTAACTCTTTTTCTTGTAAATGCTCAGTTTTATGAATATGTGTAAACAGTGAAAGTTTTTTTTGATTTCTTTGGCTAGTACACAATAAAAAAGAAAAGTGCACATGGAACACAGCACAACACAAAATGACGCACATACCCCAATCAGTAAATTCCCTATACCTACACCTAGATTGTACTCAAGAAGAAATAAATACCATCACTCCTATGGGGTTGTGGTGTCCAGCAAGATGGAAGCTGCAAAGAAGCTCTGGTGCAAGTTGAACTTCAAAGCTCATCCAGAGCCACCAAACCTGCATGCCTGGACTGCGCACCACGCAGAGACAGTGACACTTACACTGGCTCACGGATGAAGTCAATACGCTGGCACCGATTAACGTACCTGGCAGGACATTTTTAAAAAGTGGGTGGATGGGAAGTGCAGGCTGAAACTGAAGTACAAGCAGTTCAATGTGGCCCAAGCTCTCGGAGGAGAACCACCAGGCCCTGCGCTACAACTGACTCCCAGGGAAGAGAAGACCCTGACAGGCCCCTGCAAGTGCCCAGTATGTGATCTCCGCCTCATCTGCCAATACGCCCTGTTGATGATTACTATGGCATGCCTATTGATCCGCCGGAGTGTGTGCCACATGCATGTTCTCACAACACCCAATGCAAGATAACGTTGTCTCACAACTCTGGCCCTCCATCCCACAGACCTATCAGATCTTCAGGAAAACTATTGATTAGGTGCAGGATGTCCCATCGGGATTTTATTCAATAAGAATTAAGTTTTTGTATTTTATTTTATTTATATAGCCGCTAACGCCGAAGCGCTTCACAAGGTTTAAAAAGGTACAACAAATGACATGACCAATACACAAATCAGTTTGAGACCCGATACTCCTTCAGGCCTGTTTTACAAAGGGAAAGAGAAGACAGAGACCCGATAGAAAGGGAGGGGCAGTTCAGTGCTTTGGGGAAAAAAGGAGCAGAAACAAGGGGCTGCACAGGATGGACGTGAGCCAACAAGGAGAAAGAGAGCCTGCGAGAGCAGAGGATGCGATGGAGAGTATAAAGAAACCAAGGAGGAAGGATAAGGGGGTGCAAGACCATGGAGACATTTAAATACCAGTCATAGTAAGGAGAATAGGAGTCAGGGTTCAAAAGAGAGCCATCTAAGGGAGTTCAAAGCCGTGGAGATGGACACAATGGGAGAAAGGGTGAAAAGGACGCCAATAGAGGAGTGGTAGATCAAACGAAAGGTGCACAGTATTAGCCGGAAACCAGGCATTAGACCTGAACAGAAAAGAGATGAGAAAAGATTAAGGACGAGATGAGGAGTTGGGAAGCATGGAAGGTTAGAAACTGGCAGGCTTTAGGGATGTTAAATTGATGATATCAGCAAGAATGAGAGATGGAGGGGATGTGAAACATAAATGAGAGGAAAGAGTACAACATGAATGAATGATTTATCTCAGGAATATTCATGTTGGTGACCCTGAAACCCTGGCCCGGTTGCGAACCTCGAGGACCAGAGTTGTATATCCTTGATTTTAAGAGATCATGAGGTCGGCCATCCTGGTGGTGCTGATCAGTTTCCAATAACATCACCCACAGGGATCTGTCATCATGCACTGAAGAAAGGGATCTCCATTGACTCTTCGACACCAACAGTCTATACTCCAACACCATCCCAGTAAGATAGCTCAGCGAGTGCAGAGCTCACTGCTGTGCCCTGTGTGTGACAGCATGTCACAGGTTCAATCCTGGCAACGCCAACTCAGCCTTTAATCCGTCGGAGGTTGCTAAACGAGTACCAGCTTGGGTTGGGTCATAAGAACTAGATACAAACTTTTTCTATGTACAGTGCTTTGGAGAAAATGCTATATAGACAACAAATTATTACTATCAACTCAGAGATCCAACTCAAAACGATCTTCTAACAAAGGAACAAGGTGGGGTCTACTCCAGCTCCCACCTTGAAACAGAGAATTAAATGTGAGCAATTATTTCTCAGAATTTCAATTTACAAAGCATTCTTGCTACCTATGCGATCTAATTCATTAATGTTATTCTATTTCGGTGTTTTGTACAGCGAAGATTACAGCAGAGAGCTGCTTCAGTGCTTTGTGGAGGTAAAGGGTTGTGGGCTAGGCATCCGTGGAGTAAGGACAGACAGTGGTAGGGTGCACTGAAGGGGTGTGGGCTAGGGATCCAGGGAGTAAGGGCAGGCAGTGGTAGGGTGCACTGTAAGGGTGTGGGCTAGGGAGCCGGGGAGTAAGGGCAGGCAGTGGTAGGGTGCACTGTAGGGGCGTGGGCTAGGGGTCCGGGGAGTAAGGACAGGCAGTGGTAGGGTGCACTGTAGGGGCGTGGGCTAGGGATCCAGGGAGTAAGGGCAGGCAGTGGTAGGGTGCACTGTAAGGGCGCGGGCTAATGAGCCGGGGAGTAAGGGCAGGCAGTGGTAGGGTGCACTGTAGGGGCGAAGGCTAGGGATTCGGGGAGTAAGGACAGGCAGTGCTAGGGTGCACGGTAGGGGCGTGGGCTAGGGATCCTGGGAGTAAGGACAGGCAGTGGTAGGGTGCACTGTAGGGGCGTGGTCTAGGGATCCGGGGAGTAAGGGCAGGCAGTGGAAGGGTGCACTGTGGGGGCGTGGGCTAGGGAGCTGGGGAGTAAGGGCAGGCAGTGGTAGGGTGCACTGTAGGGGCGAAGGCTAGGGATTTGGGGAGTTAGGGCAGGCAGTGGTAGGGTGCACTGTAGGGGCATGGCTAGGGATCCGGGGAGTAAGGACAGGCAGTGGTAGGGTGCACTGTAGGGGCATGGGCTAGGGATCCAGGGAGTAAGGGCAGGCAGTGGTAGGGTGCACTGTAAGGGCGTGGGCTAGGGATCCGGGGAGTAGGGACAGGCAGTGGTAGGGTGAACTGTAGGGGCGTGGGCTAGAGATCCAGGGAGTAAGGGCAGGCAGTGGTAGGAGTGGTAGGATGCACTGTAGGGGTGTGGGCTAGGGATCCGGGGAGTAAGGACAGGCAGTGGTAGGGTGCACTGTAGGGGCGTGGGCTAGGGATCCGGGGAGTAAGGACAGGCAGTGGTAGGGTGCACTGTAGGGGCATGGGCTAGGGAGCCGGGGAGTAAGGACAGGTAGTGGTAGGGTGCACTGTAGGGGCGTGGGCTAGGGATCCAGGAAGTAGGGACAGGCAGTGGTAGGGTGCACTGTAAGGGTGTGGGCTAGGGATCCGGGGAGTAAGGACAGGCAGTGGTAGGGTGCACTGTAGGGGCTTGGGCTAGGGATCCGGGGAGTAAGGGCAGGCAGTGGTAGGGTGCACTGTAGGGGCGCGGGCTAGGGAGCCGGGGAGTAAGGGCAGGCAGTGGTAGGGTGCACTGTAGGGGCATGGGCTAGGGATCCAGGGAGTAGGGACAGGCAGTGGTAGGGTGCACTGGAGGGTTGTGGGCTAGGGATCCAGGGAGTAGGGACAGGCAGTGGTAGGGTGCACTGTAAGGGTGTGGGCTAGGGATCCGGGGAGTAAGGACAGGCAGTGGTAGGGTGCACTGTAGGGACTTGGGCTAGGGATCCGGGGAGTAAGGACAGGCAGTGGTAGGGTGCACTGTAGGGGCGCGGGCTAGGGAGCCGGGGAGTAAGGGCAGGCAGTGGTAGGGGCACTGTAGGGGCGTGGGCTAGGGATCCAGGGAGTAAGGGCAGGCAGTAGTAGGGTGCACTGTAAGGGCGTGGGCTAGGGATCTGGGGAGTAGGGACAGGCAGTGGTAGGGTGCACTGTAGGGGCGTGGGCTAGGGATCCGGGGAGTAAGGACAGGCAGTGGTAGGATGCACTGTAGGGGCGCGGGCTAGGGAGCCGGGGAGTAAGGACAGGCAGTGGTAGGGTGCACTGTAGGGGCTTGGGCTAGGGATCCGGGGAGTAAGGACAGGCAGTGGTAGCGTGCACTGTAGGGGCGTGGGCTAGGGATCCAGGGAGTAAGGACAGGCAGTGGTAGGGTGCACTGTAGGGGCGCGGGCTAGGGATCCGGGGAGTAAGGGCAGGCAGTGGTAGGGTGCACTGTAGGGGCGTGGGCTAGGGATCCAGGGAGTAGGGACAGGCAGTGGTAAGGTGCACTGCATTCACAGCAGGTCAGGGGCCACATCCTTGAACGCCCAGTGATGATTCTCCGGCAGTGCTGCGAGCAGGCCCTTCCAGGCTGAGCAGGAGATTGTGGGCAGGTTATGTGCTAGAAGTTAAGACCTATAATGGAGAAAGGGGGAATCTGGGGATGAATGGGTTCCTAGTCATTGTAAATCAGTCTCAGCATGAGGTCAAGTTGGGAAAGATGTCAGACACAGGAAATCTGGAATTCTCCCTATTCAATGCAACGTTGTAGGATTTTTGTACTTTCTAAGATTAAAACAAATGCTTCTCCGTTTATATGATCACACAGCCTTTCCCTTCAAGCCTTACTAACAAATGTTTACAGGGCTTACACATGTACAATGATTCCAACATTTTCAGCTGTCAAGTGAGCAATTGCAGAATTTTGCATGTTTTTATGTATAAGTCAAGTCACCGTGCACAACGGGACGTGGCGTGTCAATAAAGAACACAGGAAGCCAGAAACCTTGCAGTTCGGGGCTAACTACGCAACTGGTGTGACGTGGCTCATTTTCACTGCGTCACCATGCCCACGGGCTACAGCTATGGCGCAGCACAGTCGCACACACTGCAGGGGGCCCTGCAGTAGAATACAACTCTGGCAACAAGGTGCGACCTGAACCACACACGCAAGCACAGTTTTTCTATGTGTGAGGAATACATGCACATTTTTTGGCAAACACGCTGTATAGTACAGCGTTCCAATGGCAGGAGCACATGCAGGCAGGTGCAATCAACCTGTTTTGAACCCTGAAAACCACCACATTCAAGCTGGGACATATCATCCAAGACTGGAACGCTCCCTTGGGACACAGCACTACCACAGATATCTACCAGGTGAGAGGGAGTGGCCCCATATAGTGCAGAGGGACACCATACCAGGGGATAAACACAAAGGAAAACATAACCACAGGCTTCTCAACACCCAGATCAGGTACACCAACAAGGATAGCAGCATCACTGACCTTGCCTGACCCAACACCATGCAATCATGGCAGTGCCACAGTAGCAATGGGACAGTTTGATCCCTACACAGACCCCTCATCGGTAGGACCGGGATTAATGATCTGGATACAGAAATTTGATATGGCAATGGTATGTAAGGACATAATGACACAGAGGAAGATGAGGTCTCATCTACTACTAAGTGTGATGCCAGTCGAACACTCAAGCACACAGACAGTTTGTTGTTTGAGTATGGGTGCAAAACACTGTTACCTGTTGTGGGACAGTTCCGAACAATGCTGAGCAGAGGGGACAAAGTAATCAGGTCTAAGGTATACATTGTGAATGCAGGAATCGAGTGCCTACTGATATGTGAGTCGGCAGAAGAATTGGGACTAATCAAATTCATCTGCTACGTCTCCAACTCCACAGACATCAGCGACTTACTTACAAAACACCCTGGCCGCTTACAGGGCATAGGGGGCCCAAAAGGTAAACTTATCAAGTTACACATTGACTCTACAGTGTAACCGAGAGAAGTGTGGCACAGAAGGACACCGCTCAACCTCCACAAACTGGAGAATGCAGAAATCATAGAACCAGTAGCGGGTCCAACCTCATGGGTGTCCCCCATGGTCTTCACTAAAAAGCCAAAACAACCTGGGAATGTGTGAATCTGCATTGACATGTGACTACCTAATGCAGCCATTAGAAGAGAACGGCACATTACCCCCACTTTGGATGAAATTGTGACAGACCTCACAGGGTCCTGATTCTTCTCGAAACAAGACCTGAATGCTGGATATCACCAGGTGAAGCTGCACTGTGATTTAAGGTACAACATTTTCGAAACATCTAGGCCTGGGACAGTATAAAAGATTGTGCTTCGGAATATCCTCTGGAGCAGAAGTATTGTAGCAAGTAATCCAAGAAGTCATCCAAAGGATACCTGAAGTACTAAACGTCAGTGATGACATCCTCGTACATGCCAGCAGAAAAGAGGAACACCTACGCAGACTGGAAATGGTACTCGACAGGTTGGAAAGCGCTGGATTTACCATTCACAGAAAAAGTGTGAATTTATGAAGGAAGAAATTACCTATTTTGGATACTTATTCAACAGCAATGGTGTATCCGCTGACTCTCTCAAGGTGGCAGATAGCAAAGGAGCCTCTCCTCCCAACACACTGACGGAGGTGCGCTGCAGCTTCCTAGGAATGGTGACATACAGCGGCATATTTATCAACAATCTGGCAGCCATCCAGGACCATTGATGCAGCTGATCAAGGCCAACACCAAGTGGGACTGGAACACCCGCTGTCAAGGCGTCTTTGAACAAATCAAGACATCACTATTGGCGTACACTACCGTGATGTACTATGATGCCACGCTATAAACAAAACTATTTGTGGACACCAGCCCTTTCAGACTGGGAGCCATCCTGGTCCAGACATCATACAGAGGAGAGATAAGGCCAATCGCGTGTGCATCACGAGCTTTGACACCAATGGAACAGCCATACTCAAACATAGAGAAGGAGGCCATCGCAGTCCTATGGGGTTGCAGACATTTTCACATGTACCTATATGGGCGAAAATTCAAGGCGTACACTGATCACAAGCCTCTACTGCCCATATTCACAGGGTCTTCCCCGCACCCGCCAGCCCAAATCGGAAAATGGTTGCTGCACTTCCAACAATATGACTGTAAATTGGTGTATCAAGCAAGGGCAGACAACCTGGCACACTCCCTGTACAGACACCCAAGAGCAGCAACACCACGTGAGGTAAAGGAATCAAGGGAGACTGAGGAACACATCTGCCAAATTGTCAGCACAATGAAACCGAAGGCTGTCAGCATTGACGACATCCAAGAGGCAACTCAAGATGACTCCTGCTGTGACATTGTAAAGAATGCAGTACTAGCAGGAGAGTGGAAGTCATTTCTCTGAAACGGCCACAATCGCGCAGCTGCAGCCAGGGCTTTCTTCACAGGGATATTCCCAGTGCTTCAAGAACTATCCGTTTGCAAATGAGGGGCTGACCCCAAGAGGCACACGCATCTTCATCCCCGCCAGCTTACAGGAACGCTTCGTCATGCTGGCACACGAAGGTCACCAGGGGATAGTCAGAACAAAGGCCAGAATACAACACAGGGTGTGGCTCCCCAAATTGACGAGAAAGTAGAAAGTACCATCTCCTCCATCCACCCATGCCAAGTGACCGGGGCAACCCCGAGACCGGAACCAATACGGTCCGCGAAAAGAGGCACAGCACAGTGGGAAGCAATAAGCATCATTTTCGGCACAGTAGAAGAAGCTACATACCTGTTGGTGGCCATAGACAATTACTCAAGATACCATGAGGTGGAAATAATATCGTCAACAGCAGCAGACACAGTAATCCCAGCTCTGGTAAAGATGTTCGCCACAAATGGACTACCAAAATGCATCAACAGCGACAATGGCCCGCCTTTCCAAGGGAAGGAACTGACCAAATCCATGGATGACCTGCACATCCGCCACCACCACATCACTCCTAGGTAGCCACAAGCAAATGGATACGTGGAACGTTTTATGAGAACCATAAACAAGGTGTTACACATATCAAAAGCTCAGAACAGAACAGTTGACCTATATCGGTTCCTTCAGAACTACCGGGTGGCCCCACACAGCTCAACAGAGCTGTTGTACGAGACAATACTAAATTTATCAATACCGCACCACCACAGTAGGATGGTGATGGAAATGGACACGGAACACACTCATGCTAAGCGAGGGGCAGCCAACGAACACAGGAGCGCAAAACGACAGGCAAAAGTAGCAAGTCACAAGGTGGGGGACCATGTGCTGTATTGAGAAATGTAACAAAGTCAAAGCTGTCGACATGCTATGACCTCACACCCTGGAGAATGGTCTGGAGAGAAGGAACCATGGTAACAACTAGCTGGGGACAGGAAACCATCACGAGAAATGCTTTGTTATGTTATGTTAGAATATTTCGAAAGCGCCAAAAGCCTGAAGGCTTCCAGGGGCTATTCTTACCAGCGACTGCAAGCCAACTCGGCCAGAAGCAATTTATTTAAACAGTCTGGTTTTCAACAGATTTCTAAAGGTCAGGTGGTATTCCTCCTTTCGAAGGGTCTCCGGCAACTCATCCCAAGCCCGGGCTGCCAGGACTGGGAAAGTGCAACCTTTTCCCTGTGCTCTTCTTATACGGTCAACTTGTAGGCAACCGAACTTTGAAGATCTAAGATCCCTATTTGGTCGGTAAAGGTTCACCATTTCCTTGAGGTACTTGTGGTTCAAGCGAGTCCCAAAGGACCTGTGGACAGAAGATCAGAACCAGCCACAAAGGGGGAGCGAAGGCGCACAATCTACCTCAAGGCAACATCACGAGAGTGAAGGTGAGTGTGGCCACAGCCTCGTGGGCCAGTCAGACGATGAGGAGACGCCCCCCAGCCTGGAGGGTGAGCAGGAAGAGGAAGAGACTGCAGAGCCCATGCCTCACCAGCGCTACAGTGGGTCTGACCCGAGGGTGGACCCGTGGGGCCTGGGTAAGCTGAGAGACTATGGGACTCATTCCGAGTTTGGCGGTAAGGGATAACGGTCATCGGTAAGGAGACGGGTGCCGTTAAACCCTTACCGCCCAATTCCGAGGTCCCTTAGCGGGAGCCGCAAAAATCGTGTGGTCTGACCACTCGTCCTTTACGGGTCCCGCTAAGGGACCAGGGCGCTAATTACGGGCCTGCTATTCGCGGGCCCGTAATTAGCACCTTCCCCATTCCCATTGAGCCCTATTGGGGCTCAAATAGGAATGGGGAATGGTTGGTTGAATGGGGACTTACCGGGTCTGCACAGGTCGGAATGCCCCGGTAAATCCCCATTGAACCAGACTGGTCCCGGTTTTGGAGGCAGCCATGGGGCTAATAGCGCCATGGCTACCTCCAAACTCGGAATGAGGCCCATATGCTAATGTGGACTCTGTCTGTTGGGACTAGAAAAAAGAATATTAACGCAGGTAGTTTATAGTTACCACAAGTTTTGTTATTTGGGAAAAAAGAGGAATGTTACGTATGCATCACGTCACTGCCGGGATGTGACGTGTCAATAAAGAACACGGGAAGCCTGAAACCCAGCAGTTTGGGGCTAACTGCGCAACTGGTGTGATTTGTCTCATTCACACTGCGTGACCAGGCCCATGGTTTACAGCTATGGCGCAGTACAGTCCCACACACAGCAGGGGGCTCCTGCTGCAGGGGGCTCCTGCAGTAGAATACAACACATTTCATCCTGATCACCTGAATTACTATTGCTCCAGCAACAGAGTCTGTGAAGCTGATGGGAAGTGTTGTGAGTCACAAAGATGCAGCAGAAAATGTACACATGCACCACAACACATCCTGACGCCACCCCAAGCCGCGCTCACTGCACCTTAATTACAGCTCCTGTTGTTCAGCTGTAATGTAGGCATGTTGTAACCTGCCCCTAGTGTGGGATCCTATTAAGCTCTGGTGTACAGTGTTCCGCTGCTTCTCATAAACAGGTCAGCACTCCAATAAAAAAGGTAATGAATGTGCAAACAGTGGCACATGACAGATTTCCCAGGGCACAGGGGAAGACAATATGGGCTGCAAACCACCAAGGAATGTGCTGCCACCAAAGCTGCGCAATAGCCACTTGAATGCAAGCTTCAGAAGTCATTTTCAAACCCCATGGTGCAGGGTCACCAGCACCATGTGGCATCAGGACGCAGAGTGATCTGTAGACCTGCCCACAATCACTCACTCAAACTAATGACAGGTGGACCTTAGGCATTGAAAGTTCTTGGTGAGTGAGGCAGAGTGTGTGTGCGATGGCACATGGTTTGAAGGCAGTGAAATGAAAATGTCCAAACTAAAAGTTGCTACCCATGACTGTTCAGCAGTACCCGCCCATATAATCTTCACTATCAGGCAAATACCCATGATGGTTCAGCAATACCCTCCCATATCATCTTCGCTATCAGGCAGATACCCATGACGGTTCAGCAATACCTTCCCATATCATCTTCACTATCAGGCAGATGCCATGAGGGTTCAGCAAAACCCTCTCATATCATCTTCACTATCAGGCAGATGCCCATGACCATTCAGAAATACCCTCCCATATCAGCTTCATCAGCAGGAAGATACCCATGAGGGTTCAGCAATACCCTCTCATATCAGCTTCACTATCAGGAATATGCCCATGACCGTTCAGAAATACCCTCCAATATCAGCTTCACTATCAGGAAGATACCCATGTTGGTTCAGCAATACCCTCTCATATCATCTTCACTATCAGGCAGATGCCCATGACGGTTCAGCAATACTCTCCCATATCAGCTTCACTATCAGGAAGATACCCATGACCTTTTCAGCAATACCCTTCCATATCAGCTTCACTATCAGGCAGATGCCCATGATGGTGCAGCTCAGCAGTACCCTCCAATATAATCATCACTATCAGGCAGATGCCCATGACGGTTCGGCAATAACCTCCGATACCACCTTCACTATCAAGCAGATGCCCATGACGGCTCAGCAATACCCTCCCATATCAGCTTCACTTTCAGGAAAATACCCATAACGGTTCAGCAATACCCTCCCATATCATCTTCGCTATCAGGCAGATACCCATGATGTTTCAGCAATACCCTCCTATATCATCTTTACTATCAGGCAGATGCCCATGACGGTTCAGCAATACCTTCCCATATCATCTTCACTATCAGGCAGATGCCATGAGGGTTCAGCAAAACCCTCTCATATCATCTTCACTATCAGGCAGATGCCCATGACCATTCAGAAATACCCTCCCATATCAGCTTCATCAGCAGGAAGATACCCATGAGGGTTCAGCAATACCCTCTCATATCAGCTTCACTATCAGGAATATGCCCATGACCGTTCAGAAATACCCTCCAATATCAGCTTCACTATCAGGAAGATACCCATGTTGGTTCAGCAATACCCTCCCATATCATCTTCACTATCAGGCAGATGCCCATGACGGTTCAGCAATACCCTCCCATATCAGCTTCACTATCAGGAAGATACCCATGACGGTTCAGCAATACCTTCCCATATCACCTTCACTATCAGGCAAATACCCATGACAGTTCAGCAATACCCTCTCATATCAGCTTCACTATCAGGAAGATGCCCATGACTGTTCAGAAATACCCTCCCATATCATCTTCACTATCAGGAAGTTACCCATGACGGTTCAGCAATACCCTTCCATATCAGCTTCACTATGTTAATGTTAATGTTAATGTGAAAGGTCATTTGTACCGCGCACTATCACCACCAGAGTGGTCCCCTGGTGCTCTGGCGGCTCTGAAAGAGGGGGGGGGGTGGGTTAGTGGGTGGAGGCTGGAAAAGTGCAAGATTGCAGTGATGTGCTGTTGGCAGCCTCAGCCCGGTGGTTCCGTCGGCTGGGCCTGGGGTGTATGCGGCCGGTAGTCGTCTTGTGCTGATGTGCGAGTCTATGTGTGTTTTTGTTTTGTTGTTGCAGTGTAGTGAAGTTCGTGCGGTTTGCTGCGCTGGAGGTTTGTGGTTGTGTTTGGTTTGGAGTTTAAGAGGTGTATGCAGAGAAGGAAATTGTTACTGGTATTCGTTAGTCATCTCTATTCTGGACTGAACCGGTTGGGCTCGTGTAATCTTACCCGACGGGATGCTTATACACCCTGAGCCTCAGGAGGTACGTGCCCGTTTTTTCATTCGAGGCCGTTTGAGGATTTAGCTGTCCCCTCCGCCCGCTCCCTTAATAACCTTGCATGCTCCTCACCCCCTCCACATGACTAGCGCCGCTGCTAGTGTCCATACACCCGATTGTGTGGTGATTGGTGGCATCTTGTCCGTTCCACAGCCTCGTGGAACCTAGTTGTGGCTGTACGGGTGGTGGGGATGGTAAGGGTTGGCTGGAGTAGTTGCATCCGTTTCTCTGGCTCTCGTGGGTGGACCCCTTTGTCCAGCGTCAGCCCTACTGGTGCCCAGGGTACTTCTGTCGGTTCTAGGGGTTTGTCAATCTCCTTTTTTGATGAGTCGTTTGTCTTATTGTTGTTTCGGTTTTAGTCTCTGGTGTTGAAGAGGCAGGTTTTTAGTAATTTTCTGAATTTAAGGTGATCTTTGGTGTTCCTTATTACTTTTGGGATGTTGTTCCAGGTTTTCGCGGCTAAGTGGTAGAAAGCGGTGCCTCCGAGTTTCTTCTTGATGTAAGGTTTTTGTTCCAGTCGGATTTCGTTGGTTGACCTGAGCGGTCTCGTTGGCTTGTAGATAGTTATTTTTTTTTGTAGGAATTCTGCTCCTTGTCCGCTGATTGCCCTGTGCGTTATGCACATTGTTTTGAAGATGGTACGCTGTTTTACTGGGAGCCAGTGTAGTGTTTTTAGGGCCGGGGTGATGTGGTCTCTTCTGGATAGTTTGAGGAGTAGTCTGGCTGCAGTGTTTTGGATCCGTTGTAGCTTCTTCAGTAGGTATTCCGGTATACCGAGGTAGAGGCTGTTTGCATAGTCGATACTTGACATGATGAGGCTGACGATGGTGAGTGTTTTGTGTGTGAAGAAGGTAGTATTTTTCTTGCCGTGTGGAGGAGGAAGAAGCATTTCTTGACTGTTGCGTTTATTTGCGGTTCTAAGGTTAGGGTGTTGTCCATCAGGACTCCCAGATTTTTTACTACCTTAGATGGTGATGTTGTAGATCCCATTTCCGTTGACCACGGGATGGCAGTTTCCTTCTCTTGGTCTTTGGATATGATCATGATTTCGGTTTTTCCTGGGTTGATTTTCAGGTTGTTGGCATTCATCCAGTTGAAGACTTCTTTTAGACAGTCGGTTAAGTTTGAATGATCGGCTTGGGTGTCTTCGATCTTGTAGATGATTTGAGTGTCGTCTGCATAGTTGTAGCATTTGATGTTGTGTTTCTTGAAGATTCTGATTACTGGGGTTTGGTAGATGTTGAAGTACAGTGGGGATAGTGAGGATCCTTGTGGTACTCCACAGTCGTTGACTCGTGGGGTGGATTTGAAGGGTTTGATCCAGACGGTTTCAGTTCTGTCTGCTAGGAATGATTTAGTCCAGCGTAGCGCTGTGTCTGTTATGCCTATGTCTTCTAGTCTTTTGGTTAGGGTGTCATGGCTAACTGTGTCGACGGCTGCAGAGAGGTCGAGCAGGATAAGGGCAGATGTTGTGTTGGAGTCTGCGTTTGTTTTTAGGTCATCCCAGATGGATAGTAGTGCTGTTTCTGTACCTCTTGTGGGTCTGAAGCCGACTTGAGCTTGGTCTAGCAGGTGGTGTTCTTCAACGTATTCTTGGGTTAGTTTGTATACGTAGGTTTCGAGGAGTTTGGCCGGGTAGGGGATGTTAGAGATTGGTCTGTAGTTGGAGAGGTCATCTACGTCCCCGCTTATGTTTTTCAGAAGTGGTTTGATGTAAGCCGATTTGAAGATCCTTGGTACTGTTCCTGTTGCCAGTGATAGATTTAGAAGGTTTCTGAAGTATTCTGCTGGTGTTCCTTGTCTGAGGATTGATTTGTAGATGTCCGGGGGCAGGGATCCATCGGTGAGCCCGCTTTCTTGCTGTGTTTTATCAGCATTGCGAATGCCTCTGCTGATATTTGAGGGTAGTTATTGAGTTTGTGCTGCGGTTCTGATTTAGGTTCGTTTGGTTGTAAGTCGCTGCTGATTGGTCTCTGTTGGATGGTTTGTCGGATGTCATTGATTTTCTTTTTGAAGTGGTCTGCAAGGTTGTTGCATAGTTTCTCCGAGGGGGTTGGGGTGTTGTCACAGCCTGGTGGGTTTCTCATTTCTTTAATGATACGGAACATTTCTTTTTGTGTGTTGGTGGCATTTGTTATTCTGTCATCATAATGCCTTCTCTTTGCCTTTTTAATTTCCTTCTTGTATGCGCAAATGTGCTTCTGGAACATTGTTTTTTTGTCTGGATTGTAATCTTTCCTCCATTCCGTTTCCATCTTTTTGTTTTCTTTTTTCATGGTGCTTAGTAGTGGGGTAAACCATTTTGCCATTGCTCTTTTTTTGATGGTGTGAATGGTTTTTCTGGGGCCATCTTGTCAATTGTATCTGCAATCCATTTGTGTAGTATCTCCGCTTTCCCGTCTAGGTCAGCTAGGTCTAGTTCTGTTGTTGAAGGCTTGGTTAACTCCAGTTGTTCGAATAGGTTGCCTTTTTTGACGTCTTTCCAGTTTCTTTTTGTGGTGGCTGTGAGTTTGGGAGGTTGGATGTAGACTTGAGTAGGCAGAGTGATTACGAATGGGATGATGAGGTGGTCACTCCACAGTATTTGTATCGGCAGTGCCATGGTGATGAGTTTTTCCTCTGCGAATATTGCGTCCAAGGTGTGTCCTGCCGAGTGAGTTGCCCCTTTTACTAGTTGTCGTAGTTTCATGGTGGCGAGTTGTTCAATCAGTGAGTTTTGGGAGTTGGCATGACTGTCTTCGAACCAGATGTTGAAATCCCCCAGTATGATTAGGTGTTCGTGGTTGATGGCTATGTTGATTATGGCTTCTATGAAGTTGTCGACGAAGGATGCATCATAAGTTGGGGGTCTGTACACCAGGATGAATGTGATGTTGGTTTTTGGGCTAGTTGTTAGGTGTATGACCATGGACTCGCAGTTGGGGATGTTGAGTGGTTCGTCTGTTCTTATTTTAAGCTGCTCTTTAAATGCTATTGCGATGCCTCCTCCTTTTTTGTTTTTCCTGTTTATTTGAAGGCATTTAAAGTTTGCTGGAAGGCAGCTTTGGAGTGTGATTTTGTAGTTGTCGTCCAGCCAAGTTTCTGTGATGAAGAGGATGTCGATGCCGTTGTCGTCGAGTAGGTCGAAGATCTCTGTAGAGTGTTTTGACATGGATCTTGCATTTATTAGATTGCAGTGGAGTTTAGAGGTGTAGTTTGGTTTGCCTTTTTTTGTTAGGGTTGTTTTCTGATCTTGTTCAGGAGCAGGTTTCAGGTTGTCGGCGTTCTCGAGTAGTACTTCTAGGTTTAGCCTAGGGTTTTTGTTTTCATCTGGTTCGTCTTCCAGGGGACATGGTTGTGGGTTGGGGGTTCTTCTTGCTTTGGTGATGTATGGTGTTATTGCTTCAGTTGTGTGCTTGTTGTATCTGGTGAGGTTTGTCCTTCTTCGTGATGTTGGTAGGTTGTTCAGTGTAGTTGGTTTTGGCGTCGCGTTAGTTCGATCTGGAGAGTAGGTCTCAGTGAGGTATGGAGTTAGGTAAAGGGATTTGTCTCTTCTTTCAGTGTTGGTCCGATCTTTGAACCTGTCTGTGGGGGTGTGTTCTGTTGTTGCGGTTCTTAGTTGAAGTTTCGGGGTGTTTGTTCTTTCTTCTCTTCTTTCCCTCTGGGTGGGTCGTTTGCTCGGCATTGTACGATTCCGAGTTGTTTTAGTCTAGTTGTTGTCTTGGTGTCATGATCACTGCTTCCAAGGAGCCAGGACCAGCCCAACGTCCTTGGAAGCAGGCCCCTAACCCTAATCCTAGGCACCAGCCGGTCCCCACTGGGACCTTTTGGACCTTGTCCTGGCGCCGGTGGCACCAGGCTCATCAGAACTATCGGTCCCGGCACTGGAAGCGCCGGGCTCATAATATGTGTGCAGATGCTTGGGTGGACTTACCTGCAGCAGACCATGCTGCTTACTTACCAGCCACTTAGAAGTCTTCTGTGAACAGGAACTACTTTCTTACCTGGGTGGGGCAAGCTCCACTCCCTGGATTCCGCACTGGAAAGCTTCTGGAACTGGAACTCTTTTCTTACCTAGGCGGGGCCGTGGAGGAAGACGCCTCATCACTCCAAGTCTATTTAAACCACACCCGATAGACGAAACGTGCTTCGCGTTATTCTGCATCTGCAGCAGAACGCTCACCGAGTCTGTTCCAGCCTTTCTTCTTTCGATCCTGAATCTGCAAGAATCATACTTACCATTCCTGTATCCAGTCAACAGCAGCACCTGCAAAGACAAGAAACAGCAGGTTAGCAAGGCAGCCTTAACTCGCAGTGCTCACTCACCTGATCCATCGGTTGCGGTCATTTCCTCACGCTGCACCTCCGCCTGTGAAGACAAAAGCATTGTCATTACTCACTGGCACTCCGTGAATTTCGGATTTCTTCACGCTGCATCGCCGCCTGCGGAGACAAAAGCATTGTATTTACTCACGGGCATTCCGCGGACTCCGGCGCTGCAACCCAACTTCTGAAAGACAAAAGAAGAGACATTAGACAGGTATTTACGTACGCCCATCGCGCTCATCGCAATAGAACGCCTGCAAATACTCCGGCGTCTCTTCAGCACGAACTAAGCTGCAAGGGAAAAGACAGTTAGAGCGCTTGCATATACTCACGCATTTCCAGGCGCTTCACTTCATCTTCCATCTCAAGAGTCCTGCAAGACAAAAGGGGGAAAAGTATTATACGAAGTCCTGTTCAATATTAACGTGCCTCGAACCTTAAGACTATAAAGACTAAAAAGGAGTCTGGAAACTCACCGCTCGTGCAGTTAACGACGGTAACGATCTTCTGAGTCCAAGAGGCCTATGTTTCACCAGTGAAGGAACTGGCAACAGCACCCTGCACCAGACGCAGATGGAGAGCCCAGCATTCACCTATCTAAGGTGAGCACGTTGACCTGGGGGGGCTCTACGAAGAAGCTAGGGAGAGAGAGGAAGAGGGACATTAAACAACCCAGACCATTAACCCCTATATTCTTTCACCTGTAGAAACCACACCCTACGAGTTCGACACACAGTGCGAAGAGGTTCGGCCCCAGAAGCCAATTGAGTCCTGCACATCACTCTTCGAGTCACAGACACCTTCCTGCCAAGACCAGCGCCTCCGTGGGAATCAGGTGAGCGTTACAGAACGCGAAGCCCACCGCAAAACTCCTACCCAGGCGCAATGGAAACCTCAGACACTGATCACTTAGCCCAGTTGCTCGGGGAATTAAGAGCAGAAGTACATGCAGCTCGTCAGGAAACAAGCTCTCTAAGAAGAGAACTGATAATTTCCAAGGAGCGAACAGAGGACCTTGCTAGGCAATTGCTACAAACGCAGGCAGGACAGACACCTCTGCCCGCTCCAGGAGGAAATTATCCTTCTGCATCATCTTCAAATCCAGTGCAAATCAATCTACCCGGTAATGTGCCCTTGGCTCCGCCAGAACGCTTTTCTGGTGACCCAAAGAAATTTGCAGTGTTCATCAACCAGTGCCGCTTACATTTCTTATGTCGACCAGCTGCATTCCCAACAGACCAGACCAAGGTGGCTTTCGTGCTTTCTTATCTCCGTGGCAGCGCCGCAGATTGGTCGATCCCTTTAGTCACCCAGGATGATCCGGTTTTACATGATTTCCAGGCCTTCCAGTCCAGCATGGAGAAACTGTTCGCAAGACATGCACAAGGGCAGGCCTTGGACAATGAACTTCTTTCATTACGACAGGGTAATCAAGACCTCTTGACCTATATAGCCTCTATCAACAGACTCATAGTGGAAACTCAATGGCCCGAGGATAAGAGAATAACACTTTTCTACAGAGGCCTGCGTGGAGAGCTCAAGGATGTGTTAGCTCAAGTTGTGAACCCTCCACAAGAATGTTCAGACTATATTGACTTAGTTGTCCAATTGGACCACAGATTACAGAACAGGAAGGCTGATCATTCTAAATTTGATACCCGAGTGTTTTCTAAACCACAGACTTCTACTAAGGGAGCTGACACTGTGGAACCCATGCAAATAGGGGGCATGAAAGGTCCTTTAACCCAAAAGGAGCGGGAAAGAAGAAGACAGCTGCAATTATGCCTCTATTGCGGGAACTCAGGGCACTTTCTTCGAGACTGTCCAGTGAAACCAGCTAAGAAGGCTGTAGGAGCCGCAGATACCGGTTCCACAAGCTCTGAGCAGGGAAACAACCTAGCCCGGCAAGTGTAGAGGTCCTCTTGCCGAGCGTTAAGATCTGTCCCGTGACCTCGCATTTCGTGGTGCCCATGGTCCTCATTAGTCCTGCACGTCCGGATCGTTTGCATGCAATTGAAGCTTACATCGACAGCGGAGCAATCGGCAATTATGTGGACCGTGAAATGGCATCAAGGATGAATCTACCCCTTGTCCCTAAGGCAGTAAAAGACGTCATTACTACAGTGGATGGCACAGAGATAGCCTCCGGACCAGTAACGCATGCCACCCAAGAAGTGACGCTAGTGAGCCAAGATGGACACCGGGAGAAAATTGTGTTCGATGTGATCAAGGCCCCTCAGTTCCAGATCATTCTGGGAATCCCTTGGTTAGAGAAGCACAATCCTCAGATCAACTGGCGAGCAAAGACGGTGCAGATTCCAGAATGTTTTACCACTTGTTATCCTCGGCCTGAAGTTTCAGTGGCGGCAATCTCTTCTGAGGTTCCCACATTACCTCCCAAATACCAGGAATTTCAAGATGTCTTTCGGAAGGATCAAGCTAACACCCTGCCTCCTCATAGGTCTTACGACTGTCAAATAGATCTGATGCCCGGAACAACTCCTCTTTGCAGTAGGATTTATGCCCTCACCGAGCCAGAGAATCTTCACCTCAGACAATATCTGGACCAATACCTAGCTAACGGGTTTATCCGTCCTTCTAAATCTCCAGCTTCATCGGCTTTGTTCTTCGTTCCGAAAAAGGAAGGGGACCTTAGGACTTGTATAGATTACCGCGCCCTGAATCAAATCACTGTTAAAAACAGATACCCGTTACCTTTGATCCCTGAACTCCTGGACCAAGTCAAAGAAGCATGTATATATACAAAGTTGGATCTCCGAGGAGCCTACCACTTGGTACAAATAAAAGAAGGCGATGAATGGAAGACGGCCTTCCGCACCAAGTATGGGCTATTCGAATATCAAGTGATGCCCTTTGGACTTTGTAACGCTCCTGCCGCTTTCCAGTATTTTATGAACGATGTCCTTAGAGAACTCATAGATGTGTGTGTTGTTGTCTACATTGATGACATCCTTGTCTATTCATCATCTAAAGAGGAACATCAGAGACACGTTAAAAAGGTTCTTGAGAGATTGCGTCAACATAACCTTTTTGCTAAGCTTGAAAAATGCGTTTTCAACGTAACTAAAGTTGAGTTCCTGGGATTCATATTGTCACCTAACGGAGTCCATATGGATTCAAAGAAGGTCGATGCAATCATCAAGTGGCCATCACCAACCTCTGTAAAAGGAGTTCAAAGCATGTTAGGGTTCGCTAACTTTTACCGCAGATTCATTCCTGAATTCTCTCGGACAGTCCAGCCCATCACCGCTCTGTTAAAAAAGAACAGACGTTTTGAATGGTCTACTGAAGCAGAACAAGCTTTTCAGGACTTAAAAGCTAAATTCATTTCTGCACCTGTTCTAAAACACCCTCGCCCTGAACTCCCCTACATCGTGGAAACGGATGCTTCTAGTCTTGCTATGGGGGCAGTTTTATCACAAAGAGATCCGGTCACACACCATTTACATCCAGTAGCCTTTTGGTCCTGCAAATTCTCGGCTCCCGAGATCAACTATTCAATTACAGACAAGGAACTTTTAGCTATCAGATCGGCCTTTAAAGCTTGGCGACATTATCTTTTGGGAGCAAGACACACAGTCACCGTAATGACTGATCACCGCAATTTACAATATCTGAAAACGGCCAAAGCTCAGTCTTCCAGACAGCTTCGCTGGGCTCTGTTTCTGGCTGAATTTGACTTTATAATTACCTATCGACCAGGCAGTAAAAACGGAAAAGCAGTTGCCCTCTCTCGGATGGGAGTAGATGAACATTTAACCAATCCAGAACCAATACCCATAATTCCAGAACAAAGGATTTTGGGGTTTGTCAGCGCTCAATCCTTTGAAGACATCAAGACTACAGTCAAGTCACTACTAACGCCGGCCGATTTGCAGGACTGGCAATTAAAGGGAAAAGAATTCTCAGTGGATCAAGACCTACCATATTTCCGAGGACGATTGTACTTGCCCTGTGAGAAAATACAAAAACATGTAATTTCCTATTATCACGACTCTCTAATGGATGGTCACCCTGGCATTACCAAAACCATGGAAAAGATCAAAAGACATTTCTGGTGGCCATCATGGAAGAAGGATATTAGAGACTTTGTAATCTCCTGCGGTGTGTGTGCCCAGAATAAAAGTCAGAAGGAGAAACCAGCCGGCCTATTACACCCTCTGGATATTCCTCCCTGTCCATGGCATACCCTGTCCATGGATTTCATCACGGACTTACCTCCATGCTCAGGGTATAATACCATTTTAGTAGTCGTGGATCTATTCTCCAAGATGGCTCACTTCATTCCCCTGAAGGGCCTACCTTCGGCTTCAGTTTTGGCCCGAGAATTCTTAGAAAACATCGTTCGATTACACAGGTTTCCCTCGGTTTTAATCTCCGATAGGGGAAGTCAATTCATCTCCCACTTTTGGCGAAGTTGCTGTCGTCTAGCCCAAACTGATGTAAGACTTTCGACCAGTCACCATCCCCAAACTGACGGACAAACCGAGAGGACAAATCAGACTCTAGAGCAATATCTGCGTTGCATGCTCCAACAAACGGAAAACCATTGGAAGGATATTCTTTGGATCGCTGAATACGCTTACAACAATTCGACTCATTCTGGAACCGGGAAGACTCCCTTCGTCCTATTATACGGACATCATCCTAGAACCTCTAACCTGGATCCTCCCCAAGAATTCGAAACACCTGCTGTGGATCATTTACACTCGGAGATCACCCATGCTTTTAAGGAAGCCACTGCCCATCTGCAAAGAGCTAAAGCTCAAGTCAAAAAAGGAGCAGATCGACACCGTAAAGAGGCCCCTCACTACGTAGTAGGAGATCAGGTCTGGTTATCCACTAAGCACCTGCCTCTAAAAGGACCCCGCACCTTCAACCCGAGATACCTTGGACCCTACCTCATCTCTACCATAGTTAATCCGGTGGCGGTCAAATTGGAATTACCTGCGCATATGAAAATACATCCAGTATTCCACGTCTCCTTATTAAAACCAGTACAACCAGAAACCCGATTGACTGAACTCCCAGAACCTGTTTTGGTAGATGGAGAACTCGAATTCGAAGTAAAGAACATCCTAGACTCCAAAATCTCCAAATCTAAGTTATATTACCTGGTTGATTGGAAAGGATACGGCCCCCAGGAAAGATCTTGGGAACCTTCAGAATATGTCCACGCACCTCGTCTGGTCAAGAAATTCCATCTGAATCACCCCGACAAGCCAAAACCCCCGGAGAAGACACGCTTAGGAGGGGCCTTGAGGGGGGGTGCTGTCATGATCACTGCTTCCAAGGAGCCAGGACCAGCCCAACGTCCTTGGAAGCAGGCCCCTAACCCTAATCCTAGGCACCAGCCGGTCCGCACTGGGACCTTTTGGACCTTGTCCTGGCGCCGGTGGCACCAGGCTCATCAGAACTATCGGTCCCGGCACTGGAAGCGCCGGGCTCATAATATGTGTGCAGATGCTTGGGTGGACTTACCTGCAGCAGACCATGCTGCTTACTTACCAGCCACTTAGAAGTCCTCTGTGAACAGGAACTACTTTCTTACCTGGGTGGGGCAAGCTCCACTCCCTGGATTCAGCACTGGAAAGCTTCTGGAACGGGAACTCTTTTCTTACCTAGGCGGGGCCGTGGAGGAAGACGCCTCATCACTCCAAGGCTATTTAAACCACACCCGATAGACGAAACGTGCTTCGCGTTATTCTGCATCTGCAGCAGAACGCTCACCGAGTCTGTTCCAGCCTTTCTTCTTTCGATCCTGAATCTGCAAGAATCATACTTACCATTCCTGTATCCAGTCAACAGCAGCACCTGCAAAGACAAGAAACAGCAGGTTAGCAAGGCAGCCTTAACTCGCAGTGCTCACTCACCTGATCCATCGGCTGCGGTCATTTCCTCACTCTGCACCTCCGCCTGTGAAGACAAAAGCATTGTCATTACTCACCGGCACTCCGTAAATTCCGGATTTCTTCACGCTGCATCGCCTCCTGCGGAGACAAAAGCATTGTATTTACTCACGGGCATTCCGCGGACTCCGGCGCTGCAACCCAACTTCTGAAAGACAAAAGAAGAGACATTAGACAGGTATTTACGTACGCCCATCGCGCTCATCGCAATAGAACGCCTGCAAATACTCCGGCGTCTCTTCAGCACGAACTAAGCTGCAAGGGAAAAGACAGTTAGAGCGCTTGCATATACTCACGCATTTCCAGGCGCTTCACTTCATCTTCCATCTCAAGAGTCCTGCAAGACAAAAGGGGGAAAAGCATTATACGAAGTCCTGTTCAATATTAACGTGCCTCGCACCTAAAGACTATAAAGACTAAAAAGGAGTCTGGAAACTCACCGCTCGTGCAGTTAACGACGGTAACGATCATCTGAGTCCAAGAGGCCTATGTTTCACCAGTGAAGGAACTGGCAACAGCACCCTGCACCAGACGCAGATGGAGAGCCCAGCATTCACCTATCTAAGGTGAGCACGTTGACCTGGGGGGGCTCTACGAAGAAGCTAGGGAGAGAGAGGAAGAGGGACATTAAACAACCCAGACCATTAACCCCTATATTCTTTCACCTGTAGAAACCTCACCCTACGAGTTTGACACACAGTGCGAAGAGGTTCGACCCCAGAAGCCAATCGAGTCCTGCACATCACTCTTCGAGTCACAGACACCTTCCTGCCAAGACCAGCGCCTCCGTGGGAATCAGGTGAGCGTTACACTTGGTCGGGGTGTAAAGGTGGAGTTAAGGATTGTATAGTTATATAGTTGGGTTCTAACAGTGGCTCTCTTTAGTCTCCGTCTCCCTTAGCGACAATGCAAATTTGGGCACGGCGGCCCTGCTAGGTTTGAGACACCTGTATAGTGGGAGAGAGGCCTGTCAAAGCAGTCTGGAGAACAGACAATGCAGTTTGGGCACGGCGGCCCTGCTAGGTTTGAGACACCTGTATAGTGTGGGAGTGGCCTATCAGTGCAGTTTGGAGAACAGACAATACACTTTGGGCACGGCGGCCCAGCTAAATTTGAGACAACTGTATAGAGGGAGAGAGGCCTATCAATGCAGTTTGGTGGACAGACAATGTAATTTGGGCACGGTGGCCCTGCTAAGTTTGAGACACCTGTACAGTGGGAGAAAAGCCTATCAGTGCAGTTTGGAGAACAGACAATGCAATTTGGGCACGGTGGCCCTGCTAAGTTTGAGACACCTGTATAGTGGGAGAAAAGCCTATCAGTGCAGTTTGGAGAACAGACAATGCAATTTGGGCACGGCGGCCCTGCTAGGTTTGAGACACCTGTATAGTGTGGGAGTGGCCTATCAGTGCAGTTTGGAGAACAGACAATATACTTTGGGCACGGCGGCCCTGCTAAGTTTGAGACACCTGTACGGTGTGGGAGAGGCCTATCAGTGCAGTTTGGAGAACAGACAATACACTTTGGGCACGGCGGCCCAGCTAAATTTGAGACAACTGTATAGAGGGAGAGAGGCCTATCAATGCAGTTTGGAGAACAAAAATTGCAATTTGGGCACGGTGGCCCTGCTAAGTTTGAGACACCTGTATAGTGGGAGAAAAGCCTATCAGTGCAGTTTGGAGAACAGGCAATGCAATTTGGGCACAGCGGCCCTGCTAGGTTTGAGACATCTGTACAGTGTGGGAGTGGCCTATCAGTGCAGTTTGGGGAACAGACAATACACTTTGGGCACGGCGGCCCTGCTAAGTTTGAGATACCTGTATAGTGGGAGAAAAGCCTATCAGTGCGGTTTGGAGAACAGGCAATGCAATTTGGGTGCGGCGGCCCTGCTAGGTTTGAGACACCTGTATAGTGTGGGAGTGGCCTATCAGTGCAGTTTGGAGAATAGACAATGCAATTTGGGCACGGCGGCCCTTCTATCAGTGCAGTTTGGAGAACAGACAATGCAATTTGGGCGCGGTGGCCCTACTAAGTTTGAGATACCTGTATAGTGGGAGAAAAGCCTATCAGTGCAGTTTGGAGAAAAGACAATGCAATTTGGGCACGGCGGCCCTTCTATCAATGCAGTTTGGAGAACAGACAATGCAATTTGGGCACGGTGGCCCTGCTAACTTTGAGACACCTGTATAGTGGGAGAAAAGCCTATCAGTGCAGTATGGAAAACAGACAATGCAATTTGGGCATGGTGGCCCTGCTAACTTTGAGACACCTGTATAGTGGGAGAAAAGCCTGTCAATGCAGTTTGGAGAACAGATAAAGCAATTTGGGCACTGCGGCCCTTCTATCAATGCAGTTTGGAGAACAGACAATGCAATATGGGCACGGCGGCCCTTCTATCAATGCAGTTTGGAGAACAGACAATGCAATTTGGGCACGGTGGCCCTGCTAACTTTGAGATACCTGTATAGTGGGAGAAAAGCCTATCAATGCAGTTTGGAGAACAGACAATGCAATATGGGCACTGCGGCCCTTCTATCAATGCAGTTTGGAGAAAAGACAATGCAATTTGGGCACGGCGGCCCTTCTATCAAATGCAGTTTGGGGCAACAAGGTTAGGTATCTGGTGTAAAGCTGTACCTCTCCCAACCCCGGCCCTCCTACCTTACTGGTCCTTGTAGTCGCTGGTTGACGGCTGGCCACTGGGGTGGCTTCCCCTGCGGACACCTGCTGACACTTCCTGGAGTCCCCTCTGTTGGAGTCGCCCTTGGCGTCGGGGCCCTTAGCCGCTGGGGGCTGCCGGGCAGAGGGCTGCCCTGGGGGACCGGTGATAAAAGCTGGAGGGACCAATGAGAACGGTGCTGGGAGAGGAGGAGAGGCGGGCTTTGGTTGGTGAAAGGCAGTGAGCGCCTGCAGCGCGGGTCGCTAGACCTTGGGCCCGGAAGCCCAGTAACCAATCACAGGCGGTGGGCGGGTTGGGAGGCGGGAGGGAGCTGGGACACGCTCGGGGAGGGATGCGGGATACCTTGGGAAGGGGGGGTCTGCAGGCCAAAATGGAGGTCGGGGGCCACAAGCACTCACCTGCCGAGGATTTTTTTGGAGGCAGTGGGCGCCTGCAGCGCGGGTCGCTAGACCCTGGGCTCGGAAGCCCAGTAAACAATCACGGGCGGTGGGCGGGTTGGGAGGCGGGAGGGAGCAGGGACACGCTCGGGGAGGGATGCGGGATGCGGTGGGAAGGGGGGGTCTGCAGGCCAAAATGGAGGTCGGGGGCCACAAGCACTCACCTGCCGAGGATTTTTTAGGAGGCAGTGGGCGCCTGCAGCACGGGTCGCTAGACCCTGGGCCCGGAAGCCCAGTAACCAGTCACGGGCGGTGGGCGGGTAGGGAGGCGGGAGGGAGCAGGGACATGCTCGGGGAGGGATGCGGGATGCGGTGGGAAGGGGGGGTCTGCAGGCCAAAATGGAGGTCGGGGGCCACAAGCACTCACCTGCCGAGGATTTTTTAGGAGGCAGTGGGCGCCTGCAGCGCGGGCCGCTAGACCCTGGGTCCGGAAGCCCAGTAACCAATCACGGGCGGTGGGCGGGTTGGGAGGCGGGAGGGAGCAGGGACACGCTTGGGGAGGGATGCGGGATGCGGTGGGAAGGGGGGGGTCTGCAAGCCAAAATGGAGGTCGGGGGCCACAAGCACTCACCTGCCGAGGATTTTTTAGGATTTATCAGGAAGATGCCCATGACGATTCAGCAATACCCTCCATATCATTTTCACTATCAGGCAGATGCCCATGATGGTGCAGCTCAGCAGTACCCTCCAATATCATCATCACTATCAGGCAGATGCCCATGACGGTTCGGCAATAACCTCCGATACCACCTTCACTATCAGGCAAATACCCATGATGGTTCAGCAATACCCCCCATATCATTTTCACTATCAGGCACATGCCCATGATGGTTCAGCAGTACCCGCCCATATCATCTTCACTATCAGGCAGATGCCCATGACGGTTAAGCAATACCCTCCCCTATCATCTTCACTATCAGGAAGATGCCCATGACGGTTAAGCAATACCCTCCCATATCAGCTTCACTTTCAGGAAAATACCCATAACGGTTCAGCAATACTCTCCCATATCATCTTCACTATCAAGCAGATTCCCAACACGGCTCAGCAATACCCTCCCATATCATCTTCACTATCAGGCTGATGCCCATGACCATTCAGAAATACCCTTCCATATCATCTTCACTATCAGGAAAATACCCATAACGGTTCAGAAATACACTCCCATATCAGCTTCACTATCAGGCAAATACCCATGACAGTTCAGCAATACCCTCCCATATCACCTTCACTATCAGGCAAATACCCATGACGGTTCAGCAATACCCTCCTCTATCACCTTCACTATCAGGCAGATATCAGGACGGCTCAGCAATACTCTCCAATTTCATCTTCACTATCAGGCAGACACCCATGACCGTTCAGAAATACCCTCCCATATCATCTTCACTATCAGGAAGATACCCATAACGGTTCAGAAATACACTCCCATATCAGCTTCACTATCAGGCAAATACCCATGACAGTTCAGCAATACCCTCCCATATCACCTTCACTATCAGGCAAATACCCATGACGGTTCAGCAATACCCTCCTCTATCACCTTCACTATCAGGCAGATATCAGGACGGCTCAGCAATACTCTCCAATTTCATCTTCACTATCAGGCAGACACCCATGACCGTTCAGAAATACCCTCCCATATCATCTTCACTATCAGGAAGATACCCATAACGGTTCAGAAATACACTCCCATATCAGCTTCACTTTCAGGAAGATACCCATGACTGTTCAGCAATACCTCCCATATCATTTTCACAATCAGGCAGATGCCCATGATGGTTCAGCAATACCCCCCACCCCCATATCATCCCCACAACCAGGCATTTACCTATGACGGTTCAGCAGTACCCTCCCATATCATCCCGACTAGGAGGCAGATGCCCATGATGATTCAGCAATACCCTCCCATGTCACACTCACTGTCATGTAGATGCCCATGAGGGTTCAGCAATGCCCTCCCATGTCACACTTATTGTCATGTAGATGCCCATGACAGTTCACCAATACCACACCCATATCATCCCCACTATCAGGCAGGCACTACCTGATCCTGGCCCTGGGAGTGGTGCACTGCGGGAAGATCACATGCTGGGGGGAACAGGCCAGGAAGACTGGGAAACCTCCTGTTTAACTTTCCGTGTAACCCCACGCTTTTGATGGCTGTTTGCCAAACAGCAGGGGTGAAACGAACTCAAATTATTGTTGAGGACTATAAGTCCCATAGTTTCATGAGTACGGGGACGGGGAAGAGGATTGAAGAGGTATACTGTAGCGGTAGTCAGGCAGTTAAGCCTAACATCTCACATCTGAAGTAACCTGAGGCATAAAAGCCCCCCTCAGGTGCAGGCAATGAGAAGGAGCTGGAACTGTGACTGGAGTGTGTACAGTAGTAGCGGAGGCAGAAAGAAGAAGACACAGTGTTGGCAATGCAGACAGACGTGGGAGAAGAAAAGGGACGCCGGAACGTTGATACGGCAGATTTCACCAGCTTGTTCTGTGAGGGTCCTGGTCCCCCAAACTCTGAGTTGCAGAGGCTGCACAGTGAAAGGTTTGCAGGAAGGCTGCCTTTCCCCATGTGAGCCTCATTGTGAAGATTGCTGTGCCGGTAGTGTGTCAGAGACCAAGGCGAGAAGCTGTTGTAAAGGCATGGGTCTCAGGAGCGAGAGGGGCTCCTTTGTCAAGTGGCCGGACTGGAGACACCTTCAGCGAGGAAGGGTGTAGGTCAGAGGTCAAAGTGGGCGGGAGCGGTCGGGAGCGGTGCTCCTATACTTTTTATTTTTAAGGTTCACCGTTCCTATACGTTTATTTTAAAAAGAAACCCTTCTGGAACAGTTTACTTTTAAAATAAAAGTGTAGGAAGAAGTTGAAGCTTAGACTTCAGTGCACTGCACTGAACATTACCTTAAATAACAGGTGTGTGTGTTTGGGGGTTCGGATTGTGTATGGGAGGGGGCGCAGCGATGGGGTTTGTGGAGAGCGGGGCAGACTGGCAGGGAACATAGCTCCTCTACTTCTTTTCGTACACTTCAACCACTAGTGTAGGTCCCTGTGAAGCCTGTAGCAGCAGAACCTGTACCTGAAGTTGTGGAAGTTGGGCAACCCGCAGAACAAGGATTACAGAAGCCAGTGAGTCAAACCTGACGTTGTGATTCCTTGCGCAAGCACTGCTGGCAAATGTATCCCATCCTATCTTCATTCGCATATAAACAGAAGAGAGCTGAAGTTGTTTGTTTAACACTTAACAATGGGGCAATGAGAAAGTAGCACTCGCATACGATAAGTAATTTCTCTTTTCAATTCCGTGAAGAGCAAATGCTGCAGAAAGCCATTGTTGAATACTTTAAACATTGTAAAGGAAAGAGTGATCTTTATATCTTTATTCATGTGACCATTAAGTGCTTATAAAAGAAGAAAAGGTTTTAAACATTGTATGTAAAGTTGAGGGAGAGCAAGCATTGCCCAAGCCAAGAGTGTTCCCCAATGAAGCTGTAAATCAGTGTTTCTTAAAGCCAGAAAACCATGTAAACAAGACTATGAGCCCAATAGAAGTTTAGCCTT
Source organism: Ambystoma mexicanum (assembly GCF_040938575.1). Taxonomy (NCBI): domain Eukaryota; kingdom Metazoa; phylum Chordata; class Amphibia; order Caudata; family Ambystomatidae; genus Ambystoma; species Ambystoma mexicanum. Next base: position 90,575,370 of record NC_090927.1, read on the forward strand.
GCCTGTGATACAAGTTTGCAAGCATTACCTGGAGCCAAGAGAGTGGCACCAAGGCTTCTGGGTAATTATTTTTGCTAACAGCTGGCAGAGAGATGAAAGCAAAGTTGTGGAAGGCAAACTTGCTGCTCATGAATATCATTTGAAGTTGACACAGTCTATATTGCCAAGGACTTCAAGCAACAGAGAGAAATGGGTCACTGTAAAGACTGGAGGGGGTATCTGTACTCCTGCTCTCTATTTGGCAGAGGCACCAGCCAAGATTCTCTATTTTTTTTAAATGTTTTTATTTTATTGTAACATTTAGTTCATAACAAACTTGTATTACATTGCACCTCCTTATTTCCTTGCCTTTTCCACAAAACAGACACAATTCATTCGTTATACACTTATAATGCCCCCCTTATGAGCAAAAACCTGTTTGAGTTTACACCACTCTCAGAATCTTGTCCATGTAATCGATAAACACACATGTTAATTTAAAATTGTTGCCTATCAGCAACGTAAACCACCACTCCTCCAGATTTCCATTAAGGGGGGGCAAATTTCTTTAAAAACATTGATCGTTGAGAAATTAGCTCCAAACATTCAATAGCAAAGTGCTTTGATGATTTAATGGCACTATTACAAAACCTACATAAGTTATTCGAAAAGTCTTTATCATGCTTCAAAAGCAATCTCCTTTGTTTTGTATAAGTTTAAGCATAACCTCAAAAACTGGTCTCTGTGATAACGAGATGGGACTTTTGTTAAATAATTCGGCGTCTGGTCGATACCACGAGAAACCGGCCCATTGTCTAATGAGGACACCCTTTTATTCTGTTTCTCAGTGTTCATTATCCAGTTCCAATACCCTTAGTTTTTTCTTTGCTGCTTGAGGATTTGACCAAACTAATTCCATTGTAACATGGCTTCCTTTAGGATTTTTTACATTTTCTCCTTCCAGATTGTCAGCAGTCCAGTTTTAGATGACTTATTTGTTTAACGTAGGATGTCGTACGGTAATGAAGTAGGTTTCAATCACATTTCCCTCAATGCAGCCACAGATTTCCATATTACTGACCCATGCAGGGATTCAAGGCCCAATTCATAGCGGATCGCAGTCATTGAAACATTCAAGGGGAGTTTAAGCACTTTCAGGCAAAAATGATCTTCCAATTGGCACCACACACCATCATTTATGTTCCATCCGGCTTCACTTCCGAACGTAATGGTTGGTACCACTTTTTGAAGGTAAACCCATAATATGGGTTTTAATGTACGTTTTCCATAGGCGGCGTGCAATTATGCTCCTTGTAAGGATAGCATTCGCATTCGAGTTAACAAATCCTGCACCCAACTCCATTCACGAATCGATTTATTAAACAGTACTCCCAAATAGTGTATACAGCCAGTGGGCTTAAGCTGTTCTCTTGCTACTGACCATTTACAATTCTTATCACGTTTCTCACTTTTTGGGCCAAATGCCACAATTTTAGATTTTTTCACGTTTATTTTGAGATCATTTTGCTGTAGGTATATTTGGAGGTTTGAAAGAAGTCTTTTCAATTCAATTTGTGTTGAGTCCATTAACACAATGTCGTCTGCATAAATGACCCAGCTGATATGTTGGGCATTTATTTGTGGGGAAAAAGATTTTGTTTCTTTCAAGGCTATTGGTAAATCGGCGATGAATAGTTTGAAAAGCAACGCCACTAGAGGGCAGCCTTGCTTTACCCCTTTTTGTGTTTGAATTTCATCGGTCAGATCACCTTGGGCATTACTTCGGACTCTAATAGTTGTGTTTGTATGCAAAGCCATCAGTGGATGAAGCAAATCGTTTAGACAGGACCACTTTTGCAGTTTTTCCCACAGCAGTTGTCTGTTTCTGCTGTTGTAGGCTTGCCTTAGATCTATAAAGGCGAGGAATAACTTTTTCCCATCTTTGTCAGCTTCCAGTTTCAATATATTAAGTAAAAATAGGTTTAGTTCAGTGCCCATGCCTTTTGTAAATCCGGTTTGCCATTCGTCTATGATCTTCGCGTCTGTAGCCCACTGTGTACGTTTTTTTCTGAAGAAATGTTGCAAATACCTTCCCAATTGTATCGAGAAGGGCAATAGGGTGATAGGTTGTTGGGTCGTCCTAATTGCCCTTTTTAAAGATTGGTACTATCACTGCAGTACGTCATGAATCTGGGAGTTCTTTCCTTACTTCAATTCTTTGAAATAGTACCTCTATGAATGGAGCCCACTGAGTTTTGTTCAGTTTTTCCATAACATTTGTTATGCAGTCAGGGCCAGCTGCCCTTGAATTATTTAGTTTTTGAATTGCAGCTAGTACGTCATCAACTGATTCGCAGACATTCCACCTCATGGGGGTTCCAGTTAAGCATCTTACTGGATCAGCTGCTGCAGCATCAAATACTTCAGAGAAATGGGCTGTCCATTCAATTGCATTGACACCATTAGACATTAAACCAATTTGATTTACTGCACCTTTATTTATTACTGCGCAGATGTGTCTGCTATTATTTTTTGCAATCAAGCGAAAAATGTGTACAGCTCTTTCTTGGTCACGTATTTGAGAAAAGGATTTCAACCAATTCCGGTATCGCTGGCGCCTTGTCTTTATTGCATCGCCTTGACTACCCAAACAAGTTTGTTTCAACAATTTTATGGGCCTCATTACGACCCAGGCGGTAAGTTACCGCCTGGGTCATACCTTTACCACCATGGCGTAAATTGCGTTTACGCCATGGTGGTTGGCGGACTTACCGCCCCATTCCGAGGTGAGTGGGGCGGTAAGTCCCCATTAACCCATTTACCCTTCCCCATTCCCATTTTTGCCCCATAGGGCATAATGGGAGTGGGGAAGGCGTTAATTACGCCACCGTAAATTACGGTGGCGTAATTAACAACAAGGTCCCTTAGCGCCATGGATTTTAACACCTGCTAAAAGCAGGTGTTAAAACCTCCATGGCGCTAAGGGACCTCGGAATCAGGCGGTAAGGGTTGGCGCTGTTTACGCCGCCGTAAACCCCTTACCGCCTGGGTCCTAATGAGGCCCATCTTTGTGGAGGATCTTGTTTGCATCACTCACCATTACACTGAAAGGGTGTTTATTTGTTTGAACGTCTCTCTTGCCTCCACTCTGCCTGGTTTTAAATTGTACTAGCAGCGGGGAATAGTTTACTTGTGTAGAGAACCCTCCATTTATGAAGAAGTTCGAAGTCAAGGTTACAATTTGATTACAACTGATCCGCAATCTATTTGCTCCATGGTGCACTTACCATCTATCTACTATACAGACCGCCTGGCCCTCTCTGCACCTTCGAGGAAGATTTGCAAAACCTACTCACAAATAACCTTAAACCATCCTCGCAATTACACCTATTAGGGGATTTCAACATAGGTTTCAATGACCATTCGGACAAAAATGCCTCAGATATAGCTAATATAATTAGTTCATTAGGACTGTCTCAAAACGTAAATAAACCCACTCACCTAAAAGGGAGAATTTCGGATTGGATAGCTGATTGTAACTGCGCAGTTACTATCTCATCCATCCTGCCTCTCTCATGGACTGATCACTCACTGGTGTCCTTCCATCTATCTACTACAAAACCTATTCCTTTACCACCCCCATTAGCGCCACCGTTTATCACTAGAAACAAGAAAAGCATAACAGTCGAGAAAGTAATCCCTGCCATCCTCCCTACTCTCAATGCATTATCTGAAAAAATCTTGATCCTAGTACTCTAGTTCATGGATATAACAACATTATGCTCACCGCATTGGACAAAATTGCCCCTCTTAAACTAAGAGCTAGCAAACCTCTAGCACATTTAAACAAATGGTTCACGCCACAACTTAAAGACCTTCTCACATTAAAGAGAAAGAGTGAAACTAATTGGAGACTTTACCCCTCTAATGAGAACAAAGCCAAATTAACCTCACTCTCATTGTATTATAAGAAGGAAATGTGCCGGGCAAAACGTAACTCCTACGATGAGCGTATTGCCAAATCAAACTCTAATATGAAAGAACTCTTTGCCATTCTAAAAGAATTAGAATCCCCAATAGCTATACCTGATATCGGCACTAAGGACAAATCTTGGTGTGCAGACATCCAACATGTGTTGGCGGATATAATTAACACACTCCAAAGTAAAATTCAGCAGAAAAAAGAAGTTCTGAATCTACAAGGTTCGTCAAAAGACTCCCTGCCCAGTACATCACCGGCGGTACATAATTATATATTCCACGTTTCCAAAATGTCTACATTGGAAGTAGAAAAAATAATCTTGTCACTGAAACCTTCTAATTGCAAAGGTGACATGTGCCCAGCACAGCTTATAAAAGATGCTGCTACAGAATTATCTCCACTCATTACTAAACTAATCAGTGTCTCCCTTGCTACAGGCATTATCCCTGCCAATCTCAAACAATCTTGGATGCTCCCTCTCCTCAAGAAACAGACACTAGATCCCCTTATCCCCACTAATTACCGCCCTATCACCACGGTCCCATTTCTACCCAAAATATTGGATAAAGCTGCCTATAACCAAATTCAAAAACACCTTGAATTGTACAAACTCCTAGGTAGCAGACAATCTGGCTTCCGTCCACTACATGGTATGGAGACAGCCCTAATCGATTTAAAATCACAAATAGATGAGCTGAGAGATAAAAGGAGGACAGTACTCCTGCTCTTACTTGATCTCTCAGCCGCATTTGATCTGTTCGATCACAAGGTCCTCTACAGACACCTGGAATCTGCCGCCCACTTCTCCCCGGAGGGATTGAATCCTTTCTGAGTGAAGGAATGATGAGAGTGTTCTCTCCCTCGGCAGCTGCTGACCCGACCCCTTCTGGGTGTCACCTACACGAACTATGCAGATGACACTCAGATTCTCCTCCCGCTTTCTTATCATCCAAGCGTGGATGGCCACTCATGGCCTATGCTTGAAAGATGATAAGACTGAGCTGTTAATTTTGGAATCACAGGCCAACATCAAAAAACTAGGTCAGGAGTTCTCCTCATTCAATAGCGACGGGAACACCATCAAAGTCTCCAAGGAGGTAAAAACCCTTGGTTTCTATCTGGATTCTAGTTTGTCTTTTGATAAACAGATAAAAACCCTAAATTCATCCACAGCTTACAGGTGCAAGTTGCTAAGAGCAGGTAAATCTTTCCTCTCTGACGCTAGTTGCCTGATCCTAGTCAGAGCCTTAATACCCTCTAGAATCGGCTATTGTAATGCCCTATATAGTGGGGCCAACAAAACAACCATTCGGAAGCTCCAGATATTACAAAATAATGCCTTAAGGGCAGCTCTAGGTACTAATAAAAGAACTCACATTTCATCCCTCTGACGCCAACATAAATGGCTATCTGCGGGCAACAAAATTCAGCTTAAGACACTGTTGCTGACCCATAAAGCTCTTAACAATGCCGCCCCAGCTACCTTTACCTGAAATAAATTACAGAGAAGATTCTCTCCCAGACCAACTCGTATTGGGAATACTAATTGCCTGACTATACCTAGATATAGGCTCATCACTATTGGCTCCCTGTAAAGGCAGCATCATTATGGAACTCTATCCCACAAGAACTACGAAGGGACCAACCTTTCTCATCCTTCAGGAAGAATGTCATAAAACACATTACCTTATCTGACCCATAGTTTCTGACCCTCCCTACCGAAACACATGGGAATCTACTCTATCTGTGAGTCGAACTGTTACCCGAGGTCTAACATGTGGTAACCTGTATATTTGAACTTTGTATATTGTTGAAACTCATATGTACCTATCCTACCTTCGAGCCCGAGGGTTCCATAGGGTGAATAATTGTTACGTTGTACATATTTGTAATATTTGTATATTATATATCATTGCATCTATATTGCTGCTGCTTTATACATACACTGAACTGTGCCTTGTATCTACAGTAACTCCTACTATACCTGTTTATTGTGTATATTGTATAACCATGTAAGCTTTGCACCTTCATATTGCCGCGCCCTATTACCTCCGGGTCTGGAGCGCGTAATAAGTGAATAAACAAACAAACAAACAAACAAACAATATTTATCTTCTTTGCTCGTTTACAGTGTGGTTGTCAAAATCTTGTCGAGGGCTCACCAGACTTATTATTCTGTCATCGCGTAGTGATAATTCAAACCCAAAAAATAAAAGTTTGTCTTTTGCATCTGTTAGTGTTTTTACAATACATTTGGATTTAATATGTAAAATCACCCAATCAGAGTGACTTTTGGATGCATATTCCAATATCATGATGTCCTCGAATCTGATTGTTCGCGGTGATGGAATACAATAAAGCAGTTTCATTGTGTTACTCCTGTTCAGATTTACTTTGTTCTTTTCTTGTAGAATATTTTCTAATTGCAATTTCCACAACGTCTCTTTTGATGGAGTATCTTGATGCTTTCCTAATTTTGTAACTCGCTCTCCTTGCTTTAACATTTGGGCTTTGGTGAGCTTTAGACTTAAATTTAAAGTTTTTACTTTATTTTCTTTCACTTTGACAGGAGGATTTCTTATAACTTTAGGCGGATCTTGATTTTTATGGATCTTGTTTTGCTGATTGCTCCGAAGACTAGTTTTGCCTCTTGAAACTATTTCTGCTCATATTAGCCATTTTAGTTTTTTTGTGCTTGAGCAGACTGACGAATTTCTGGAGTCAATATTTGGTTTACCGGCTGTGGTGATGACATCCAATACGCCATCCTCATCATCTATTGAATAGGTAGAAAATTCACATGTGTCAATTGAGGATATTAAGTTTTTGTGTTCTAGTTCTTCAAATTCAACCCTCAATCTTTTGTTTGGGTTACTTATCCCAAGGACAGCCGCCTCTCCTGATTGACTGGCCGCATGTATATTGCCCTGGCCCACTGCTTTTACTTGTCAGTGAAATAGCCCAATTCGAGGTGGTATTGTCAAGTTTCTGATACATTTTATTGAATTATTAGAACAAGACTTTTGTACTGCGGCCGTTTTCTCCAATATTGTTTTCTGGGCTCTCTTTCCATGGCCCTGCACAAGTGGCTTACTAGTAGCCATTAAAGATTTTGCCGTGCCAGTGAAAATTCCATATGATGATTTCTGAGTATTATTTGGCAGACTGCTTGAATTTTGAGAGCAGCTTTCGCTCGCTGTTGAGGAGTTTATCTCCACCGTGAGACTTGTTGTAGGTGCAACAGCACTTTGATTTGCCTTCTTTGCATAACTGTTCATTGTTGTTGTTGCAGATTTTGGAATTTAAGTATGGCAGTATTTTGTCTTGCGTGCTTTTTGCAAGCGTCACTCCGACACCATTTGTCTGAGCAGTTACTACCACATTTGATGGCCTCGCATCGTTGACTACTTCAGCTTCTGCCTGATTATTATCTTTTTGCAATTTTTTCTTTACTGTCTTGATTCCATTCTGTGTGTTACCACCCATAAGAGGCGGTGTATTGCTATGGCAGTTTCCCAAGCAACACTGCGATTGTTCCTCTTTATCACTCTTAACAATATGCCTCATCCATCTAGTACACTCAAGTACTGCGTCAATCAAGTCCGATTTTTCCGTGCATTAGTTTCTCGCTAGATCTCTCAAGCGAGATTGCGATTTTAATTAAGTTTCTGCTTCATGATCAAGTCTCTGGTGCAGCTGCATTGTAAAGTTTTCTAGATTTTGCAGTTTAGCGTTTAGATTTCCCAACAAGGACCCTTGATCTCTTAAGTAGTCATTGAGGAACTCATATAACTTTACGAATGGGACCAGGGCGATTGATGTTGCAGCAAGGACGTTGTTGTGGAGTTGTATGCCCGCCATTATTGATAGGTTTCCTTTTATATTTACGTCGTTCTCAGGTTCCGCGTGCTTAGTCGTGGATAGATTGACAATTATTTTACACCCTTATGAGACACATGTTTGTTGATCTTCTTCTTGGATGTTGTTTGGGTCTTGATTCGTTGACCGTACTGATTTATTGTGTGTCAGGTTAATTTTAACAGCAGGCATCAATGAGATTGCAGCTTTGACATGCAGCGTCATCTTTTTTAGGGAATTTACGCTGTCAATGTTGTTCTTCTGATCAGCTGTGTTGCGATGCACAAGTCTCCCTGCGGAACTGCTGACCCTCTCAGTATAACTCTTAATTAACCAATCACGGATCAGTAAAAAATCAGTTTTTAAATGCTCGGTCAAACGAGCTTCACGTGCTACCTCGTCGTAGGTGGATAATGAATTTGAAATCCGTTTCTGTACCGCGGTTGTTAAAATCCTTAAAGGTACATTTTCAACGTTAATTCCAGTAGTCACTTCACGATTCTTTTCACCTGACATAGATTTGTCAGCTTGTCGTACACCCCCTTCACCATAAGAAAGCTCGGGCAGGCCAGCAAACCCTCTAGCACCCAATCAGCAATCATGTGGACTTACTATTTTGCCATCCAAAGACTCTGACTGAGATCAATTTGGTGAGAAAATTGTTAATGGACTGTCCCAATGGATCTGATGATGTTTCAGTATGGTTTCTTTTCACGCAAGTTGGGGACGTTTAGGAAATAAAAATGCTGCAGGTTTACATGTCGAGTGATTCCCAGTTATTGTACTGTTCAATACACATTTACTTGGCACGTCACTGGCTTTCTCAGGAATCGACTGCAACATGAGCGGAAGCCGCATTTCAAGCAAGTCAGTGGGGGTCATTACGACTTTGGAGGCAGTCATGGTGCTATTAGCACCATGACTGCCTCCAAAGTCGTGTCCGGGTAGTCGGAATGGGGATTTACCGGGTCATTCCAACCTTGGAGGACCCGGTAAGTTCCCATTCTGAAAACCATTCCCCATTTCCATTCAAGCCCCCATAGGGGCTCAATGGGAGTGGGGAAGGGGCTATTAACGGGTCCACAAATAGCGGCCCGTAATTAGCTCCCTGGTCCCCTAGCGGCTCCCGCTAAGGGCGGCTGGTAAAACCAGCCGGCCTTAGTGGGACCCGCTAAGGGACCTCGGAATTCAGCGGTAGGGGGTTAACAGCACTGGCATCCTTACCGGTGCCGTTAACCCCTTACCGCCGGCCTCGTAATGAGGCCCAGTATTTGTTATATCAAACAGAGAACTAAACATCTCTACGTTGCTTAGTGCTCCTGTCTCCAGCTCTGGTTTGCCTAGAGCGTGATGTTCATCGGCAAGTGTTGCATATGACAGAACAGTGTTTAAGTACGATACTTGCAGAAGGCATACCTGCATCAACTGTTGCGTTCTTCCCTGCCAATTGAGCAGAAGCCAACATTGAAAGTGACAAAACCAGCCGCACAGGCATCTCATTGTTCGTACATGTCGTGTCTTTCATATTTCTCACCTCTAAAAGGGAATCCTGCTGGTTGTCAGTTACCAGCCGCCGTCGGTGTTGTAACAGTTTTTGCTGCGTTAGAGGACCTGAAGTCCCCGCCATTAGTCGTTAGCACTCGTCTACTTCGTGTACTGAAGCGGTCCGCGCAGCGCTTCACGCCCGGAATCAGTATAAGTAGGTGGAGCTCCCACTTAAACTAAAGACACAGCATGTTAGTCGTAGAACAAAGTTGCTGCAGCTCCTCTCACACCAAGCACAAGGAACGGACTGGGGCAAACTGGCCTCTGCACAGGACTCTCTACTGTTGGTAGCAATGGATGAGCAATCAAGGCTTAGCTCTCAGAAGGTGATGTGGGCTGGTTCCTAAGTACAGTGTAGTCCCCATGCACCTACAAAGGTATGTCCACACACTGTATAAGTGAAAACACAGTCTTTATATAATTAATGTTCAAGGTATTATACACAATCACAATAACTCACTTTGTGCTCAGTTAATTTACAGTTCTACATGGTACCACCATTACTATCAGATTTTATTAAAGTGCATCAAATGTACAGTGGTCAAATGTCACACAAATCATTTAATAAAGGGAACCAACAATAGACATAGGAGGGAAGCAGGTTGGTTGAAACAATTGGCAGAATACTGGTCCATTACCTAGACACTGTTCTGTGTGGAGATTCCTCCACTTGGGCAACCTGTAAAATAAAGATATACTACAAGCCCAGTCCATATATTGTTCACACGGGTCTTATTTCCTTCACAATAGTTCTACAACCCCAATGTACCAGGAATAGCAGAGTTTGACATCGGAGCAATGATGGATCCTTCTTGAGCGGCAGGAGCCACGGATCGTCGAGATCCCATGAAGGAAAGGGTCAACAACGGTGGCGAGGCAGCAGCTTCGTTCCTGGTGGTGCTCATCGACGAATGGTCATGGATGTCCTGCAAAGAAGAGGCCTGCGAGGCACCTCAGCGACGATAGTTCGGGACCGCAAAGGGTCTATGAAGAACTTTGACCCAGCAAGGGCGTTGGGTCATCGGCGGCTCTGCGGTCTTCAAGTGGCGGAAAACCCACCCGCAGATCCTCCTCAGTGCGTCGGCGACCTCGACTTTCTCTGGCGGGACAAAGCGGTCGATGATGCAGGCGAGAACATCCTTGGATCAAATGTTCTTAGGCAAAGGGAGCACTGCGGCTCTGGTCGGTGATGGCAGTCAGCAACGGTGATGGACTTTAATCTCCGGCTGCTTCTCTTCGTGATTCCGCTGTGATCCCCGTCTCCGGTCGGCATCCTTTCGTAGGTCTGTCTACCAGGGAGCTTTGGCAAAGATCAGCTGGTGCACAGTGGTCCCTCGTAGCTCGTCGAGAGCCAGGTCCTCTCTCGGATCAGTTCTTGGAGACACAACAGCTATCAGATCAACGAAGTAGAGCAACAGAAATTCTTCTCTTCCAGCAGGGCTTCAAGAATAAGCTTCAGTTTCAATGTCAGTTTCAACTACAGTTTCACTTCAGCTTCTGAACGATTTCTAGCAGTGAGAGGCCACCAGATATACTAGTTGATCTCTCATTCATTCTACTGGGTCACACTCAGACAACCAATCACTCAGAAGGGCATTCAGGCAGTCAGGCAGCCAATCAGGCGCACAGTGCATTCAGGCCATACTCCTCCCTCTCAGACACTCACAACAAGCAATGTGTATTGGGACAAGTACCCAGCCATTCAACACAAGACACTGCATTCGTACCAGTTTCGGGCAGGGCTGTCTCAGTCTTTGTCTCACATACCAGAAACTAGACATCCACAGCAAGAAGTGCATATTGGTCACACACTCCATTCACCCAGGTCCCACCTCAATGGCATACCCACAACATACGGTGATTGGGAAGGCTCCAGCCAATCTGGTTAGCACTTCCCACACTTCCATATATGGAACTTCCACACAACAGCCAGACAAGGGGAAGGGACTGAGTCAGAGCCTCCAGAGACTTCAGGAAAACAAGGTAACAGGCAATTGATGGCAAAAGGCCATGGGGGCCATCTTGTCTCCATCAGGAATTCACTGATTCCAATGACAGGGCCTGGGAATCCCACCTGTCAATTCAGCAAGGAGCTGCCACCATCCCATACCCTGCTCAGTGGGCCACACACTGGTGCCCAAAAACAAACACTAGGAGTACATGGTTGTACTCCCACCCATGGGTGCCATGAGAGTATCCCAAGGGTCTGTACACCAAACCAAAAGGAGAGAGCTGCGCTGCCAGGAGTCCCACATGAACTCCTGCATGGAAAACACGACAGAAAAGACAATAAAAACAATAAAGGACAAGGATACGGAGGCCCTGACCCTCCGATGCATTTCCAGCATCATCATCGCTCCCCCCAGACTGAGGTTAGGGCATCTAATCTCCCACGAGATTGATGCTCTCATCCAGCTGGTCAACATACCTTCTGGAAAGGCCACCTGGTGACTTCCTGCTTGGCACTCCTTTTCACCACTTAGCAAGCTCCGCAACCTGGTGTCCTCCTGCTTGCCGCTCCTTTTCACCCTTAGCAATCCCCGCCCACCTGGTGCCTTCCTGCTTGCCGCTCCTTTTCACCACTTAGCAAGATGAAGGGCGTCTCTCGCCCAGGCGTCCAAAGTGAAGGGCTATTGCTGTTTGGACCTGTTCGGACCAGGAGGATCCAGGGTCCGACCCCCTGCTAAGACAGCAGGTAAGCATGCACCAACATGTGTTTACACCCTCTGTCCCAACAGGCCATCCCCACCCTCTCTGGTCCCCCCCATGTTGTTCCCTTGTGCACCCTCCTCCCCTTCCTGCACACAGGAGTCTGTCCTGATACATTCTGGTTTCACCATCACCATCTTGTGGCCAATGCTGGATTTTACCTTTATGGACTTCATTGATTCACAGTGCGTCACCCTTTCTCAACTCTCATGCTGGACTTCCTTTGCATCTTGTACTCATGGTGACCCTGAATCATGCTGTTCCATCTTCATCTTGTATCCTGGCTTGCAACATTATGTGTTACGACTGACTTCTGCAATTGTATTCGCTCTCCTCTCTTGCTTCTCCACTCTTTTTGACAGCTTACTCTCTGTGCTCTCCTACCCTCTCCTCCCCTCTCCCTTTTCCTATCTCCTCCCCTCCTCCGCTCCTCCCTGTACTTTCTTCTATGCACTTACTCTATCAGAATTGTCCCTGGACCTACTATGATAACAACCTCGTCTGTCGCTCCCCTATCCCCTTACTGTTGCCCTCCCTCCCTCCAGCACTATCTGAAACATTACCAGGCCTAGTACGATAGTCACTTGTTTTGTTCCTCCCCTCCCTTTCTGCACCCCTCTCCCTCACCTTTTGTTTTCCTCCGGCTCTACCAGAAATGTTGTCAGGCCTAGTACGGTAGTCGCCTGTCTGTTTCCATTTCCTTCCCACTCTCCCCCTCCCCTATCTATGTCTTAGCAGGTGCTCTATCTGAAATGTCATCAGGCCGAGTACGATAGTTAATTTCACATCCTTACTGTTCATGGCCTGTAAGAATGTTGTTGTATTTTCCCTTGTTCCCTTCCTTGCCTTGAAGCGCTTTGAAACACATTGTGTATAGCCGCTATATAAATAAACTATCATATCATATCATATCATTTGCATTATCGTGACTCTTCCCTGGTCTGTGCTCTATCGCGAAGTCTAGCTCTTGCAGGCTAATGAACCACCTGAGCATTTTCGGGTTTTTACCCTTCATCTGCGTAATACACTTTAATGGCTTATGATCTGTTTGAACCTTGAAGGTAGACCCTATAAGGTAGGGCCTAAAATGCCTAAGGCTCCAAACTATGCAAAAAAATTCCTTTTCAGCAGTAGCCCACCTAAGTTCTCTACCCTTGTGTTGTCTACTGATGAATATGATTGGATGTTCTCTTCCTTTGTCATCTAACTGGGACAAGACAGCTCCAATTCCGGTGTCGCAGGCATCCGTCTGTACGATAAAGAGTTTGCTGCAGTCAGGTGCACATAACACAGGTGCCCTACACAGACTTTCCTTCAAGCCAACAAAGGCCCTCTGACAGTCTTAAGTCCAGTTAACCTTCCTAGGTTGCTTGGATGAAGTCAGAGCTGTGAGAGGTGCAGCTATAGTTCCATAGTCTGCCATGAAGTTGCGGTAATACCCAGTGAGGCCCAAAAATGCTCTCACCTGGGTTTGAGTAGTGGGAGTCTCCCAGTCATGTACATCCTGTACCTTACTGGGGAGCGGTTGGATTTGATACCCTCTTACCTCATGACCAAGATAAGTGACTTTAACCTGAGCTATCTGACACTAGGTGGCCTTGATATTGAGATTAGCCCTTTTCAAGGCCCAAGGACTGCAACACTTTATCCAAGTGAGCCAAATGCTCCTCCCAAGCGGCAATGTCGTCTAAGTAGGCCACACAAAAGTCCTCCAGCCCACTGAGTGCATGATTGACTAAATGTTGCAAAGCGGCAGGTGCATTTTTCAACCCAAAAGGCATGACTGTAAACTGCTAGAGCCCCTCAGGTGTTGAGAACGCCGTCTTTTCCTTGGCATGGTCCGTCAGAGCTATTTGCCAATAGCCTGAGGTGAGATCAAAGGTGCTCACAAATTTGGCAGCACCTATGGTGTCCATGAGCTCAGCAGCCCTGGGCAATGGGTGCGCATTGGTTTTGGTGATGGCAGTGACTCCTCTGTAGTCCACAAAGAACCTCCAATCATTGGTACCTACCTGGGAACTTGCCTTGGGGACAAGGACCACTGTACTGGACTAGGGACTGGTTGAGGGTTCAATAACACCCAAATCCAACATCTTGGTGACCTCAGCCTGGATGGGGTTCTTAACTGTATCTGATATACAGTAGCACCTGCTTTTGACAGGCACACTGTCACCAGTATCAATGTTGTGCCTACACCATGGTGTAAGGCCTGGTGTAAGTGAGAATAAAGAGGCATAATGCTGGAGCAAAGCCCTGCAGGCCCTCTGCTGCTCTGTCGTCAGATCTGGAGAGAGATGCACTCCCTCCACTGAGCCATCCTGAGGGTTTCTATGCAGCAAATCAGGAAGGGGCTCACTCTCATCCTCTTCTTGCTCTGGAGCTAGCAAGAGACAGGAGACCGCTGCTCGCCTATGGAAAGGCACGAGCCTGTTAACATGGAATACCTGAGGGGCTACTCCAGGGACTCCATTTGAACCAGATCATTAACTTTGTCCATTTTGGAGATGATCCTGAAGGGTCCACTCCATTTATCTGACAAAGCTCTAGGCTTGGTAGGCTCCATCACAAGGATTTGCTGCCCTGGAGTCCAATCCACTTGCAAGGCTTTAAGATCATGCCAGTACTTATTCAATTCCTGGCTTGCCTTAAGATTTGCTGTTGCTTGACCCATGATCTCTGGCATCCTCCATCTGAGGCCTAACACATAGTCCCCACTTGCTTGGCAGGACCTGAAGGGCGGGCTCCCAATCCTTCCCTGATCAAGGCAAGGGGCCCCCTCACGGGATGACCAAAAAGTAACTCAAAGGGGCTGAAACCAACACCCTCTTGAGGTACCTCTCTGTAAGCAAACAGCAGGCATTGTAAGAGGAGATTGGATTTTCCTTAGGGTCTCTACCAAAGCACCTAGCATGTCCTTGAGAGTTTTGTTAAATCTCTCAACCAGACCATTGGTCTGGGCATGGTAAGAGGTGGAGAATTTATAGGTTACCCAGCACTATTTCCACATGGTTTTCATGCAACTCGACATGAAGTTGGATCCTCTGTCAGAGACAACTTCCTTAGGGAATCCAACACGGGTGAAAATGCCCAGGAGAGCCCTGGCAACCACCTTGGCAGTAATAGTCCAAAGGAGTATAGCCTCAGGGTCCCTGGTGGCATGATCAACCAAGACCAGGATGAACCAATGTCCACCTGAAGTGGGAGGGTCAAGAGAACCCGAAAAAGGACCTTTTACAGACCATTGCAGAAGAGCTGCGATTGCTCTTAGGATTTGCAGAGTACTATGCTAAATTTGTACCCCGATTCTCCTGAGGGAGCTACTCAGGAAGGGAGCAGTGTATGGAGGGCACCGGAGCAGCAGAAGTGTTTGATGAGGTCAAGTCGAGGGTAGTGCATGCCCCATGTCCCAATACCTTCAACCCGACGTGGGACACATACGTGACAACACATACCAGTACCTATGGACTAGATGTCACACTCACCCAGAGGAAAGGAGACACGGAAAACTTAGTTGTCTTCACATCCAAGGTGCTCTCTGAAGCCGAAAGAAATGACTCCACAGTCGAGAATGAGATGCTTGCATGCGCCTGGGCTGTGGAGTTCTTCAAGACATTTATGTTGGGTACCAAGTTTCATCTGGTCACCAACCACAAACCATTTGTCCATATGCCGAGCCCTGGAGGAAGAAAGGTGGCAACATCTAGACTGGCGAAGATAGTGGCAAAACTACTGGAGTACACTTATGAGATAAAGTACGTTGAAGGGTGGAAGAACGCTCAGGCAGACTGCATGCCCAGACTACTAGACCGCAGAACCCGAGGCACCACCTTCCTCAAGGATGAATGCATCGTAGCTTCCATCAAGGATTTAAGGAGTCACGATTTCAAAGTGGAAGACTGGGCTAGGAATGGGTGGCCCAGTGAAAGGGCAATTCCGGAAGAACTACGCCCATACTGGAAAGTCAATGAAGAGATTGTGGGGATAGATGGACTTGTCATGAGGGAAGATCAGGTAATTCCCTCCAGGGGAATGCGGAAAGTCATATTGTGCAGAGCCCATGCCGGACATTTGGGCAGCAACATGACAAGACGGAGAGTGCAGGAGGCATACTGGTGGCCAGGAATGGACCAGGACATCAGAACCATGATCAAGAGGTGCCATGAATGTGCCAACAGTGACAGGAGACTTAAAGTGAGGCCAGCACCCCCATGATTCCCATGATCCCCATGAGTGCAGCACAAAATTGGGTTAGACTTCATCATCCTCCTGGGATGCCATGTCACTCGAGCATAGGTACAGAGTAGTTATGGTGGACTACCTGTCTAAATGGGTGGAGGTAGAATCATCACCTCTGCCACCGTCATTGAAGTGTTAAATTCTATGTTCCAAAGAGAAGGGGTCCAAAGGAAATAGTGACAGACAACAGAGTCCAGTTAGTCTCCAGAGAGATGGAAAGCTTCCTCAGGAAACACATATTTTGGCAGTTGAGAGCAAGCCGCTACCCCCCACAGGCCAGTGGTCTGGTTGAAAGAGCCACCCGGTTTGTCAAAGGGGCCTTACTGCTCGACCGTACAGCTAGAATGAACCCATACAAGACAGTTAAAGAAGATGTGGCCGCTCATTGGCTTAACCCCAACGCGGTCATAGTGGTGCCACTTTTCCAAATGGCGAAAGGGAGAAGGGCCACATCCACACTAGTACCCCCATGGCTACACACGGTCAGACAGGATGATCGCCTGGACATGAGAGAAATGGTGTGGAGAATACAGAAAATCAAAGACGTAATGTAGGCACAAAGTGATGTGCGCAGAGCGGTCCAGCACACAGATGTCAATGAAGGGGACTTGGTGAAAATATGAATGCCCCACAAAGACGTTACAACCAGCTCAAAGTGTAGTCAGCCCATAGAAGTGATGCAGAAAGGCATCAAACACATTTATACAAGTGATGGCAAAAGGTGGAATCTAGAGAGAGCGGCGATGCACAAAAGGAATGTGCCCGAAAGAAGAGAATCTGCAGGAACAGTAGATAATGCTCAGATAGATCCGTACAACAATGCAAAGACTACAGGAACAGAGAACACACGGTGGGAAGACCAGCAAGAGAGCAACATGTTGAGCTACACTCTGTCAGCAAGCGGGCACCCCAGGGAAAAGGAGATAGCATTGCAAGGGTCAGAAGAAGCACAGGATGTCCACTCCTCCGTGCCCAGTGCAGCAGCCAGAGAGACTCAACCCCAACGAGAGAAGAAAAGGCCAACCAAGTACCATGCAGACACGCAACATCATTGAGCTAATCAGGCTTGAGTCCACCCGAAATGTGAGCTGAGGGGCAGGCTTTCTGTGCAGAGCCTTTAGCGGGTCAAAGGATCAGGAACATAGTCCTGGGTGCATTTTGTTCCTTCCGAGGTAAATCTAGAATCTGCTAATCTGCTCAGGCTCGGATGATCAAGCATTTCCCATTTCCCCAAGTCACAGACCCCACAGACACACACGCTGTGTCCCTGGCTCTGCAGCCAGTGCTGCAATGCAATAAACAACATGTTTCTTTTATCAGCAGCTGCATAGCCTTTCGGATGCATGATGGTGAATTTCCAACTGAAAGACAACCAGTCACCTTGCAAATCTGTGACAGTTAAAGCGAGCAACACAATAAAACACCCTTTGATATATTTGTTCATAACCATCATCTCTAATAGCTTGATATGAAAAAAAGGAAAGTTTGCTTTGATGGCCTTAGTTGAATATTCTTAAAACCACACATAACAACACGCTGGAGGATTGTGATGAATCTCCAAACCTGAGTGAGTTTATTACACACCTTCTTTTATTGTGTGTCTTAAAGCACTGAAAATAAAGTGGGTAAATAGATATCTGCCTTTTGCATCTTCTAGTTTTCCATTCAGAATGAGGAAAATAATGGTACACTGATATTATTTAGGCTCAAAATGCTGCAATAAGGATTTACATGTTTTCATGATAACACAAAATGTGGGGTCCCTCCTGGAAGCCCTGCTGAGGCCCCCTCCACCACCACTGCCTCCCCCACTGGCAGCATTTCAACATCATTTTGAAACGGAAGTTATGGAACAGCTGCAAAAGCAGGGGAATGGCGGCAGGGGGATTTCATTCCATTTCATTTTGGCCTGTGGCTGTGTGTGCAGTGTCAGAAGAGTTTGAGGACTGCAGAAGACATTGAGCAAAACAGCCAGAAATTCTGGCCCCTGCGCCAATCACCTTACAAACGCTTTGCAAACGCCTGGCGGGCTTTGCCCTCGCGGGCAAAAGCCCCAGCTGGACACTCAGCACAGTACCTGAGGAAATTAGAGTGAGGTTGGACACAGGGCTCAGCCTGCCAACCTACGTACTATTGGAGTTGAATGGGGGAATGGAGTCCTCATGTCTCAAGGATCTGATCTTATCCAAATCATCTTCCCTCCCATCATCCTTAGCACCTAGCATATGGTAATGAGTGGAGTCTCTATACTTCCCCTTTTGCACATTTGTCAATTCCCAGCTCTCTGTGGCAGGCAGGGTCAAATTTATCTATGTGAGAGAGAGGGAGCCAGAGCAAGAGAGAGAACGAGAGAGAGTGAGAGAGAGAGGGGAGAGTGGGGCAGGGGGTAGCCGGCTACAGTGAAAATGAGAGAAAAGTGAAGTTGGATCCCCTCAAGCACTGTCACAAGGGTCAGCTATGTCCTCTTCTTCAAATGAAGTTTCTGTCTCAAAACCCTCCCCTTCCTCCTCACCTTTGTCTTTTCTCCTGGGTTTCCTTTCTTCTTTGTTTCCAGGCCTCTCCTTTTTTTACGAAGGTAGGGACGGCCACGAAAGGACGCCACCGTGGCACCATATAGGTGAGGTGGTGGACGATCCCCCGTGACCTTCAGAAAAGGGGAAAAAGCCAAAGGCAGAAAAAAACCCCATATGATGACTTCAGGCTGACACCGGGCAGTCCGGAAACCTTGAAATACAGGACGGAATAAGGTGTTCAATATGGAGATCCAGAGGTGAGTAAAAATATGGTAAGCAGAAGTGTAGCAGTTCGTATGGCAGAGGCAGTCCAGTAAACAGTCCAGGTCTGGTACACAGGTATTCGGAAAGGTAACAGAACGGGAGGTAGTGGCGGTCAGATGGGCAGGCAGAGTCAGTTGTCCAGGTATCCAAATGGCAAAGGTAAGGAGAGGGGAGAAAATAGGGTAACAGAAGGGCATAGAAACAAGATAAGAAGTAGAACAGATGAGGGGGGAAAAGGAACGGAAAGAAGGAAAGGAAGGATAAAGAACTGAAAGTGGTACTAGAGGAAGAGAAGAAGGGAAGAGGGTAAACGGAGATGAGTATGAACGGAAGGAAGCAGGGGAGAAGGCCAGGAAGAGGAGAACAAGAGGAGCTGAAGCACTAGGAAGGCAAAACCCAGAGCGGCAACCAAGGCGAAAAACCTAGAGAACGTTGCAACACATACGCGACCCGGAAGTAGAGGCATAAAAGCTCCTGGTCGCGTATGCGAGTGAAGAAATCTAGACCTGCAAGTTACATTCGGGAGAAAACGTGACGGCACAATCTTTGGAGAACCGCGGCGATAGCGATTCCAGACTCGCCATTTACCCCAAGATGTGACAAGCACTCCCCTGCACCCATCAACACAACAGCAAAGGCATCTTGCGTGTTAACCACTCTCCCCACTAACCTCATCCAACCTCCTCTCATTCAGGACTTGCAGAGTGCGTAGAGACTCTGAAAATGATGGCAGCAGAGCTAGCAGTTCGGCTGGACTGACCCTTTTGGGGTAGGACCAAGCCAGATATGGTTTTTCCCCTTCTGTAATGGCTAGGCAGGCTGAAAAACGATGGTCTATAGGGTTGCCCAGAGCTATGCCTTTGGTTATGATTAATTCAAAACCTTCCAGTCCTCACCTTTTTGTTTTGCTAGCAGAGCATGGTATGAAAACCAATATCAAAATATAAATATTCCTCTGCTGTCTACAAAACCAAGGGACTACTTCACCTTTCTTTTTTCCTCTTTACATTGCAAGAGAAGGACATTCTTGATTGGCTCTTTTTTCATACTACCCTTCGGTTTACACATTACATCCTGTTAAGTCTCCCAGTCGGCAAGAGCTTGAAATTCTGTTTTTATGGGAATTGTGTTTTTTTGGTGGCCACAAAAAGTTTCAGACTGAAAAACGAAAGTTTGTGAAAAAAAACACAATTTCAGATGGTTTGCAAGAAGACATTTTTTTTCCATGATATTTTGTTTTAGCGGTCTAAAACATAATGTTTAGTGGAAAAAAACACCTTTCAGGAAGCAAAATTTGCATAGAAAATTGGCACAACGGCCAAAAAAAGTCCCTGTAGACAAAACAGAGGTTGTGACCGATTTAGGCAATATTGTTTCACCAGTAGTGTTGGCAACTTTGCCGACCCCTAACCTTGACTAGGAGAGTGGAAATTAATCTACAGCGACTGGTGACAAATTCCAAAGGAGGGTGTTGAAAGCTATGCATTTTCCTTTCTTATTGGTGTTTTTGTTTTCACACTTTAACCTACCTTCCTTCAATGCAGTTTCTGGGCCCTATTGTTCACATGTTCTGTTTTTGAGCTCAGTGACAGGTCTCAGAGAAGGCGTGCGCACTTTGAGGCCTGAGTGCTTCCTCCACCAGTAGCAGGGACCGAGGTCTTCTGACAGCAGCAGAGGGCCTGTCAGCAGTGCCTTCGAGCGAGCCAGAGGGCTCCAGATAGTCACCTCCTATTCCCTAGTCCCTGGGGCTCCCATCTCTGTCTGCCTTGACCTTTCCCTACCCCCGCTCCAGGGCTCACCTGCTGCCATCGCCATGCCAACGGAACCCTCAGTCAGAGCAGAGATTGTGACATGATAGCCTCCCGTCCCCCGCCGGGGCCAGGGCCCAGAGCTCCAGACCTGGGGGCTTGCAAGTAAAAGACACACCTCAGCTCAGCTCAGCTTTTTCTGAGCTCCTGAGCTGGACCCCCCACCCCCCAGGGTCCCTGGGCTCCAGGGCTGGTGCTGGGAGCAGGTAAGGGATTTTAATGGAATATTTTTTCCTTCTTGGTGCCTCCTGAAAAACATTTTAAGCTCTGTACATATACAAAAGCACCTATAGACCCAGAGTATGCAATGGAAAAGCGGTCACCCTGTCTTGCATGAGTGAGGGAGAAGAGGCATTCACTAAACCAGACCATCTGGCCATCATCCGGGAAGGACGAATTCAAGGCATGATTGCCGCAACCACCACTCTAGACAGCTTAAAATCTGACTTGCAACACTTGATGAGTCCACCAGCACAACAGGAATGGCTAGGGAATGGAGACTAGTATACTATCGTGGACATCCTACCATACTACCAAGGATGATGGTACATCCCAGATAAAAACATTACAGAATCAAGTCCTCGCAACCTGTGGCACCTGTGCACAACACATGTCCAAAAAACAAAGTCCTGCATGTTTGCTACATCCTTTAGAAGTACCAACAGCACCCTGGCATATGCTATCAATGGATTTTTATTACAGACCTTCCCTCTTGTAACAGATACAATGCCATATTAGTCATCGTACATCTATTTTCCAAAATGGCCCACTTCATTCCCCTGAAAGGTCTCAAACTTGCTTCTACTCTGGCTACCATGTTTTTGGAACAGATTGTCCCACTACACGGGTTCCCGTCAATATTGATATCAGACTGAGGAACTCGGTTTGTCTCTGCATTCTGGAAAAGGTGTTCTAAAATTGCCAAAATCGACCTCCGATTATCTACAAGCCATCACTGTCACGACCCTCACCCAAAACCCCCTCTGGCAAACCCATTGGCCAGGTGGAGTCAGGACTCGGGCCTCTAAAGCCTGGCATCCTCTTCAAAAGCCCTCATGGGGCCAGTCCTGGCGCCTATGGCGCTAGGCTCATAAACCATGAAAAACAATGTGCTTGGGAACTACTTTATTGTATTGTCAGCCAACATGGAGGCATCCACATAGCTTGGTTCCTAAGAACCAAGCTATGCGGTCTAGTGTTTTGGGTGTGGTAGCTAGGGACTACTTTACCTGGACTATTTTGTTGGGGCTATTTAAACCACACCCGAGCAAGACAACACGCTTCGCGTTACTTTGCAGCTTGCAACGTGACACTCACCGTGTCCAGCTATTCCCTCGAACCTCGGAGAAGCAGAACCTGCAAGGAGACAAAAGGAACATCATTAGCAGCAGCATTTTACCTGCAGTCTTCAACTTTAGCCACTCGCAGCTCCTGAGAACAGCTTCCTCGAATCTGCACGCCTCCCGGACAGAACGACCTGAAAGAGGAAGATAGAGGCAACATTAAAGAAAGCAGTAGAGACATTTAAAAATTACGAACTGCTCAAAAGGCTTACCTGACTCGTCGCCTCTCGGCTGGCACCACTCCGGACATTCCACTCGCGCTGGAGAACACTGCAACCTACAAGGAAGGAAAACACAGATTAGCAAAGGCAAGACTTTGCAGCGCTGCGCATAGCGCTTACTTACCGCATCATAGGCCTCTTAATGCGCGATCTTTTACCAGCGGGGCTCAACCAAGCCAGTTCCCTGCGCTGAAGCTCTGCATACCTAAGGGAGAAAAAGGAGACATTTTAAACAAAGAAAGGCATGCAGGATAGCAACAAAACTAAAGAACAGCAATAAGACCTACCTGAACAATATAAAACGGGCCGGCGTCAGTGAAGTAACTGGACCGCACTCGCCCATGAAAGACAACGCGCCCCTGCAAAGAAGGCAGGACAGAGAGCACGCCTAATTCTACCACAAGGTGAGCAGAGGGCGCCAGAGGGACTGAAATCATATGGGGGTGGAGGGAAGATACTTACCCCAGTCGGTCAGTCTTGAACACAGTCCTCCTGTAATTTCAGGCAGAACCTTCCCCGCAGACCACATCAGGGCAAAGCTGAGAAGCATACCAGCGAGTAACCCGGCTGGGTGGCATCCCTGTGGATACCAGGTGAGCGTAACAGAATGCGAAGACTACCATAACAAATACACCTGGGCGCCAGGGAGACACCAGAAATAGACCAATTGGCCCAATTACTAGGAGAGCTTCGTGCTGAGGTTCATTCTGGCGGACAAAAGACTCATGCCCTCCGGAGAGACCTAATAGTGACCAAAGAGCGCACTGAAGAGATTAGCAGGCAATACTTGCAATCACAGGCAGGACAGACGCCTCTACCTGGAAGCAATCCAACGATGCAAAACCCCGCCATACCACCCACTCCGGTACAGATCACGTTACCTGGAACAGTGCCTCTGGCACCACCAGAAAGGTTCTCAGGCGACCCACGGAAGTATGCAGCATTCATCAATCAGTGCCGCCTTCCTTTTCTTTGTAGGCCTGGAGCATTTCCAAACAACCAAGTTCGGGTAGCTTTTGTCCTATCATACCTGAGTGGTAGTGCAGCAGATTGGTCGGTGCCGTTGGTAACCCATGACGATCCTCTATTACATGACTTTGGGAGGTTCCAGAGAGAAATGGAAAAACATTTTGCTCGCCATACCCAGGAACAAGCAGTAGACAATGAACTCTTGTCCCTCCGACAGGGGAATCAGGACTCGTTAACGTACATTACTACCTTCAACAGACTGGTTGCCGAAGCTAGGTGTCCAGAAAACAAAAGAACCACGTTATTCCATCGAGGCTTACGAGGCGAATTAAAGGACATCTTAGCCCAGGTGGTTGATCCACACAGAGACTGTGCAGCATTCATAAATCTGGTCATGCAGCTAGACCACCGGTTGCAGGACCGAAAGGCAGACCGGTCTAAGATGGACCCTCGGACCATGTATGTTCGACCAAGGGAAAACACACCCTGTGTACCTGAAAATGCTATAGAACCCATGCAGATTGGAGGGATACGGCCTCCATTAACAAAACAAGAAGGGGACAAAAGAAGACAACAACAGCTTTGTTTGTATTGTGGGAAACCAGTACATTTCCTGAAGGACTGTCCAGTAAAACCCCCAAGAAGAACAGTCGGGGCTAGAGAGAAGGATGAAGCTAAGGAATCGGAAAACTACCAAGCTCGACAAACGTAGAGGTCAGTTTTCAAGTGAGAAGAAAGAGTTGCTGACCTCGCACTTTGCAATACCAGTGATCTTAATTAACCACCAACAGTTGTCAAGAATGCATGCCGTTGAAGTATAAATCGATAGCATAACAGTTGGAAATTATATTGATCAAGAACTGGCAGCAGAGATGGGGCTTCCTTTGTGTTCTAAGCCAACTATGGACAAGGTAACCACCGTGGATGGGACAGAAATCGCTTCCGGACCAGTAACCCAGTGCACAGCCAGGGTAGCCTGGCTGTGCCAGAACGGATATCAGGAGTCTATTTCATTCGATCTGATCAAGGCACCTCAGTTCAGGCTAATACTAGGGATGACATGGTTGGTTGCTCACAACCCTTCGATAGACTGGCGGGCACGAAAATTAACCTTCCCCGGTGATTGCTCCTCTGCCTGCTATTACCAAGAGGAGATACCCGACGTCTGTATCCCCATGACTCCCACAGCGACAGTTTCAACCCTGGGAGCAACTAATACCTTGCCAAGTGAATACCATGATTTCCAGGATGCTTTCCAAAAGGACCAAGCCAATACATTGCCGCCGCACAGGCCCTATGACTGTCAGATCGACCTTGTTCCTGGTGCACAAATCCCTTGCGGCAGGATCTAAGCTCTCACAGAACCAGAAAACCTTCATTTGAAATCCTATTTAGACCAGTACCTTGCAAACATATTTATCCGTCTTTCGAAGACCCCCACAGCCAGTCCTTTGTTCTTCGTACCAAAAAAGGAAGGAGACTTGAGAACCTGTATTGACTACCGCGCATTGAACCAGATCACCTCAAAGAACCGCTACCACTTGCCACTTATCCCTGAGATGCTAGACCAAGTTAAGGATGCCCAGATTTATACCAAATTGGACCTTCGAGGAGTGTACCACCTGGTCCGAGTTAGAAAAGGAGATGAATGGAAAACCGCCTTCCGTTCTAAGTACGGCTTGTTTGAATATCAAGTCATGCCCTTCGGGTTATGCAATGCTCCTGCGGCATTCCAGTATTTCATGAATGACGTCTTAAGGGAGTTAATTGATGTGTGCGCCTTAGTGTACATAGACGACATCTTAGTATACTCAGCCTTGGAACAAGATCATGTCAGGCATGTTCGTTCAGTCCTCACCAAGCTCCGTCAACATCGCTTATTTGCAAAGCTTGAAAAATGCTTTTTTCACGTCACTGAAGTAGAATTTCTTGGTTTTATCTTTACTCCAGGAGGCATCAGAATGGACATGCACAAGGTAGATGCCATTCTGAAATGGCCTTCACCGAAGTCTCTGAAAGGGGTACAAAGCATGCTGGTCTTTGCGAACCTCTACCGCTGGTTCATCCCAGACTTCTCTCAGGTTGTGCACCCAATCACAGTACGAAAAAACAAAAAAAAGTTTGCTTGGACCGAAGAAGCAGAAGAAGCCTTTCAGGAACTTAAACAAAGGTTTACCTCCGCTCCAATCCTGTGACATCCTTGTCCAGATCTCCCTTGTCTCATTGAAACTGATGCATCCAGTCCCGCAATGGGGGCTGTCCTTTCACAGAGAGACCCAGAAACTGGCCATCTACATCCAGTGGCCTTCTGGTCGAAAACGTTCTCACCTCCAGAGATTAATTATGCCATCACGGACAAGGAACTCCTGGCTATCAAATCCGTCTTTAAAGCCTGGAGGCACTACCTTCTGGGGGCCAGATACACCATTACAGTCATCACAGACCACCGTAACCTGCAATATCTCAAAACAGCCAAGGCCCAGTCCTCGCGCCAATTACGGTGGGCCCTTTTCTTCGCCGAATACGATTATGGAATCAAATTTCGACCAGGAGTCAGAAACGGAAAGGCGGATGCCTTATCTCGCATGGGCATAGATGAAATAGTATATATAACACAGTACCTATTATACCTGAAGACAGAATCTTGGGTATCACGACAGCCTTAACACAAGCAGAACTACGAAAAGAAATATAACGGACAATGAATCCTGATGCCTACCTTGCATGGCAAACTCACGGAATACAATACACCATCAAGGACCATCTAGCCTTTTTTAGGGATTGCCTATATGTACCCAAGAAGGAATTACAACAGCATATTATTTCAAACTATCACGATTCACTGATCGAAGGGCATTCTGGGATCGCCCAAACCCTAGCTAAGGTGAAAGAGAACTTTTGGTGGCCTACCTGGCGTAAGGACATCATTCAGTATATTCAGTCCTGTGGTGTCTGCGCACAAAATAAATTCACAGAAACAAAAACCATCTGGTCTCCTACAACCATTGGACATTCCTCCAGTTCCATGGCACACTCTTTCCCTTGACTTCATCACTGATCTACCTCCAAGCCAAGGGTTCAACACCATCCTTGTAGTTGTGGACTTATTCTCGAAGATGGCCCATTTTATTCCTCTCAAAGGCCTCCCAGACGCAGCCACTTTAGCAAAAGTTTTCCTGGAGGGTGTGGTTAAGCTACATGGCTTCCCTTCGGTTCTGGTCTCTGATCGAGGCAACCAGTTTGTTTCAAACTTCTGGAAAAAATGTTGTGCAATGGTGCAGATCGACGTTCGGCTATCTACCAGTCACCATCCCCAAACGGACGGCCAAACCGAGAGAACCAATCAGACACTCAAGCAATATTTACGGTGCATGCTGCACCACGAACAAAGGAATTGGAAAGACCTACTATCCATAGCCGAATAAGCATATAACAATTCTTTGCATTTAAGCATGGGACAAACAGCCTTCTGTACCCTTTATGGCAGACATCCACGTACCTCTGAACTAGACCTTCCAGCCAGCTTGGAAATGCCAGCAGTAAAGACTCTACACACAAGCATTACTCAGGCTTTCAAAAGGGCAAAGGAACACCTTATTCATGCCAAAGGAAAACAAAAGAGATTCGCCGACAAACACCGGAAAAAGGCCCCTGATTATCAAGTAGGAGACAAAGTTTGGTTAGCCGCTAAATTCGTACCCATCAAGGGAACCTGGACCTTTCATCCCAGATTCTTAGGACCCTATACCATTAAGGCAATTATCAACCCAGCAGCCGCGAAACTGGATTTACCACCTAATCTACACATCCACCCGGTGTTCCATGTGTCCCTCCTGAAACCAATGCAACCCGGCACACGGATTGGGACACCACCTAAGCCCATACTTGTTGACGGAGAACCAGAATTCGAAGTCAAAGATATCTTGGACTCTAAATACTCTAGGACCAAGCTATATTATCTCGTCGATTGGAAAGGATTTGGACCACAAGATAGATCCTGGGAGCCCAGTGAGAATATCCACGCACCATGTCTAATCAGGAAGTTCCATCGGAACTTCCAAACCAAACCTGGGCCGGACAGAAGGAACACCATGGGAGGGGCCTTAGGGGGGAGTGCTGTCACGACCCTCGCCCAAAACGCCCTCTGGCAAACCCATTGGCCAGGTGGAGTCAGGACTCAGGCCTCTAGAGCCTGGCATCCTCTTCAAAATCCCTCATGGGGCCAGTCCTGGCGCCTATGGCGCCAGGCTCATACACCATGAAAAACAATGTGCTTGGGAACTACTTTATTGTATTGTCAGCCAACATGGAGGCATCAACATAGCTTGGTTCCTAAGAACCAAGCTATGGGGTCTAGTGTTTTGGGTGGGAAGCTAGGGACTACATTACCTGGACTATTTTGTTGGGTCTATTAAAACCACACCCGAGCAAGACAACACGCTTCATGTTACTTTGCAGCTTGCAACGTGATGCTCACTGTGTCCAGCTATTCCCTCGAACCTCGGAGAAGCAGAACCTGCAAGGAGACAAAAGGAACATCATTAGCAGCAGCATTTTAACTGCAGTTTTCATCTTAAGCCACCTGCAGCTCCTGAGAACAGCTTACTCGAATCTGCACGCCTTCCGGACAGAACGACGTGAAAGGGGAAGATAGAGGCAACATTAAAGAAATCAGTAGAGACATTTACAAATCACGAACTGCTCAAAAAGCTTACCTGGCTGGTCGCCTCTCAGCTGGCACCACTCCGGACATTCCACTTGCGCTGAAAAACACCACGACCTACAAGAAAGGGAAACACAGGTTAGCAAAGGCAAGACTTTGCAGTGCTGCACATAGCGCTTACTTACCGCATCATAGCACTCTTAATGTGCCATCATTTACCAGCGGGGCTCAACCAAGCCAGTTCGCCGCGCTGAAGCTCTGCATACCTAAGGGATGAAAAGGAGACATTTTAAACAAAGAAAGGCATACAGGATAGCAACAAAACTAAACAACAGCAATAAGACCTACCTGAACAATATCAAACGGGCCGGCGTCAGTGAAGTAACTGGACCACTCTCGCCCATGAAAGACAACGCGCCCCTGCAAAGAAGGCAGGACAGAAAGCATGCCTAATTCTACCACAAGGTGATGAGAGGGCACCAGAGGGACTGAAATCATATGGGGGTGGAGGGAGGATACTTACCCCAGTCGGTCAGTCTTGAACACAGTCCTCCTGTAATTTCAGGCAGAACCTTCCCCGCAGACCACATCAGGGCAAAGCTGAGAAGCATACCAGCGAGTAACCCGGCTGGGTGGCGTCCCTGTGGATACCAGGTGAGCATAACAATCACCCCCAAACCGACAGCCAGACCGAATGGACTAACCTGACCCTCGAGCAATACAAAAGGTGTATGCTGCAACAAACCGAGGATACCTGAAAGGACATACTTTGGTTAGAGGAATACGCATATAACAACTCCATTCACACCAGTACGGGACAAAGCCCATTCTACATAGTGTACGGTCAACATCCACAGACATCAATTTTGAACCCACTCGAATCATTAGAAATGCCCGCTGTAATCCTCTTAAACAAAACCATCACCCAGGTTCTAAAGGAAGCAGCAGAGCATCTTGCCTGAGACAAAGAGAAGCAGAACAGTTTGCGGATCGACACCGAAGGGAAGCTCCCAACTACCAAGTCAGAGACAAGGTTTGGTTAGCATTCAAAAGCATTCCCCTGAAAGGACCATGGGCGTTGCGTCCCAGATATCTGGAACCCTATATTATCAAGGCTGTGATCAACCCTGCGGCCATGAAATTAGAATTACCGGCCCACATGCGGATCCAACCGGTGTTTCATTTCTCCCTCCTAAAACCATTGAGACCAGGTATGCGGATCAATACTCCACCGGATACTGAAATAGTTGAAAGAGGACCAGAATACGAAGTTACAAGGATCCAAGACTCTAAGATGGTCCCGTCCAAGTTATACTACCTTATAGACTGGAAATGTTATGGACCCCAAGATCGGACCTGGGAATCCAGTGAGCATATCCACGCTCCATGATTAATCAGGCAATTGCACCGCAATAACTCCACTAACCCAGGGCCAGGGGGGAAACTGCCCCTGAGAGGGGCCTTGAGAGGGAGTGCTGTCATGGCCACAGGCCCCAGAACACAAAAACCAGACCATCTAGTGATGGGGCAATGGGTCACTTGACTCACTTATGTCCCTTTGGGACCCATAAACACAGGGGCCCTGGTGCCAGGTTCATATAGAGATGTGAGCAGGAACACTTTATTTCAGTGCAGGAGTGCTTTTACTTTATTTTTGTGCAGGAGTGCTTTTATTTTCCAAGAACTTTCCAGGAGCTGATACATCATGTGCTAACTCATCGGGTGTGGCTCCCTAGGCCTGTTCTTCATGTGCTGACTCATCGGGTGTGGCAGGGTGTGGCAGGCAGGCTGAACCTGGTGGGCGTAGCTTCAGAAGCTTAGCTATATAAGCTGCCCCATCCTTAAGGCGGTGCTTCCCGTAACTGTGTACTCGCGTGCAACGTGACGCTCACAGCCGCTTGGACCAGTTTACTTACCATTGAAACCAGGCGTTCTCCTGCATACTCAACTCCAGGAAACGGTGCTTCATTGCTTCATTGCTTCATCTGCAGACTCATCTCCGGGAGGGTTGCAACCGTGCCCCAATGCCTCTGCAGTGACCAGGTGAGCGTAACAAATGTGTAGACGAGATCGATGACGAGGAAGAAGGATGCATGACCAGCAAAGCAAAGGCAAATAACTTTTATGGAAAGCTGTGGCTTAATTCTGGACATTTCCTCTGAGCAAAATAGGGGGATAAGGACATAAAAACACAGACACTCTGTGCATCCAGTTTGCAGAGTGAAGAAGAAAATTGCACGTTTAAGCCACAACATAGCTTGTTGACTTTGAACTTTGGACTGAGGCACACTGAAGCCTTGATAAGAAAAGATATGCCAAATGTTCATTGAGGAGGCATAATTGGAAAATAATACAGTATTCTGACTCTTTTAACACAGAAGCCTTATTTGGGCTCACTTATGGTGTCACACAGTAGTGACATCACTAAGGACGTGCTGAGCTATTTTGAGTTAGTATTGAGGTCGTACCTGTCGCTAGTGGGAAGGCTCACTAACATCAATGAATTTCTTCAAGATCCTGAAAACGAAAAGACAATAAGGAGGCTGCTCATCGTAATTGCCGAGCAGTTCCTTTTGCTTCCAGAGTACAGGGAAGACAAGATAAATGTCCCTGTCACTAGAAGATAGCAGACTAGCAAGCAATGGGCCTCATTCCGAGTACGGCGCTAACCAATGGCGCTATTAACGCCTTGGTTGACGCCGTACCCGGACCGGCAGCGCCTTGGTGGTTGGCGGAATTACCGCCCCATTCCAAGGTTGGCGGGGCGGTAATTCCCCAATCCCCATTTACCCTTCCCCATTCCCATTCTTGCCCCATAGGGCATAATGGGAGTGGGGAAGGCGTCAATTACGCCACCATAAATTACGGTGGCGTAATTAACATCAAGGTCCCTTAGCGCCATGGTATTTAACGCCTGCTAAAAGCAGGTGTTAAAAGCACCATGGCGCTAAGGGAACTCGGAGTATGGCGGTAAGGGATTACCGCCACCGCTCTCGTTAGCGGTGGCCGCTATCCCTTACCGCCATACTCGGAATGAGGCCCAATGTGTTTTTTCACCTAATTGAGGACTTTCCAGAGCTTGTGGGGAGACCTGCCATTGTAGATGTCCTCACTTTCATTAGGGACCCAGTGAACTCTACACAAATGAGCATGCTCCTGCATGGTATTATAATGCAAGTCAAACTTTCTAAATATCATCAGAATTACCAGAGAAGATTGTAAACTTTCCATTGAGGGACAGATGTCGAAAGCGTTGCCAGAGGACCTCACTCACTCATGCTTATGCTGACAAAGAAATGACATGTCGTCTGGAGTGAAACAAATACGAGGCATCTATTATTCAGGCAAAGAAAATATTCGTTCCAGTATATGCAACCTACAGGCAGAAACAGCAGTACCCGGATATAAAACTACCTACAATGTATTAAAGAGTTAGGAGGTCATTACGACCTTGGTGGTAAGTGCACCAACTTTACCACCATGGTGTAAACTCTGTTTACACCATGGTGGATGGCAGATTTACCGCCCCATTCCAAGGTGAGTGGGGCGGTAAATCCCCATTTCCCATTTTCCCTTCCCCATTCCCATTTTTGCCCCATAGGGCATAATGGGAGTGGGGAAGGCGCTAATTACGCCGCCGTAATTTACGGCGGCGTAATTAGCACCATGGCGGGTTAGCGCCATGGATTTTAACGCCTGCTAAAAGCAGGCGTTAAAATCAGAATCAGGCGTTAAGGGTTAACGATGGCGTTAACCCTTAACGCCTGAGTTGTAATGAGGGCCTTAGTCTTATTTCCTTAGATGATCGAGATGGGCATCCAAAATAGTAATCTTGTCCTCCCTCAGTCGGAGAGACGCTCATATTGGCCCAGAAATAAGTGTTGTAAATTGACATACAGAGGAATTATTTACCTATGCGTAGTGGTCATTATTGTATTGCTGTCACTGACGATTCAAACTGCATTTTTTATTGGTGAACAAAGCATTCAGATTCCAGTGCACCCACCTATTGATGTACGCATGAAACCCACAAAGGTGCCCATAATTATTCCAGTCCCTAGAAGGTCTGATAGATGAGTGAGTGAACCTGATATGGATGTGATTAGCAATGACCCACACACACACTTGTGGTAACACATAAATTGAACTGCCGAAGACAGGGTCGGCAAAGTAAACATGAGAAGGGGTTAATGAAAAACACATACGCAAAAGATGAGTGCATATACACCTGGTTTAGTGTCAATAATTGCAGAACCACCTTCCAAAGAATGGGGGAAGTTTGGACAGCCAACGATGAGAAGTTCCACACCAAGAGAAGCCAAAAGACAAATGGAGAAAGCTGAACATTTAAAGATACAAAAGGAGGTAGAGAATAAACTAACCGAGACAGCATTGACAAGCACACCTTATCCAGCGATGAGTCCTGCAATACAGCCACATGCTGAGACAATAGCAGAATCAATATGGACATGCATAAACAGAGCAAAAAAGATACAAGAGGACAAAGAAAGAATTGCTAGACTTTCTCCTACTCAAATGGTACTGATGAAAATGCCTGGATCATTGATGTAGATACCTGAGAATCCTCCAGCAAGAAGAAGCTATACGGATGTGTTTTAAGATGCAGTTATAGCAAACTACAGAAAAACATTAAGGATCAGAAGAAACACACAAGGAGACAATTACAAACTAAACGACTACCTGGACAGCACTGCACACTTGGGAAATAACATAGGGCACCAACATATGAAAGAAGTTGGAAAACGAACTTCAGATGTAGAATGCTTTGTCTGTGCACTCTTACCATACAGCATGGGGAAGTCGAAAATATTCATAGCTGTAGAAATAGATATCACAACAGCGCACTGTCTATCACACATAGCATTGTGCAAGACCAGAGGCCAGTTCATGGGAAGTGATGCTTCACTCAA
This sequence comes from Ambystoma mexicanum, assembly GCF_040938575.1. Classification (NCBI taxonomy): domain Eukaryota; kingdom Metazoa; phylum Chordata; class Amphibia; order Caudata; family Ambystomatidae; genus Ambystoma; species Ambystoma mexicanum. The sequence goes on from NC_090927.1 coordinate 90,608,391, forward strand.
ATGGGCAACTGAAACAACTGATCGAAATGAAGACGATTATGTCCAGGACATAAAGACGAGAAACAATGAAAAAACAAAGAACATTGTGATCTGATATGAGAAGCCTGGAGTTAAAGGAGCGGAAATCAGAAGAGAGACAAACAAGAGGCTGAACATCCAAGGGAAAACTACAGAAGAAGCTTGAAGATGGAGAGAAAGAGGACAAATTCAAATTTGGGGAACAGTGCTTTCTCCAGACGGATGGGAGAAAGGTGTAGTAATCTGTAGAGCATGGATGTTCATTGGATCCTACAAAGAAACAATTGAAAATGCACAAAGGATATGCAAGCCATTATGGCATAGACTTGCAAGACTGCTAACATAAGTCGAAGACAGAGGAGGACCCTTGCAGATAGTGCCATTGGAGAATTCCAAATTGTGTTTCAGAAACAATGGTACAAGAAAAATGGGAGAACATCAGAATTGTGGACGCTGCAGGAATGATGCATGGAACAGCAGTGATCATGGATCATTATTGGGAATTTGGATCCAAAGCATATATCTGTCATGATGCCTACCCCCGGGCATCCAGACTAAGTCCATCAACCCCGGAAGCAGGCATCATGTTACCTGGAGCAAACCCAGCAACCCCTGTTAGGGGCTATCTGGGTACAGTCTGGCGCCTATGGTGCCAGGCTCATATGGGACATCAGTCCTGGTGCCATAGGTGCCAGGCTCATATGTTAAAACTTACCTGATGCAGACCATGCTGCAAGGGATCCAAGCATCCAAGCCCATGTGAGGCTTGAAGGGACTATTTCAATTTAGGGACTATTTTGTTACTCGGGTGTGGCTGTGGAGGAATACTTACCTGGGACTACTTTGAAGGCTATTTAAACAACGCCCGAAGAGCAGCACATGCTTTGCGTTATTCTGAATCCAGCAGCGTAACGCTCACCGTGTCTGCAGTCAGCATCCTGCCACGCCCGCCTCGAGTCCAGAGCGCCTAGAAAGAAGGGAAAGAAGAAGAAAGGTTAGAACAAGAACTTTACTGGATTTCTTACCTGATTTCGGATTCAGCGCATCTTCGAACCAGAAACAGACTTCATTTTAAATGCGTCGCATCGCCAGCAGCAGCGCCGCGCCATACTCACCGTACCTCGCAGCATCTCTACGATCCGGTGCTGTCTCCATCACCTGGTTGCCGTATTCCAGCACCTAAGGGGGACAAGAAAACAACAAGGTGAGCCAAGGGAACAAACAAGGACAATCTCTTGCCACCATATGCTTACCTGATTTTACTGCAGGAGGTATTATCCACCAGCACGGCAAATCTTCCTACGCTGCACCTGCAAGAAAAGAGAAAGCAGCGAGTTAAACCTTGGCATCATTTACCGGACAGTGTTACAAAACACAGACTCTTACCTGAATGCTTTCAGCTGCCACAAGACGATCATCTTTTGGGTCTAAGCTGCAAAAGAAACAAGGAATTGGAAAAGAGTGATTAATCGGACATTTTGAACTCATTAGAACTATATACTTACGGCCTTTCGCCCGGAGGTTTGGAGCCAAGATTTGTCCAGAACTCTTCCAATATCCTCAAGCCAGTGAAGTAACTGGCCATTAACGCGCCCCTGCATTCTTCGCAGGATGGAGAGCTCACCATACAAAACTATAAGGTGAGCTTTGTGAAAGGGAATGTCAGAAGTGATAAGTGGGGACGCAGTGAGGTGTTAATACTCAAATCCACGGGTGGCTAATTCCCTTTCCCCGTCTTTAGGAGACTACTTCTACGGGTCAAGCAGACGAAGCTAGGTGGGCCAGTCCAGTCAGTCATCTCTGCACTACGCATCATGTTGGTGGAGACCGTGGCTGTCCAGTTCCGCTCGACACCCCTGTGGGAGCCAGCTGAGCGTAACAATATCAGACTACCGAAGAATTGGGGAGGTATATGTACATTAGTAAATGTCCATGTTCCAGCATTGGTGATTCCAAAAAGTGATCTGAATATTGACAGTTTCACGAAAGCAGATGTTCACCTGAGAAAGAAGAGATCTGTGGAACTGATGAGCTGAATGAAGAGAGAGAATTACTTTTCTGCCAAATCAGAAGAAGCCTTTCATGTGATCCCGTATGAACATAGGTTGTTCAGCCTAACCTCATTAGTGTACACGACAATTCTGATGCCAAGGATTCAAATTGGAGTAACCAGATGGGAGTTACTGCAGACCATCAATACGACCACAAAAGGATTCAATGCAATAAAGGGACAGTTAAGGACGATTTGACTAATGACTCTCCAGAACAGATATATCCTTGACATGATCACAGCTATGGATGGAGGTGTTTGCACAAACATTGGAGAATCATGTTGCACCTTCATACCTTCGCACGATGACGTAAATGGAACTTTAACAGAAGCCATAGGAATGCTGACAAACCTACAGAATCAGATGATAGATGAAGTTGACGAAGTTGATGATGACAGTTGATTTAGATCACTGTTCTCATGGGTTCCGTATTAGATGGCATATGCATTCAAATTCCTAGGAGCCCTGCTAGTGATGATATTGCTTGGATTCTGTGTTATCAAGATAATAATATCTCAGTGCCAGAAAACTGCAAAAAAGGCCAAAGGCATGAAGATCATGATTGATGTTGAGTCAGGATAGAAGCCCAAGGACCTGACTGGTGAAGAAATAAGAGACTTTGTGAAAGCCAGCATTTATGCTCCAGAAGGAACAAAATGTCAGTATCCAAGGAAACACAGAAATTATGTGGGAAGATGGATCTATTGTAATCCATGTGGAGAATGTCAATTAATGACATGGAACAAAGATGACCATGTAAGAACAGCAGGATGCTTGAAGGGAGTCATAAAGATATGGGCCCCAAAGAGACATTTCTTAAAACCTCTATGTTTGGATCCAGAGGATGAAATAAAAGTGGATGCAAAGGAAGAAATGAGAGTGGTCAATGAATCGCCCAGAGAGGGCAGTGAAGAGGAAGTGCCAAGCACGATTCGCACTCCAGCCACCCCTTTTGATGTACTAGGAACATTCACATCGAAATATGTGACGTATGATGAGCAAGTAAACCTGCAGAGAGCCGCAGTTGGGCTCTGTCCAGTACCTATCAGAATAACAGCACCTACTGAAGTACTGACACCTAAGAAAACCTGGACAGTAAGGTAACCATTGAGAAAACCATATGGACAAGTGAGACAGAATGAGGATTGTCAGAATGTAATACCCGAAGAAGTTAAGAAGATACTGAAGCAAGACGAATGGTAACGTCATAAGAACTCGGACTGACTCACATATAGAAGATATAACGGCCTGAGAATGATGACAAAAGAGATGAAATACCATGGATAAGTGACATCCTGAGCCTAAAGAGAAACAATTGATGTCAAGATGTCAGAAACTCATGCCATTTGCACGATGAAGATAGTCAGTTTGTTTAAACATGTACAGATGCAAGAAACTGCAAGGAGCTAAAGAAATCGTGAGGCTTGCTTATGCTTAGTAGTAAGATAGATTGCGGCAAGCGCCACCTATACATATATCTACCTCAAAAGAGCTCTTTATATAAATATACGTCCACTACGCACAAGTGCAGAATCAACCAAAGATTACTAAAGGTCTCAAGAGGAGAGTTTTGCAGCAAACAAATTGAGAATTAAAGACGGAGAGAAACTCAGCTGAAGGTAACCATGCCAACAAGCCAAGGTTGTATCAGCTGGACTAGGCCAAAAGTGGATACGATTAAAGACAAAGAAGAACAGAGTATCCTGTTTGGAAAGGTCAAGATAAGCCACAGATGCCAGACGACTGGCAGAATTAAATCAAATACATGAAATTGCCTGAAGGAAAGGCCGATTTAACAGTGTCGGAATCAGGTGACCAGGCAAGCAGAAAGGGATGAAACTTTCACACATACGCATGGAACTTTGTCCTACCCAGACACCTTAAATTTCCCAGACCAAGAAGCAGACTTGAGGCCAACTACAAAAAAATAATTGACACATGACCACTGAGGTGATGATTGATTGTAACAATAATTGGAGGGAAGCTGGGGTGCACCTGGATGGCTATTCTGCACGCTGCTAAGCGCAAGTGGAAAAGTATGAGTAGGGTTGATGCCAACCCAATCATAGTGGACCGTGTAATCTAGGGTCCTATATTTAGTAGAACCAATGAGACGTTGTACTTTTAGTGGTGTTTACAGTAGTCATTTTGAAGGAAGGGCTTAGTTGCCGCACCTGACATTGTTTATCCAATCTCCTCTCCCTGTGTCATACACCAGCCATCCTGGCACCTTTGGAATACATGGCACCTCCACCGCCATTAGAAAGTCCCATCACGTTGTTGTGCGCTCTTTCTTGGCCGGTCTAGTCTTTTTTCTCCCTGCCTTGCTTTCGAGTTCTTAACCCTGCCTCTTCCTTCTATCCTTGCATTGCAACCCTAGCGCTACTTTTGCTTTTGGGCTACACGCTAGAGTTTTTTCCTCTTTTCAGCCATACCGGCTGCTTTCCCTTCTTTTCCCTTTTTCTCTCGCTCCATTGAGCTCTTTACTGTTTCGCAGATTCTGTTCCTGCTTTTCCGGGTCTCAGGCCACCTCCTTTGCTCAATGCCTTCCTCGCGGTCCCATACCACGGTTTTCTCTTACCTTTCTTTCCCTTTTTCTCTTCTCTCGAGCGGCTCTCAGCCGCTTCCTTTTATTTGACCTTCGGCACTCTTAGCCATTAGTTCTGAGTTTTACCGTGTCCTTACCTTTCACTATACGCTGGCCACTCCCCCTTCTTGTTCCTGGTGCTCTGGGAACACTGACTCCAATCCGGCCTGGTTCCCTGGATATCGGTTTCCTGACCAAGCTATCATACAAAGCTACTACCCGGTCTACTCCTCGTTTGGAGAAACTCCCTTCCACGAACCATTTGACAAGAGGTTTTTTCTGCTGCAAGCTTTTTCCTCTCATACAGGTGTTCCCGGTGGGGGTCCAGTGCTTACTGTGATTATCACGGTGCCATTGTGGCTTCCATCCAGGGAAGGCCATATCTCTTCACCAAGAAAAAGACAGAACGAAGAAGAAAGGGAAAGAAACCAAAGTCGTCTACAGAGGATTCAGGTGAGGAGGGAGGGAAGTTTGAATCGCTTAGAGAATACAAAGCTGAGAAGGCTGACAGACTGCAACGCCATAAGATTGCAAAGACTTCCAAGATGGCATCAGCAGAGCAGATTCAAAAATTGATCAATGCGGTACAAGGCCTATCTCAGGAGGTTCAGACAATGAAAACAGAGAATACCAAACTGTGACAAATGGTAACAACTCGGGAACAGGCACATTCTGATTTACCCCCCATGCCACTGGCATTGGGTAAATACGATGGTTCCGTCAGGAGATTTCAAGAGTTCATGGAAGCATGCATTGTTTATTTAACTTTTCGGCCTCACACGTATGCGTCCGACAAGGCCTGGATAGGTTTCTTAGTGTCTAACCTTATGGGCAATGCCTTGGTATTGGTCACCCCAATCGTGACCAGGGCAGATCCCGTCCTTTAGGACTACAGTGCTTTCACAGCTCAATTCAAACAGACTTTTGAGAGACAAGAACCTTCTTTGGTGGCAAGTGAAGAACTCTTAGACATAAGAGAGGGTTCTTCAGATCTTCTGACTTACATATCGCAGTTCAAGCTTATAGCTGTTGATACTGGTTGGCCAGAAATGCACAACTCAATATTTCTAGTCATGGTCTTCGTGAGGACTTTAAGGATGATCTGGCCCGCTCTCCTAGGCCTGCTACCCTCACAGACCTGTTGTCGTCCACTTTGCAAATTGACTTGAGCATTTCGGAATGAAGGTCTGAAAAAAGTAAGGGATGCCCAATTCTATATTCGGCAGAATATACCAACCCTACTCCCTTCTCACCTCAACAGCATAAGGACGAACCAATGCAGATAGGGGCCACCAAAGGACCTTTGACTCCTGATGAACGGAAACAAAGAAAAGATAACAACCTTTGTATGTACTGTGGTTCTAATTCTCATCTGCTGCGGGACTGCACGGAGGTACCTCACGCCGCCAAGGAAACGGCGACCTTGGAATTGATGGGAACGTGTCTCTGAGGTATCACTTCAAATCCCTATGTCTCAATGACCTCATTAGGGTGGCACAGTTTCCGGTCATCTTGGGGATCTCATGGCTGAGGAAGCATAACCCGACTATCGATTGGGCAAACAACCAGATCGCCTTTTCCTCAAGATTTTGTCAAAAGTCCTGCCTCAAAAGCTGTTCCTACGAGACGGTCAAAGCCTTCACCAGCTCGTCCTCCACTTCTTCCAAGTCTCTTCAGGTTCATTTTCTGCCGACATATTTAGGCCATTTTGAGGAGGTATGCGTTAATCATAATCCACAGGTTCTACCTCCACATCATCCAGAGGACTGTGCCATTGATCTTGTTCCAGATGCCCTGATACCCTTCAGCAGGATCTTCTCATTATCACTCAAAGAAAAAGAAGCTCTATGTGCCTATTTGGATGCAAACCTTCACAATGGACTGATAAGACTATCACGTTCTCCAGCAGGGGCATCTCTGTTTTTCGTCCATAGAAAAGACACGCAGGAGTTGTGGCCCTGTATCGATTACTGGGGTCTAAATCGGGTCACCACCAGGGACCGATACCCGATGCTGTTGATCCGTGATATCTTGGAAGCAGTACAAGGTGCTGTTGTTTTCTCTAAGCTTGACTTGAGAAGGGCCTACCATTTGTTGCGTGTCCGAGCGGGGGATGAATGGAAGACCGCTTTCCACACCTCGTTCGGCACTTCGAATATTGTATGATGCCATTTGGACCTGTGAACGCTCCAGCCATATTTCAACAGTTCATGGACTGAATATTTTTGGACTTGCTTTGCCACAGCATTATCGTCTATCTCAATGACATATTGGTGTGACTTCCTTGCAGGATCATCAGAAGCATCTCTATCAAGTCTTGGAACGCCTCCAAGAACACTGCTTAAAGGTCACCTCTGAGAAGTGCCTGTTCGAGGTCCACACAGTACCCTATTTGGGTTTCATCTTATCGGAACAAGGTGTGGAAATGGACTCCAAGAAGATTATGGCTATACTCAACTGGCCATCACCCACTTATGTGAAGGATGTGCAGCGCTTTCTGGGCTTGGCTAACTTTTATTGCAGATTCATTCCACGGTTCTCTGATCTGGTTCTATCCATCACCGCCCTACTTAAGAAATCCACCTGCCCTTTTTCTTGGACTGAACAGGCGGAAGAGAGGATTCTCTTTAAAAAGAAAATTCTGTTCAGCTCCTATTCTTTGGCAACCCGATCAGAACCACCTCTTCATTGTAGAGACGGATGCTTCGTCAGCGGTGGTCGTTGCCGTTTTGCTTCAGGAACATCAAGGGAATGAGCATCCGGTCACCAATCTTTCTAGGACTCTCAACCCAAGCTAACTAAACTATTCTGTCATTGAAAAGGAGTTACTAGCTATGAAGATTGCTTGCAAAAAGTGGCGACACTTGTTACAAGGAACTATACAACCGTTTTTTATAAGAACCGACCATAAAAATCTTAAGGTACTCCAGTAGATGGAATGCATCAACTCCAGGCAAGCAGATGGGCACACTTCTTTAACCAATATGACTTCAACATCACTTACCTTCCTAAAAACAACAATGTTTTGGCAAACTCCCTTTCCCGCGTTCCTTTGCCAGGAACCGCTCCTTGTCATAGACCGGAATACATACTCCCTTTCGATAGGATCATATGTCAGGTGTCATCTTTTTTGCAAAAAGTTTGGGAAGCCACAGCCAGAATGGCATCTTGTCCTCAGTTTTTACGGCAGGATGTGCTTAGGAAACAAGATGGTCTGTGGTCTGTGGTTAACCCTTAACGCCTGAGTTGTAATGAGGGCCTTAGTCTTATTTCCTTAGATGATCGAGATGGGCATCCAAAATAGTAATCTTGTCCTCCCTCAGTCGGAGAGACGCTCATATTGGCCCAGAAATAAGTGTTGTAAATTGACATACAGAGGAATTATTTACCTATGCGTAGTGGTCATTATTGTATTGCTGTCACTGACGATTCAAACTGCATTTTTTATTGGTGAACAAAGCATTCAGATTCCAGTGCACCCACCTATTGATGTACGCATGAAACCCACAAAGGTGCCCATAATTATTCCAGTCCCTAGAAGGTCTGATAGATGAGTGAGTGAACCTGATATGGATGTGATTAGCAATGACCCACACACACACTTGTGGTAACACATAAATTGAACTGCCGAAGACAGGGTCGGCAAAGTAAACATGAGAAGGGGTTAATGAAAAACACATACGCAAAAGATGAGTGCATATACACCTGGTTTAGTGTCAATAATTGCAGAACCACCTTCCAAAGAATGGGGGAAGTTTGGACAGCCAACGATGAGAAGTTCCACACCAAGAGAAGCCAAAAGACAAATGGAGAAAGCTGAACATTTAAAGATACAAAAGGAGGTAGAGAATAAACTAACCGAGACAGCATTGACAAGCACACCTTATCCAGCGATGAGTCCTGCAATACAGCCACATGCTGAGACAATAGCAGAATCAATATGGAATGCATAAACAGAGCAAAAAAGATACAAGAGGACAAAGAAAGAATTGCTAGACTTTCTCCTACTCAAATGGTACTGATGAAAATGCCTGGATCATTGATGTAGATACCTGAGAATCCTCCAGCAAAAAGAAGCTATACGGATGTGTTTAAAGATGTAGTTATAGAAAACTACAGAAAAACATTAAGGATTAGAAGAAACACACAAGGAGACAATAACAAACTAAACGACTACCTGGACAGCACTGCACACTTGGGAAATAACATAGGGCACCAACATATGAAAGAAGTTGGAAAACGAACTTCAGATGTAGAATGCTTTGTTTGTGCACTCTTACCATACAGCATGGGGAAGTCGAAAATATTCATAGCTGTAGAAATAGATGTCACAACAGCGCACTGTCTATCACACACAGCATTGTGCAAGACCAGAGGCCAGTTCATGGGAAGTGATGCTTCACTCAAATGGGCAACTGAAACAACTGATCGAAATGAAGACGATTATGTCTAGGACATAAAGACGAGAAACAATGGAAAAACAAAGAACATTGTGATCTGATATGAGAAGCCTGGAGTTAAAGGAGCGGAAATCAGAAGAGAGACAAACAAGAGGCTGAACATCCAAGGGAAAACTACAGAAGAAGCTCGAAGATGGAGAGAAAGAGGACAAATGCAAATTTGGGGAACAGTGCTTTCTCCAGACGGATGGGAGAAAGGTGTAGTAATCTGTAGAGCATGGATGTTCATTGGATCCTACAAAGAAACAATTGAAAATGCACAGAGGATATGCAAGCCATTATGGCATAGACTTGCAAGACTGCTAACATAGGTCGAAGACAGAGGAGGACCCTTGCAGATAGTGCCATTGGAGAATTCCAAATTGTGTTTCAGAAACAATGGTACAAGAAAAATGAGAGAACATCAGAATTGTGGACGCTGCAGGAATGATGCATGGAACAGCAGTGATCATGGATCATTATTGGGCATTTGGATCCAAAGCATATATCTGTCATGATGCCTACCCCCGGGCATCCAGACCAAGTCCATCAACCCCGGAAGCAGGCATCATGTTACCTGGAGCAAACCCAGCAACCCCTGTTAGGGGCTATCTGGGTACAGTCCTGGCGCCTATGGTGCCAGGCTCATATGGGACATCAGTCCTGGTGCCATAGGCGCCAGGCTCATATGTTAAAACTTACCTGATGCAGACCATGCTGCAAGGGATCCAAGAATCCAAGCCCATGTGAGGCTTGAAGGGACTATTTCAACTTAGGGACTATTTTGTTACTCGGGTGTGGCTGTGGAGGAATACTTACCTGGGACTACTTTGAAGGCTATTTAAACAACGCCCGAAGAGCAGCACATGCTTCGCGTTATTCTGAATCCAGCAGCGTAACGCTCACCGTGTCTGCAGTCAGCATCCTGCCACGCCCGCCTCGAGTCCAGAGCGCCTAGAAAGAAGGGAAAGAAGAAGAAAGGTTAGAACAAGAACTTTACTGGATTTCTTACCTGATTTCGGATTCAGCGCATCTTCGAACCAGAAACAGACTTCATTTTAAATGCGTCGCATCGCCAGCAGCAGCGCCGCGCCATACTCACCGTACCTCGCAGCATCTCTACGATCCGGTGCTGTCTCCATCACCTGGTTGCCGTATTCCAGCACCTAAGGGGGACAAGAAAACAACAAGGTGAGCCAAGGGAACAAACAAGGACAATCTCTTGCCACCATATGCTTACCTGATTTTACTGCAGGAGGTATTATCCACCAGCACGGCAAATCTTCCTACGCTGCACCTGCAAGAAAAGAGAAAGCAGCGAGTTAAACCTTGGCATCATTTACCGGACAGTGTTACAAAACACAGACTCTTACCTGAATGCTTTCAGCTGCCACAAGACGATCATCTTTTGGGTCTAAGCTGCAAAAGAAACAAGGAATTGGAAAAGAGTGATTAATCGGACATTTTGAACTCATTAGAACTATATACTTACGGCCTTTCGCCCGGAGGTTTGGAGCCAAGATTTGTCCAGAACTCTTCCAATATCCTCAAGCCAGTGAAGTAACTGGCCATTAACGCGCCCCTGCATTCTTCGCAGGATGGAGAGCTCACCATACAAAACTATAAGGTGAGCTTTGTGAAAGGGAATGTCAGAAGTGATAAGTGGGGACGCAGTGAGGTGTTAATACTCAAATCCACGGGTGGCTAATTCCCTTTCCCCGTCTTTAGGAGACTACTTCTACGGGTCAAGCAGACGAAGCTAGGTGGGCCAGTCCAGTCAGTCATCTCTGCACTACGCATCATGTTGGTGGAGACCGTGGCTGTCCAGTTCCGCTCGACACCCCTGTGGGAGCCAGCTGAGCGTAACAATATCAGACTACCGAAGAATTGGGGAGGTATATGTACATTAGTAAATGTCCATGTTCGAGCATTGGTGATTCCAAAAAGTGATCTGAATATTGACAGTTTCACGAAAGCAGATGTTCACCTGAGAAAGAAGAGATCTGTGGAACTGATGAGCTGAATGAAGAGAGAGAATTACTTTTCTGCCAAATCAGAAGAAGCCTTTCATGTGATCCCGTATGAACATAGGTTGTTCAGCCTAACCTCATTAGTGTACACGACAATTCTGATGCCAAGGATTCAAATTGGAGTAACCAGATGGGAGTTACTGCAGACCATCAATACGACCACAAAAGGATTCAATGCAATAAAGGGACAGTTAAGGACGATTTGACTAATGACTCTCCAGAACAGATATATCCTTGACATGATCACAGCTATGGATGGAGGTGTTTGCACAAACATTGGAGAATCATGTTGCACCTTCATACCTTCGCACGATGACGTAAAAGGAACTTTAACAGAAGCCATAGGAATGCTGACAAACCTACAGAATCAGATGATAGATGAAGTTGACGAAGTTGATGATGACAGTTGATTTAGATCACTGTTCTCATGGGTTCCGTATTAGATGGCATATGCATTCAAATTCCTAGGAGCCCTGCTAGTGATGATATTGCTTGGATTCTGTGTTATCAAGATAATAATATCTCAGTGCCAGAAAACTGCAAAAAAGGCCAAAGGCATGAAGATCATGATTGATGTTGAGTCAGGATAGAAGCCCAAGGACCTGACTCGTGAAGAAATAAGAGACTTTGTGAAAGCCAGCATTTATGCTCCAGAAGGAACAAAATGTCAGTATCCAAGGAAACACAGAAATTATGTGGGAAGATGGATCTATTGTAATCCATGTGGAGAATGTCAATTAATGACATGGAACAAAGATGACCATGTAAGAACAGCAGGATGCTTGAAGGGAGTCATAAAGATATGGGCCCCAAAGAGACATTTCTTAAAACCTCTATGTTTGGATCCAGAGGATGAAATAAAAGTGGATGCAAAGGAAGAAATGAGAGTGGTCAATGAATCGCCCAGAGAGGGCAGTGAAGAGGAAGTGCCAAGCACGATTCGCACTCCAGCCACCCCTTTTGATGTACTAGGAACATTCACATCGAAATATGTGACGTATGATGAGCAAGTAAACCTGCAGAGAGCCGCAGTTGGGCTCTGTCCAGTACCTATCAGAATAACAGCACCTACTGAAGTACTGACACCTAAGAAAACCTGGACAGTAAGGTAACCATTGAGAAAACCATATGGACAAGTGAGACAGAATGAGGATTGTCAGAATGTAATACCCGAAGAAGTTAAGAAGATACTGAAGCAAGACGAATGGTAACGTCATAAGAACTCGGACTGACTCACATATAGAAGATATAACGGCCTGAGAATGATGACAAAAGAGATGAAATACCATGGATAAGTGACATCCTGAGCCTAAAGAGAAACAATTGATGTCAAGATGTCAGAAACTCATGCCATATGCACGATGAAGATAGTCAGTTTGTTTAAACATGTACAGATGCAAGAAACTGCAAGGAGCTAAAGAAATTGTGAGGCTTGCTTATGCTTAGTAGTAAGATAGATTGCGGCAAGCGCCACCTATACATATATCTACCTCAAAAGAGCTCTTTATATAAATATACGTCCACTACGCACAAGTGCAGAATCAACCAAAGATTACTAAAGGTCTCAAGAGGAGAGTTTTGCAGCAAACAAATTGAGAATTAAAGACGGAGAGAAACTCAGCTGAAGGTAACCATGCCAACAAGCCAAGGTTGTATCAGCTGGACTAGGCCAAAAGTGGATACGATTAAAGACAAAGAAGAACAGAGTATCCTGTTTGGAAAGGTCAAGATAAGCCACAGATGCCAGACGACTGGCAGAATTAAATCAAATACATGAAATTGCCTGAAGGAAAGGCCGATTTAACAGTGTCGGAATCAGGTGACCAGGCAAGCAGAAAGGGATGAAACTTTCACACATACGCATGGAACTTTGTCCTACCCAGACACCTTAAATTTCCCAGACCAAGAAGCAGACTTGAGGCCAACTACAAAAAAATAATTGACACATGACCACTGAGGTGATGATTGATTGTAACAATAATTGGAGGGAAGCTGGGGTGCACCTGGATGGCTATTCTGCACGCTGCTAAGCGCAAGTGGAAAAGTATGAGTAGGGTTGATGCCAACCCAATCATAGTGGACCGTGTAATCTAGGGTCCTATATTTAGTAGAACCAATGAGACGTTGTACTTTTAGTGGTGTTTACAGTAGTCATTTTGAAGGAAGGGCTTAGTTGCCGCACCTGACATTGTTTATCCAATC